>NC_134024.1:6812907-7121032 GCF_040712315.1 Castanea sativa
GATCCGGTGGAAAATTCATTGGATCTGGTGAGATTTCGCCAGATCTAGCTGAGATTTCACCAGAGTTTGGTTTGGTTTTCAATATGTTCAAGCGTTAGAGGAGAGAAATCAAACTCAACCTATCGAAATTGGATTTTGCCATCGCCGACCACCACAGCTAATGGATCAAATTGGATTCGGTCGGGTCATATGTGTGGGTCGGTTTGTCAAATCCCTTAGACAGCCCTAGTGCATGTAAACACAAAATTTTGAATTTGAAAATCAAACAATTGAAAATATTACACAAATGTAAATTTCTATTGATAAATGAGAGGGTATAATAAATGAGAGGGTATATTCTATTACAATATAATAATCGTCTTATTCAATCTTGGAAAAGTCAAGAGTAGTGCTAATGTAGTCTTGATTCAAATACAAAATATCCTCCACTTTGTTGGAAGATGGATTGAAAGATATTAGTAACGGAATTGTGATGAATATCTGGTGTTAGGACATATGTGAGACTTGTTAGAGACATATGTTATGTAAATTGGCTAATCCTTTGACAAAACGCACTTTACTTGTAATTGGGTAGATCTATGATGTGTTTAGTACTTCAAGAAACAAAAGTTCAAGTTTAGTATTGAAGTCATGCAAATCTGTCCAAGAAACAAATGAAGATGTGTTGTTCATTAAAGTTCAACAGATAGCTCGACAGATCCATATCTATTGAGGTTAATGATGGATCTCGACAACAACTTGACAGAAGCTGTATCTATCAAGAATTACGAAATTCAGATTTTCAGATCTGATTTCACGCATATCCATATGTATTTGTGTAAGGCTTCTTTTCTCACAACCCTAGACATATATAAGGATTATTTTAAGGGTCATCTCAGGTGATGCAACTTGATGCAAAGTCATTGTGCATGCAAATTGTGACCAGAAACAAAATTTGTCATAGTTCATCATATTCTCTCTAGAAGTTACTGTGTCTTTACGCCAAAGGTTTTGTGACCAAGGAGCTTTCTGATCTTCATTATTAGATGAACTGAAGAATTTTGCAGCCAACATCTTCCTTAAGTTGATGTGTTAGTCACGTATTGGAATTTGTGCATTGAAAGGAGAAATTGCCGCTACATTACAATTCCAATTGGGTATTGGGGTAAGGGTTCAACTATAGGTTGGTATTAGGTATTGAGATTCATTTTACTTGTAACTGCTTGTTTTTTGATAATAGTGGATTCTGAGGAGTGGTGACCTTAAATTCACTCGGTGGGTTTTGCCTTAGTGATTTTCCTCATTCGTAAACAAATTACCTATGTCAAATTTATTTTCCGCTGCATTTAACTTAGTTGGTGATTTGTTTGTGCTACCACGCTTATTGCATGTAATTGAATCTAATTAATTTCACTTGGCTAATTAATTAATTAAGTTACCACAGAGGTCAATACATTCTTGGCCTATCATCTGGTTGTGTGTTTGTTAGATACTTCTTATTCTTCATGTATTCTTTGAATGTCATTTGTGTGTTCTTTGTCATTGAAGATTTGTGGCAAAAGTTTTTCGGGGTTCTAAAGCTTGAATCTGATGAAGCTTCAATAGATTAAAGACCTTGGAGTTTTGCGGACCTTAGAGCTTGATACCAGCAGAACTCTAGGACTTTGAAGGAATGTTCATTATATTTGAAGATCTTGATGTAGAACTTCTTTAGGGTTTTAGAGCTTGATTTGACAATGAATTGAAGGTCAAATTTTTTTTAAGTTCTTGGAAGCTTTAAAGCTTGATTCTAATAGAAATATAAGGCTCTAAAAGATGAATGTTCATCCTATTCAAAGATTTTGATGTAAAAGTTCTTTGAGACTTTTGAGCTTGAATCTAATAGAGTTTTGACAATTAAAGTTTTCGGACACTTTTGAGCTTAATTCCGACAAAGTTTTGAGACTTTTGAATGTGTCCTTCTACAAGACTGATGAGAGCCTTTATTTGTAGGAGTCTTAAGGATATTTAATAACGCATGATTGGTTTTGATTGGTGACACATGTTATAATTTAAATGGAGGAACTTTCAGTCCTACTCTCTAAGGGACACATGACATCATTTGATTAGCCAAAGTGTCTTAATTTTAAATAGCAGATGGCATTATTTGATTTAACTGCATGTCTTTGTTTTGAATTAAATTATTAGCATTTGTCGACGTGTGATTACCTTTAAATAATCTTTGTAATTCTTATTCAATAACACTTAGAAAAGATCTACCGCTCTTTGAATAATAACAGTGGGATTGGGATCTATTATGTAGCATGTGTACAAACTTAATAGTATGATGTGGCTATTTATGATTGGTCAAAAATTTTCCTTTCTATAGTTAGATAACCAAATACTTTGATGAAATCGAATCTGGAACAAAGAAGAAGAGGATGAGAGAGAAGAAGAGAGGAAATGAAAAGATTTCTTATCAAAGATGTATGCCATGCGGTGTAAAGAGTATTGGAAGATGATCAAGACAATAATAACCTTTAGAATAAAATTGGCATAATCAAGGAATGCACGTTGGTTCAATGATCAAACATAGTCTTTGAATAGGGACATAGTAAAGACTAAAGAGCAATAAGAACAGCCAAAGGCTTTAATGGAGAAATAATTAGGGGGGGATGACAAAGCAAATTTTTTGCCAGAGGAAATGTGAATAAGTGCCTGTTTGGCTGGTAGATGAAAAAGTATGAAAATAGAATATTGTGAGGATAGAATAGTGGGAGATATAAAATATTTTAGTTTTCTCTCTGTGTATTTGATTGGGGGAATGGAAAAGTAGAAGGGTTTAAAATTCTTTTATTTGGATGGAAAAAAATGAGAGGATCAAAATTAGGTTTATATAAATTTACTATTATGCTCCTATTAAATAAAAAAAATTAATAGTTTATAAAAAAAAATTACAAAAAGTAAAATAGAAACTAACATGAAGCAGGGGAGAGGTGAAATTAGTAATTTCCCATCTTAAGCTCATTTTCTTACCAATTTTGGGAGAATACTTTCTTCACAAAATCACTACCATTCTCTCTCCTATTCTCCCTCCTTCAAAAGACACATCCTAACCATTTTTTTTAATCTTATTTTCTCTTTTCTCCACAAATCACTCATATTTTCTCCGCAATCAAACGCCCCCTAAAGGTGGTACCAAAATTGAAAAGGAATTAAAGCTCTTCTTTGACTTCTTAAACATTGGAGTTTGGAGATCTTTATGAAATACGAATTTGTAGCCCTTTAAACTATCTTTCTCATCCAACTTCAATCACCTCAACCAGTTTTCTGAGCCAAAGGTTATGTCAAAATCAATAAGGTTGTGTAGTCTAAAATCCTAAAGCAAATTGTATTTGTATTTTTAATTTTTATGCGAAATTCCTTTAATCCTTTACTTCATTTGGGCTCAAATCAAATCGGGATAAACTCTTTAACTTCATCAAGGTCCTATCAAAATTTAGTTTGTTAATCCTTTTCATTACACAAATCCACTCGTACCTTTCTTCATAAATCTTGCTAGAATTAATTCCATCCTTTGTCCAAAGACATATTCATGCATTAAAACTTATTTTAAGCACAAAATTAATTACTAAAGATTATTCTGAAAGCAAAAATAAAATGCAATAATGAACAAAATAAGCATAATAATGCATTCAAATAATAAGAATGAGTGGTGTGGTGGGCCTTTTTGTGTTGTTGGGCTTTGAACTCTTCTGCTGTACTGCGGCCCGTGATTCTAAGGTAGAAGAGTTGAGGCTGGCCTATGTGAAACACATCTTAGGCCAGTTTGTGCACAAGTTGAGCCATTCTGATCTAGACGCGTCTTGGCAGGAGTATTGAGTGTATGGCATGCCCACAACAGGAACAACTGTTATAGGCTTTATAGCAAGAATACAGTATGGCAGAATAACTATGGCATTAGACAAATAATGTTAACGCATGAATAAAGGGGAAGAGAGACCTAATGAGGTTATGGCAAAATAGTACAACAGCAAACAGTTCAATAACAGAATAACATGCCAATCGTTCATCATTCAGAAAAGAAAAACTTGTCTGCCAGAGGAATGGGCTTAGCTTCTCAGCAAACGCAAGTCCAAAAAGGGAACCGATTGCTAATGTGAGTAACCTCAAAGAATACTTTTGCCATAGAAGTTACGCACTTTGGAAAAAGGACATAATAGCTTAAACTTCAACCCTTAGTTTCTTAGAGAGTGGGTTTGTCAAGAGGGAGAGAAATGAGTAATCTATTGATGCATGCCTCTATTTCTATTACTCATGTTTTTCTCCGATTCTTGTGTTTTTTTCTTTCTCTTCTCTCTTTTTCTCTCTTACCTCTCTCTTTTTCACTACTCTATCTCTTATTCTTTCATTTTTCCCTTCCCCTTTATTGTTCACAATTACCACCTTCTATATTGTCTATTATGACGAGATTTGCCATTTTTATCCCTTAACCGCTTTTGGCTTCTTATGGGTGTCCTTCCAAGACTGCCCACTAGCCTGTCGGCTACTCAGTCACTACCATTGCTCTGAATATGTTGGTTGCACCACTCCTTATTCCTAAATAAAAATGGCTTGTCTTGTTTCTTACCTTTCTCTATTTTCACTACTCTCATCTGGATAAGGATCAAGCATTTCCCTCGCCTACCTCTATGGCATGCATCAAGTGGTCCCAACTCATACATACTTCTTTTGGATGAGATGTCATTCTAGTAGGACATTTCTCCTCAAAGAAGTTTGAGCAGGAACCCCAAAATAGACCCCTTCTTTCTCCCTACTACCAGACCATACCCTCTGATACCCTTGACCAGTGGCCTACCTCCCATATATTGGTTGGGTACAAGTAGCTGGTGCCTTGGTCCTTTATGCATGCTCCACTTCTGTCTAAATTTGTTTCTTTCTGGCCTTCACACCATTTCTGTTGCCTCTGTGTTTATCTGATTCTGCTGTACATTTTTTGTTGGTGTTTATCTCTGGCGGCGTGAAGGACGTATGAGCTTTTGGGCTCATGTTCCTTGCCTTTCATCTCTTCTTTGGATTAGGCGCTGCTTGGGCAAAAGTTTTCATCAACCTGCCAAGCCCATGTTTCTCTTCCTTACGTCTATGGGCCTCTCAGCTATTGCTTCTGCCATATCATTTCATCGTGCTTGCTATAGTTTTACCCTCTTTTCACTTCGTGTTACACCATGGGCTTGTGATATGCTGTATCAACCCACTTCTTTGTCAATTTTTTGCTCCAGGCTTCCTAGGCCCATTTCTCATACCTTTACCTCTCTTGGGCTTTGTTGGCCAGCATTCTTGCTATGTCAGCCCATTTCATCATTTTATCCCTCAGGCTTCCTTAGCCCATTTACTACATCTTTACTTCTTTTACTCCCATGGGCTTTTTGCTAAATCCTTTGGGCTTCCTTGGCCCAATTACCACATCTTTATTTCTCATTACTTCTTGGGTTTATTGGCTTTTAGGCAGACCCATTGAGTTTACAAACTCATTTCCTAGGCTTCCTCAGCCCATTTACTCTCTTTCTACCTCTTATTATTCTCATGAGTTTACTACTTTATTTCTTAGGCTTCCTCAGCCTACTTACTCTCTCTTTACCTCTTTTTATTCCTGTGGGCTTGCTAGCCATCGATTATGCCATTTTGGTTTGTTGGGCTTGCTTTACTAGTTCATTTTCTCACTTTCTTCATATTATTGGACTTTTTTTGCTATTGGGCCTTTTGTCAAAAGTGAGCATCAACAAATGGTTAATAAGAATGAGTGGTTCTGTGTGATTCGTGTGTAAATTAGGTATTGAAGTCGCATATTGGATACTAATTATAAGAATAAGTGGTTAATAACTTAATTCAATATTATGCGTACCCAAAATGTAGTTATTGGGCTTAAACTATATTTGGGCTTCACAATTTATTTATGCAGTGGGCTTTTGGATTTCCTACAATGGGTAGTCCTATGCTCGGCAACCCAAATGTCTATCTTCTCAAAATTACTCTCCCTATTTTCTCCAAAGTAATCGCCTTCTTTTCTCAATCTTTTCTCCCAAATCGCCAACCTCTTGTACCGAATTTTCCTTTCCTATTTATAGCGGAGGTTAGTGGAAAGGCCATGATTATTTTCCTGGTGAGTAGAAAGAGAGGTCCAATAGCGTTTCCTCCAAGTGGATGTTTAGTTGTGAATGTGGGGAGGTGAGAGTGGCATTGGAACTAGGTCCACTGTTAGAGGGATTCCGGGCAACGGCACTTCCTAGGTAATGGAAGGAATGTCCAATACTATTACTCTTAAGTGGATGTTTAGTTGTGAGTGGGAAGGTGGTGAGAGTGGCATTGGAACTAGTTCCACCGCTGGATGAACTGCTCAGCAGTGATACTCCCTAGGCTTCACTAAGCTTACGAGGACTCATCTCCTCGGACAGTTGCATTCCCTGAACAAGCAGAATCTTACCTTTGTAGTTTATGCCATAATTAGCTTCACAGCGTTTTCCAGATTTGAGTCAGGTGCCGAGGATCACACGGATTATGTTTGTGGACCCGATAGAGTATGTGTTCGCATAGGACACTTTAAGACTCTAGGCCCAACGAGTTTTGGGCCTTGTATAGGTGGCATTATTGTGATGGGTTTCATGGGTATTGGGCCTACAGGGGAATAATGTCCCGTACAAATATAATTGGTACCAAACCCACGTACTTAAACTTTCCTCTAGTTTGATTCAAGTTCTTTTTGTTTATAAACAAGTTTCCTCTTGTTTAATTCAAGTTCTTAGTTGTTTATCTTATAGACTGTTTAGGCATTGAATTATTCCACTGGGTTTAATACTTGCCATAATGTAGCAAACCACCTTTAATCACATCCAACAAGAGAAAATTACTATCATTCTAAACAGCTTATCCTTCTGTTACCATACCCTCTTGACCAGTCAGTGGTTTAGTCGTACATAAACTAGATCACAGATGAGTAGTGGAATTACACAATTGGTTTTGGGAACAATCGGCTCTACTGAGCAATGAGAACCACTACCTTCTTTGTCTATGTATAAGTGGGACTCTGGCTCCATGCATTATAATGCCGTCATGACCAGTGAAACTTGCATGGTTGATAATAAAAAGACAAGCACAAAAAAGTAAAAAGACAATAGAAGGAAAGAGAACAAGATAGATAATGTAGGCAAAATATTGATATAATGAAAAAGGTGATCAAACGGTATTACGGTATACAAACGTCATATATACTTGACTTATAAATTGAATTTTTTTTTTTATGGGAACTTATAAATTGAATTGGTAATGGATAAAGGGAAAGTCTTTGCACATACACAACATTTGGAATGGTGTGTTCAAAACATAATTTTGGTTATAAATTTGAAATGATGGAATCGTGTCTTAAAAACACATTTTCACAATTTAACTAAAACCCACAATTTCAACATCAGATTTTTTTTTTCTTTGTTGATATATTAGTATTTTGGAAATTTATTTTTGGAAATAAAATAAAAGATTATTTGTTATGTATTTGGAAAATCCATGGCACAAGGAATGGATTAGGTTTAGACTCCTGCAACAACACACTTAATGTGTCCAAACCACCTAATCCATTCCGCACCACCCCGCCCTGCATGTATATAAATATAATATTTATTTCTAAGCGGATTAGGCAGGTTTAACCATTAAAGTGGAGGGTTGGGTTGGGTGACAGTTTGAGTTTTTTTTTTTTAACCACAAAGACCCAACCTAACCCGCCTATATATATATATATATATATTCATCTCTAATGAGTATATATTTCATATCAAATTTAAGGTTTTATTTATTTATCAACTCCATAATTTATATAAGTTAATATGAAAAATGTGATACTTTTCCAACATATTCTTAAACATATCGTGTGACATGGATATGCTTAAATTTTTTTTTATATAAAAAAATTAGAAAACACTCGTACTTTAAAATGTATGCTCTTTGATCTATGAGAAAGTAGACACTCCCTATGGCTTTCTTTAATGGAATAAATTTTTGTTGCAAATCCTTTAATGATTTATACAATTTAGAGGAAATACTTTTTAAATATATTTGTAAATGATAAAATAAAATTTGAGATTTAGTATACAACATATAATTAAAATTAATCCATCTAACCTAACTAATCTGCCAAGTTGAAACTGCCCAAATTTTTAACTGACCCACAATTTTTGTAATTTGGTGGTTTGAAATATTTCCAACCCACCAAAAGGTGGATTGGCGATTCCGCTCCTTCCAAACACACCATAAGATGCCGAATGGAACTAAATTCCAAATCTGAGACAAGTGCTTCCCCAACCAATTCCACCAGCCAAAAAGCAAATCTGGGATCGATCTAGGTATAACCCAAGACAAGCCAAAAGTTCTAAAAACAAAGCTCCATAACCGATAAGCCATCTTACAATGAAAAAGTAAATGGTCTACCGTCTCTCCACAATGACGGCACATAATGCACCAATCCACACAATGCAATCTCCTCAATCTCAAGTTATCACCCGTTAGGATCTTATTCCAAGCTGCACACCAAAAAAAGAAAGAAACTCGCCTAAGGTCTTTTACTCTCCATATAGCTTTCCAAGAAAAGACAATTGAGGGACAAACTCTTAATTTATTATAGAATGACCGGATGTCAAATTCCCCATTAGGCTTTAACTTCCATCTCATCCGGTCTCCAACATCCCTCGGAGGAGTATTAGCTCCCAATAAACGAAGGAAATGCAGCCCTTCATCCATCTCCCAATTCTCAAATTCTCTAATAAAACGAACATCCTAAATTCTTCTTTCTTCCGCCCCCTGCCTAGACAAAGAAGCTTCAACAGAAATCTCCTTATCAATGGCAATACCATACAACCTTGGGAAGGCCAATTGAAAGGGTTGATCCCCATACCACCCATCTTGCTAAAACCTCACTCTATTCCCCAATCCAACAACAAACTGACAATTTTTGCTGAAATCCTCCCATCCCACGCGAATACCTCTCCACAAACCACACCCATGAACTCCCCTACCTAGCTTTGAGGTCCAACCCCCCAAATCTTCCCCAAATTTTGAAGCTACCACCTTCCTCCATAACCGATCCTCCTCCTTTCCAAACCGCCACAACCATTTTCCCTGTAAGGCCTTATTGAAAGTAGTAAGTTTTCTTATCCCCAAGCCGCCATTGGTTATAGGGACACAAACTTTATCCCAACCTACCAGCTAAGACTTGTTAACACCCTAAAGAAAGTCTCTTTGCAACTTTTCAATTTTATTGGCCACATGAGTAGGAATGGTGAATAACGATAGAAAATAAGTAGGAAGACTAGATAGCGTACTCTTGAGTAACATCAATCAACCCCCCTTAGACAAGTACAAGTTCTTCCACCTGGCTAATTTCCGCTCAAATTTTTCCAAAATTGGATTCCAAATAGAAGGGGAATAATGTGAAGCCCCCAGCGGCATGCCAAGATAAGACATAGGCAAAGATCCAACTTTGCGGCCCAAAATATCAGCCAGGACATGCACATCAACAACCTCCTCTATTGGAACCATTTCACTCTTATGCACATTTACCTTCAAACCTGTTACTGCCTGAAAACAAAGTAACAACAATCGAATATGCAAAATTTGCTCCACATCTGCATCATAAACTAGGATAGTATCATTTGCAAACAAAAGATGTGAAACACATTCCCCACCACCCCTCCTACCCTCAACTTTAAAACCATGGATCAAACTAGCTCCCTCCACTCTTCTCAACATCCTACTAAACACCTCTATCATGATAAAAAAACAACATAGGAGATAGCGGATCTCCTTGTCTTAAACCCTTTGAGTTACCAAAGAAATCAGCTGGAGACCCATTAATCAAAACAGAGAACTAAACTGTGGATATACAAGTACGGATCCACTTACACCACTTCGCCCCAAAGCCCATTCTGTTCAACAAATACAGCAAAGCCTCCCAATTCACATGATCGTAGGCTTTCTCAATATCAAGTTTACAAATGACTCCAAGAACCCTACTCTTCCCTCGGCTATCCACACACTCGTTCACAATAAGAACCGAGTCAACGATTTGTCTCCCACCCATAAAGCCATTCTGAGTCTCAGAGATCAACTGATCTAAAACCACTCTCAACCGATTTGCCAAAACCTTAGCCAAGATTTTATACAGACTCCCTACCAAGCTAATAGGGCGGAAATCTCTAATATTAAAGGCATCATTCTTTTTAGGAATTAAAGCAAGGAAGATAGCATTAAGGGATTTTTCAAACTTACAATGTTGAAAAACTCTTCAAAGACCGCAAGGACGTCTTTCTCCACTATTCTCCAACAATGATGATAAAACGTCATAGTAAACCCATCCGAACCTGGAGCTTTGTCCCCTTCCATATCTCTAACAACTTGAAGAATCTCCTCCCGGTGATCAGTTGCTTGCTTCTTTTAGTGGGACTCTTTTTTATTGGTTTAGGGCTTTGGGACTCACGACTAGTGACTCTCTCCCTTCTTTTTTTAGCTCCCTTTCTCTTTTGTAGTTTTTCTGTTTTCTTCCTCTTGTTTTTTCTAGGTTTGCTCTATGTTCTTCATGCACAGAGTAGCCTTTCGTGTGTGTGTGTGTATATATATATATCACTCTTACTTATCAAAAAAAAAAAAAATGTATGGGGGTTCATGGAAGAGGTGTACTGCAGAAACGACATGTAGCTTTGGTCATAGAGTTGTAAAACTGGTTGTAGTTTAGTGTTGATTATTTAGAGGTGAGTTAGTTATTGTTAATAGACATGTGTATAGTCAAGATTAGTTGTTAGCTGTGGTAGTGTAAGCTTCCTTAGATCACGCGTGTTAGTTAGATTCAGGGACGGACCTTGGGGGGGGCCTAAGGGGGTCCAAGCCCCCCTGGGCCTAAAAAAAAAATTTTGTAGTGTGTAAAATTTTCAAAAAATAAAATAAAAAGGGGCTTGGGCCCCCCTTGATTTTTAGCTCGGCCCCCTTGGTTTTTAGCTCAGGCCCCCCTCACCTTATCCATTTCTATCCCAGCCAGCCAGCCCAAAGGCAAGAGCCCATGAAAACCTTTAAAAAATGTAAAAAAGAAGAAAAAAAAAAGAAAAGAAAACCCAGCAGTTCAATCACTCCAAAACCAAACGGAAATATACACCCATGCAAAGGAAAAATAGAAAAAAGAACAAAAAAGAAAGGGAGAGGCAAGAGATCCACTACGCCGTGACCATGTGACACCGCCGCCCACGCCGTGATGCCACTGCCCACGCCCACGCCGTGACGCTGCTACCCAGTACCCACGCCGCCATCAACTGTCACATACCCAAACTGGAAACGGCCACACCAATGCCGCCACCGCGCCACGCAAGACCCATCTTGCTGCCGCCGCCAGTTGCTCGATCTGCCCAGCTCAACTTCGTTACTCCACTGCTCCAACCTTCACAGTTCACAAATCACAAGTATTTAATTTATCCTTTCCTTCAAAACCTAATATAATGTTTGTGAATCTTAGAATCTAAAAATCTATACTTGTGGACTTGTGGTGTTTGTGTTTTTACTGATGAGTGATGAACTGATATTGGTGATTTCGTGATTGTGAATTGAATCTGTGACTCTGTGTTTGTGGTGTTTGGCTTTGTGAGTTTGTGAGTTTGTGACTCTCTGTGACTCTGTGTTTGTGGTGTTTGGCTTTGTGACTCTCTGTGACTCTGTGTGTGTGACTCTCTCTCTTATATTATATAGATAAGAGAGAGAGAGAGAGAGAGAGAGAGAGAGAGAGAGAGAGAGAGAGAGAGAGAGAGTAGAGTTTGTAGAGATTAGTCTGATTGGAGAATATTTTAGTGTAGTATTTTGTCTGTTTGTTCTTTGTTGACTGGTTGTTGGACAACAACAGGGACAAGTGACAGGAAAAAAAAAGAAAAAAAGAAGAAGGTAAAGTTAAGAAAAGTTGTTGTTAGTAGTGCAGAATAAATTTATAGTGTCAATATGGAGAAAAGACAAAGACAAAGAGATAAATAAAGGCAAAGGCCAAAGACAAAAGAAAAAAAATAAATCATATAAATTAATAAAGAAAATTGTCACACAAATTTAAGAAAATAACAGTAATTCACTTACGCATATTGTTAACTCATACTGCTAAATTAGATAAATTTATAAATTGAAAAGAAGTGAGAAATATATATGATTCTTATTTTAAATTAGTAACAACAACTGTAGATGATTTAGTTTGGATTCAATCGTAGATGATTTTGAAGATTTGAAAGAGCGTCGAGTTCTCTTTTCATAAATGATTGTATTAAGAAGCAATAGTGTTAGTGTTTTATGTCTTTTGTTTTTGTTAGTAGATGATTGTATCTTAATATATTAAGAAACAATGATTTTTGAGTATTTATCTTGGTTGATAGTTTATTAATACTATAGGAATGCCTATTTGAAAAAAAAAATTCACTTATCTCCGGGCCCCCAACTTAAAATCCTAAGTCCGTCCCTGGTTAGATTAGAGTGACTGTAACAGAGTATATATGTATCAGTTCCTTGATGTATTAAGCAGTGTGGAATAATACAAAATTTCAGCTGTTTAGATTTTTCCCAATTCTCACGCAAGAGGTGTGACCTTTATGAGCAGTTTTCTGCCAAATTTCTATAGTTGGATCATGCATCTTGCCTTTTCAGTTTTGTTACGCGGGTTCATGGAAGATGTGGACTCGTGCGTGAGTGGTATGGTTCCTCCCTTTCCCTCAGATATCTTTTCTTTTTACTTTCTCTCTCTTCACATGCACTTCTATAAATTTCCGGCTAGCTAGTCTATAACCCTGCAATCCCACCAGCGCTCTAAAAAAATAATAATAATGCACACAAAACTCAGCCCCATGGCTTCTCTCCTTCTTTTTATCTTTCTCACATCCCCCAATGTAAGCACTCTGACTCTGACTCTGACTCTCACATAATAGATGGAAGTAGGATAATGCTTCCCGTTAATTGTGTTGAGTCAATGTGTTATAGATGTTTGTCATAATTTTAACGCCTATATATGTCTATTAGCTTCCTTGGCATAGTAAGACTGTTTGTAATTCTTGGTAGTAGGAGTCCAATATATAGCCTATAGTTAACTATTGCTTTACTTGTGTCCTAGTGTTGAGTCTCACTTTGTTTCCACGTTCTCTTAATGCAGGTTGGGTCCGCTGGTTATCAAAACCCATTGACCCAGAAGTCTTATCTGATTTGGTATTGGAACAAAGAGACCGAAACAGCCACACCAAGCCTATGTTTCTCCTATCCAAAGCGTCCGCAGTTGAGTCAGTCAATGTTGCCAAACTGAGGGAGTAACTGATGAAACTGCAGGCGTCATAGTGAGTCGGTAATGAAGAATCAGGGAAGCAGAGGACGGTGGCGGACGCACAGAAGGCTGAGAGGCGAGAGGAGAAAGCATTGTGGTTGTGGGTGCTGGCAGGTTTGGAGAAACTGGCTAACTTAATTGCGCTTAATGGGACGCATAAGCTTGGTATAGCTGTTTGCGGTCTGCTTTCCATGCCATTAAACAAGTAGTACTGTTCTATAATTAACTAAGCTCCAAAATATATATATATATATATATATTTTGGAGGGATCCAAAGCAAGGGAGTCAATAACAGTATACCATTTTGGATTTATAGCTAAATATATATATTATTTATTTATTTATTAATTTATATATTCATTTGCCAAAATTTATATAATTTATTAAAAATTTTAAATTTCAACTAGGTAATAACAATAACAGGGAATTGATGTTCTTTGTTCTCACTTCTTAGATAATAATAATAATAATATCACAACAACTTTGACAGACAACCCGGGTAAAAAAAAAAAAGTCTATTTTACTGAGCATTCTTTTGATTTCTTTAAGAAATTCTAATTTATCATTTCAAAACCTACTTTATCTATTATACCATATCATTTTATAATACACCCAGCATTTTAACTTTTATTTTTCTATATAACACATTAAAATAATATATATATTTACACAATAAAATATACAACACAAAATCATCTCCCCTCTTTCTATTAATTAAAAATTACAGACACAATAAAATAATATTATTTAAGAATACAATCTTGCTAAAGTAGTAAGAGGCTACTGTAGTACAATAGTATAATTTTTTACAATTACAACTTCAGGTAATGAATGCTTTTAGTGTTTGTGGAGTGTAAAATACCATTTTGGGGAGAATGCTATAAGATATAGCATTTAAGATCTCAAAAGGTTACTTTATTTATTTTAACAACTCACTTTTATAATACACTTAACATCAAAGGTTTTATTATTTTACCACTTCATTTAAATATTCCTTTTTTATTCTTTATTTATTTAAATTAATAATTACATCTATTGTTGCTACAGTATTTCATTAAACAAACAATTTTTTTTTTAAACATCTTGCTACAGTGGGTTACTATCTCTAGCAGCCCACTATAGCTAGATGTCAAAATTAATAACATCTAGCACCTTTGGAGGATGCTTTTTTAAAATATGATGTTAAATTATAATATTTATAGCATTTGACTAAGAATGCTCTAATGCTCTTTAAAAGTTTTTTTGTTTTCCACAATATTTCCTCAAAACTTGCAACCAGAGACTAATCACTATTCGCGTCAAGTAGGCTCATGGAGAGTTAAAGCGCTGGCTCAGGAAATTCTTTTCAAAGTGCAAGTAGCAAGGGTCGAACTAAGGAGTACACCCAATCGAGCCTAGTACAAGCACCTTAAAACCGATAGCCCAACCAACTCGGCCAACCCACTGAGTTGCTCTTTAAAAGTTAAAATGCCATTTGAAACTTCCTTGTATTAAAAAAAATAAATTGTCAAAGTTTGATAGCAATTTAGTACATTCACGTAGGTGTCAGGGCACACTGCCATCAGTTACAATAAAAAGCTAATGTCCTTTACCTTTACTTTTTTACTATTAAAAGTCACAGTAAACAATTTAAGTCTTAGAAATAAAAATTAAAAAAAAGTAAGAGAGGCAGATGGATGGGAGAAATTACGCCTATTTGGTATAGTGATTTAACAACATATTTTCAGTTTTAAAACAATATTAAACATATTATTAAATATTTTTTATCTACACATATTTTCAAAAAATACAAACAACATTACTAGAACAACGTTACCAAACGGCCGCTATATCATGTTTGAGTAATTCCAAGACAGCCATAGATTTGGTGTTTCATACCTAATAAATGATTGACATTTATCACAATTTTAAAAAAAAATTTAAAAAAAAACTAAGGAACATTTTAGTGTGGAAAGTAGATAGATAGGAATACTAAAAACTGAAACATGTTGTATATTTGATATCTTGAACAAGATATTTATTTCTAATATATATGCCCAACTTTTGAGAAACAAAGGTGTACGGGCGTTACCCTCCATAAGGCCTAGATGTTCATGAAAGCCCATTATATTGATGCAACGTGTAGAATCTTACACCGATCAGATGCACGGGCTCATTCTAGGCAAGTTTCGGTGCTCATCTAAAGCCCGAAGCCTAAGGATGAAAACGTTTACAACATGAACGGCGAAGGTGAAGTCTTACCACCTCTGATGAATATGTCCCCCGGACAGGTAGAACTCGGAATGCACGGTATCACCTAGGGAATGCCTCTGCCGGGCATCAAATCTAACGGTGGAGCTAGTTCCAATGCCACTGTCACCTTTTCCCACTCATCACCAAAAATCCACTTAGGAGTAATGGTATTGGACCTTCTTTCCGTTGCCTAGGGAATGCCTTTGCTGGGCATCAAGTCTAACGGTAGAGCTAGTTCGAATGCCACTGTCACCATCTCCCACTCACAATTAAGCATCCACTTAGAGGAAACAATATTAGACCTCTCCTTCCACCCATCAGGAAAATGATCATGGTCATCCCACTAACTTTGGCTATAAATAGGCAAGGAAGATTTAGTTGAAAGGGTTGGCAATGGGAGAGAGAAAACACTAAGGAATGGGAGCGATCATCCTGGGAAATAGGCGATATAGTTATGAGAATACAGGGGATAAGAGTGTGTGGATTGCCGAGCATAAGACCACCCTTTGTAAGAAATCCAAAAGCCCATAAAGTAAATAAATTGTGAGCCCAAACAGAGTTAAAGCCCAACAACTACATTGTGGGCGTCCACAGATATCAGAGTCAAGTTCTCTTGAAAATTTGTATTCATTATTTTTATTATTGATTTGTAATTCTATGAAAGAGTGTCTTTAAGTTGCCCTTGCGTTGGTGAGCACAAGTCCATTGTTTAGCCCTTGTTTGAGATTGAGAGTTTAGGGTGGTCCTGTTAGTGTTCCCGTAAGATAATTTGAGTGAGTCATCCTAGACTATAGTGATTTTTTTTTTTTGGAAGAGGGACTATTGTGAAATTAATAATGTTTAACTATGGATTTCCAATTACATTTCTGAAAGCAATCTTCCAAACGGACCAAACATCATTGGCAACACTAAATACAAACCAAGGAAATACGTAATATTACATCGAAAAGTTTTGAAAATTGTATATTAACGTCTTGAGAGATCCAAAGATGCAATTACAACGTGTTTATTATTCCACCAATGGAAAAGAATAATCAAACCCAAAATTTAGAGCATGCCAAATCAAATCAGTGTCTAATAAAATAGAAACTGAAAGAAACTAGACAAAAAAGCAGCGGCAGAAAAAAAATGACAGTAGCAATACTAATAGTTTGAGAGAGAGAGAGTGTAGACACGACCTGCCCTATCAAAAGATTCAAAACCATCTCATAAGCAAACTATAAGAGAGATAAATGCCTCATAAACAAACCACAAATGAGGCCAGTGTCATAAATAAAGCACATGGTGATTTTATATATTAAGGATAAAGACAAGGATGGTATGTCTACTTAATTTACCTATAATTTATTCCATCTGATAGTGATTTTATCAAATTGTCAAATAAAAAATTTGAATCTAATTTACGTGTTGATTAAGTAACAGTGTTTTAAGGCAAAAAAATAGATTATCAATTTTTAAGATTTAATCTATTTGAGAAATCCCATAACAAATTCCTCACAAACCCTCTTCCTTTTCTAGTTAAAAGAAGAAGAAGAAGTAAATAATGACAACACGGTAATACCATACTCCCTACACATCACTTGAGTTGTTGATTATATTATAGTGCCCTTCTTTTTAACAACAATCATCGTATTTTTTTTTTTAACAACAATTTCAACATATAACATATGTGATAATTGTTCTTTATTATTATGTCAAAACACCAATTGGTTTTGTGGTGTTGGAGAGATTTAAACTCTAAATATCTTATTCGACGAAAATAAATTTACTAGTTGAACTGATTGAAATCCATGTTGTATTGTATATTTATATAGTATTATTATCACATTTTCATTATGTGGCACCATATCATCTTCCTTTGTATATAAATCTGAATGTAAAACCAAAAATTAGGTATAGTATTTTAGTTAATATATATTAAGTTTTCCAATTAAATTCAAACTCATGATTGCATTGACTAATAAAATACAAATAATGTATTCTTTTCCTAGAACAAATTAATTCAATACATAATTCAATATCATGTCAAGAACATTGTAGTTCAACAGACACCTCCTAGTGTTTCCAATTGAGACATTTAAGATTCAAATCCTCTTACTCCCAACTATTGATGTATTAAAAGAGAAAAAAAAATCTTAAGAAAATATTTTTTATACATGAACACATATAAAACATATAGAATTGTATATACTTAATTTGAGTTCCATACTCGTAAGTTTGTTCTTCTGTTATATTTTAACTTGACTCATTTTAAAATCAAATCTAAATTGTTGGACTATTTGGAGCTTGATTTTGTGCTCAATTTGATTTCGACCTAACCTAACTTGAAAATATTGCAGTTTTAAATGAGATTTTTGTGTGAGGTTTAATCCATAGAGTAGAGGCTTGGATTTGACCTCACTTTTTAGGTCTATATGTATAATTGCTTCAAAATATTAGAGTTGATGTATTATAAATTGCCTTTGTACTATTTTCTAATATAGTGAAAATCGCTGCAATTTCGTAGACATAGTCATTTTGCAAAATCACATGAATTTTGTGTCGTGAGATTATTCTTTTTTGTTCTTTGCTATTTTGTTTCTTAAAAAAGAGAAATGGTAAATTACAACTTACTTACCTGTGATTTGGCTGAAATTTAAGTTACCTATCAGTGGTTTACAGTTTTACACTTTACTTACTTGAAATTTGATTGAAATTTAAGTTGTCTACTTATGATTTGAAATCTCATGATGCAAGTATTTTGTTGGATTCTTTTTCATCTTATTTAATCTTATATTTATTCTTTTTTTTGTGTTTTTAGAGGAGAGAAACATAAATGTGAAATAAAATTACATATTTAGCCATATTTTTAACAAAAGTGAGTTAAAAAAAATCTAACTGAATTAAAAAGTGTCAAATTTCAAATTACAGGTAAGTAACTTAAAAAAAAAAAAAAAGCCCAAACCCATAAACTTTTCCAAGTTGTAATTTGCCAAATTTCATATTTAGACTAAGTTGTAATTTGCCAAAAAAAAAGAAAAAAAAAAAAGAAAGAAAAGCTATTTAAAACTTTAGGAAATTATAAACAAAAAGCCCAAACCCATAAACTTTTCCTAGTTTTTTATTTCTGAGTCCATTATCCTAGCCCCACACAATCAACCAATTCAAGCCCAGCCCCTCAAAATTCCAATTACCCAAACTTTACCAAAACCACCCCAAACCAACAAACCCTTTATAGGACCAAAAACACCACCCATTATTAAGGGCAAAAAAGTACTTTAATAAATTCCCCAAATCCAGAAACACACCTCCGTTCGCTTCCTTTTTCACTTTCACCTTGTTCCCTAAGCTTGTTCTTGCGTGAACACCAATTATCATCTCTGAAACCCCAAAACAAAAACAAAAACAAAAACAAAAACAAAAAAAAACCCAATAAACCCTAAATCCCAAATATATATTCGCAGAGAAGAAAAACCCCAAATTTCCTAATATAGTATATAATAATGGGTGGGTCATCGGAGACGAAGTTCTTGCAAGAACTGGTGCTTTACGCGGCGAGCGCTGCCCTGAGTTGCTTGGTGTTGTTCGCGGGGCTCCGACACCTCGACCCGAACCGGGAAGCTTCCAAGAAGGCGCTTGAGCACAAGAAGGAGATCTCTAAACGCTTGGGTCGGCCTCTCATCCAGACCAATCCTTACGAGGTAAGCTTCTTCTATTAAAAAAAAAAACGCCACCATTTCTTGAAGAATTTGTGAAAAAGTTATCATTTTTATGAGTTTGGATTAATGGGTTTTTGATATTCTATGGTGAATTTGGATAATTTTCCCAATTGCATAGTATGTATGAAAAAAAAAAAAAAGTTGCAGTAAGTGTAGTACCTTGAACACAATTATGGATAAAGGTTTTCTTTTTAATGAAGTTATGCATGCTTTTTTAAAGATAAAAGCACACTAAGACTGGGCATAGAGATAATATGCGGCAGCATTGATAAATTTTTTTGGGTTTCATGAAGTTGCCATTCTGTTGATGATTGCGGTTTTGTTATTGGCTTTGTTCGTATTGATGGGTTGGTAAATCTATAAAAAAGAACATGGAGGAGCGTGAATTTTTCGGTTATGAAACAATTTCTTTTGGGACAGAAATAAGTTGTATGGATGCTCTATTGCTAAGTGTGTATGGATTATGAATTAGGATACGTTTGGAACGGAGTAAGATGAGGGAGAGGGGTTGAGAGAGATCGCTTGTTGCCTTCGCCACTGCTCTCCCCTCATCAGTCATGTCCCTTCATCCGAACATAGAGTTAGTCACATAAGTGTTAAGAGCCTTGTAGCTTAACGGGCATTTCCTGGTGTTTCCAAAAATCCCCTCCCCATTGAATTATCATAATAGAATTAGTCACACAAGTGTGAACACTAGCATTAGAATGATACGCTAAAGAATGTGGAAGACCTTTTAGGTGCAACTTGTCCTTGCGCCATAGATTTTATCGTCTTTATTGATTAACGTTGAAATAGGGAAATTGGAATTATGTGAAATGAACTCTAGTTTGTTTTTATGCTTGACTTGTGTTTCTTCATTATTTTCAGGATGTCATAGCATGTGATGTTATAAATCCTGACCACATTGATGTTGAATTTGACTCTATTGGAGGACTGGAGGCCATCAAGGAAGCATTATATGAACTGGTGATACTTCCCCTAAGGAGACCTGAGCTTTTTTCCTATGGGAAGCTTCTGGGTCCCCAGAAAGGGGTCTTGTTGTACGGACCTCCTGGTACTGGAAAGACCATGCTTGCCAAAGCTATTGCAAAAGAATCTGGAGCTGTTTTCATCAACGTCAGGATATCAAATCTGATGAGCAAATGGTTTGGTGATGCACAAAAGCTTGGTGAGTGTAGATTATAATTACACTCCCCCACCCCTCCCCTCTGGATTTGAGGGTTTTCTGTCATTGCCCTGGCAAACATACACAACTACATGAAGTTATTTTGGCCTTATATATATTCTACTGTGATGGACCTCATTACTTATGGGTAGTCCAATTTAGTTTGACTCTTGATCATAGAAGTGTGAAAGATCAACTAAGAACATGGCTTTCTTGACATATTAGGTTTATGTAGCTGAACAGAATAGGACAATACTTAGATGCTTTCTAATTGCTCGTCTCTCGCTGAGTTTTTGCCCTCCCTTAACTTTTATTCCTAGTAGTTTTTTCTTATTGTTCATCATCATGAACTCCTTGTATGACGCTATTTCCTTTATTTATAAAAGTTTCCAGATTACTTATCAAAAAAAATGTTATGGATGTTATGATTGTTATCTATATCCAATCTAATTGAAAATGTTTTCCAATCATAGGTTAATGATCATCTAAATTCTAATATATTTTGCAATTTTTGTTTTTGTGCTATTAACATGAGCCTTAAATAATTAATATAAAAATAATTGGAATATATTTCATAGATACGAAGTTTTATTTCAAAGTATGATCAGTATAAATGGAAGAGAATGTTGTACTTTTTGAAGGAGAGTGTATTGACAAGTATGATATTGATAGCAATCGTACATAGATGTGGGGAAAAAAATTCTGATCAAAATTGTTGAAGTAGATTATACTTTTTTAAAGTTGTTATTGTATTTCTTTTGCACAGTGTAATGCTTTGATTTTGATGATTATTAATTTTTTACTATGGTTTTGCAGTGGCTGCTGTATTCAGCTTGGCTTATAAACTCCAGCCAGCTATCATATTTATTGATGAGGTTGATAGTTTCTTGGGTCAGCGCCGTAATACAGATCATGAAGCATTAACAAATATGAAGACTGAGTTCATGGCTTTATGGGATGGATTCACCACTGATCGTAAGTTTGTGCCTTCGACAGCACCTATGCCTTATGATTTTCTCGTTGAAAAATTGAATCTAAAGTAGGTTGTTCTTGTAGAGAATGCACGAGTGATGGTTCTTGCTGCTACTAATCGCCCATCAGAACTTGATGAAGCAATACTCCGGCGCCTTCCTCAAGCATTCGAGATTGGGATACCAGACTGCAGGGAGAGAGCTGAGATACTGAAGGTGATTTTGAGGGGCGAGAGAGTTGAAGAGGACATTGACTATGTCCACATAGCTAGCTTGTGTGAAGGTTACACAGGTTCAGATCTTCTCGAACTGTGCAAGAAAGCAGCCTATTTCCCTATTAGGGACCTACTAGATCGAGAGAAGAATGGGAAGAAATCTTCTGTGAGTATATTTATTATTTTCTTCTTCTAGAATTTAGTCCTTTTCATTTTGTAATTTTTTTTAAAAAAAAAAAAAAAAAAACACCCTCTCCAATTTGGTACATGCTTTGGTATGGCAGTGAAATATTTTTCGATTGTTAAGTTACACATGCACCCCAATGGGTCAATGACTCCGATGGATCAATGACTTTGGCCTCCACCTAGCTTTTATAAGGGTGGAGGTGCCAGTTGAGTCATTTCATTTGAACCCCACCTAAAAATAAATAAATAAACTTTGGAATACTCTTGCAATACTAAACTTATCTTGAATACATGATGATGTCACCCTTTCAAATTTCACCGCATACCCGTTATTCCGTGAGTTCTTTTCAGATGGTAAACATAATTCTATTTGTTAAGTCCTGGTTTCATTCTTTGTCTCCTTTGCACTGCTAAAAACCATGGATGTCCTGGGAGTCAGAAATTTAAGAATCAGGGCAATAAACAACATTCTGTTAGTACTGCATGACAGTAAAATTCATGGCATCAAATAACTTTTATCTTGATCCTTTGATCGGCTTTTTAAATGCTGAAAAGGTTAACATGCCTGGAGAATAAAGGAATTCAGGTATTCTTATTGTTTTAGTATTAAAAGAATTCTAGTTATTTGTATAGTTTTTTTGCAAAATTTACTTCATTGTGTAGATGTAATGTTCTGAATGATACTCTTTTGTATGTGTGTTTTGTTCCAGCCACCGAGGCCATTGTTTGAATCAGATTTGGAGAGAGTTATTGCCACATCAAAAAAGACAAAGGTAGCTGCTAATGAATACACTGGATTGAGCTCACAATCACCAGGGTGGTCAAGGAATTCAGAATCAGGTGATTATCCTGTTCAAGCTGCAATAAGTGAGCTCTCTAAGCTTGTGGTTTCCCAAATCTTGAATATTCAATCAGATGCCCAGGAACCTTGAATTCATCACAATTGAAACTTACTCTCCTGAAGCAAATTTGTTATGTAGTCTAGAGCTGTAACTTTGTTAGTTATAGAGAATTACCATACATGTCTGAAATTTGTTGATGGGGTTCTCATATTTTTGGATGTCTTCCAGAATTCACATTTTGATGTAGCAATTGGAACCATCTTTTCAATGCAGCTCTGCTTTCAGTTTCTCTCCTCTTTATCTTTGAACTTTTAGAAGTTAAGCTTCGTTCGCGGAACATTATTATCACCTGAACATGATCATTGTGGTTACTTTCTTTGATGTTCACACACACCTCAAAGAATTGAATCCTCCTGTGGTTCTGTCTCTATGTGGGAGCATACAGGGGTTCATTTGACAGTCGATTTATAAGAATTTTAACCCTTGTGAGTTCTAACTCAATTGAGCAACAAGAAAATAAATTTATTTACTTTTGTTTTGGTTATTTTAAGAAAGTAGCAAGTAAATAGAAACGGGAAAATAAATTTTGATACAGTATTCTTCTTAAGGCCAATCTTTCCTGGATATGAATCAACTTTGGAGAGAAATTTATTTTCCTTTCCTTTTTCTCCTCTAATTTGTAAAGCCTACAGGAGCTTGAAAATCTTTTGTTTTTTTGACAGAAAAAATCAATTGTTAATCTGAGCACTTAATGATTATATTCAAATTCACCTCATGCACAATTCGATCTCGCTAGTAACTAATGATGGATTGATATGATTAGTTCTTATCACTAACACTTTCTTACAATTGTGAATGAACCTAGTGTAACTCCTTTACATATTCAGCCTAAGCCTGGTGTGGATCTTATTACTTCAACTTTCTGTACAAGTAGTTCAGCTGGGTTTTTCAAGAGTTCTTAGTTCATTTATTTAGCTAGGTTGCAACAGCCAGCCACCAATGATTAATACCATCTAGGAAATAGTTGGCAGTGGAATCGGTTTGGTTGGGTTTCAACTTTCAAGTGTTCTGTCAAAGCAATACTTCCTAAAAGTAGGCAGGTCCAACTAATAAAGCTAGTGCAGGCTTATCATAAACTTTGGAAGTTGCTAACTTTTCCTCGTGTCACATTCATTTGCTATAAAGGCAGGACCACATGCATATATAATTTTGTTGCTGAATCCCTGGATTGTGCTATTACAGAATTACTTGTAGCTGTAGCAACATAATAAAACAGAAACTACAAAAGCAAATTTGGAAGAAGTGATTTTCGGTAGATTTGAAATATCATCAGTGAAAGGAGATTCCCATTTCCTTCTATCTAAAACTTTGTGTTTGATATTGATATCGGCCTAGGTGAGCTTATGCCACAGTCTCTGAAATATGGGACAACAATCCATTCCTTCTTTTTAAAGGGATTGAAAACTATTGAAAAAAAATTAACTAGTTATGGAGAAACATCTCCACCAAATATGTTCAAATTAAACCACTATGCTATTAATAAAATCATGGGCCAGAAGAATAATTTGTATTCTTTCATGAAACAGAGCTATAAAAAATTATATGCTTTTTACAAATCGAATCACATTAGGAAATCGCTGTCTGCAGATTTTGTGGCTAATATGACTATGATCATGGCACAAAGACGATAGGATATCAGTAACCACTAACCTGTCCTATCTTGCAGCTTGAATTTGTGACACTGACTGATGGACATTCCTGTCCACAAAACAAGCATGACGTTAGGTAGTTTTGGCTGTTGATCCTTACAAGTTAGTAACTCTTATGCAGAGTCCAAAATTTTCCACATCAAGTAAATTTGGAAGCTCATATAGTCATGCCAATTTTCCAACAAGACCCCATTTGTCATACCCCATTAAACATTACTCCATATTATTCAATATCCATATCTTGGGCAACTACCATGCTCAAATTCATATGGGTCCAATAGAGATCTACAATCGTTAAGCAGCAGAGCAAAGTTCTGAGTGGTTTAGCACCTATAGACATATATAAGAGACACGAAATAATATCTGCACATTAGAAAACTTGGAAAAAGATCAGTTTACTTGTTCAAAGCTGAAAGCTGCCAACTTTGTAGAGGTAGATAGCATGTGATTCTTTCAAATTATTTGTTTATATGTTCCTTACAAGGAAAGCCGCACACCTTGTGGCTTGTGGGGTACAATAAATTTGTTAGTGTTAGGCAATGGAGGACTATAGGGTAGATGATGACTAGCAATTGCGTTAGGAACCAAAGCTGTCAAGTTGCTCGTTCAAAGTTTTTTTTTTGTTAATAGCGCAATTAGCATGAGATCCTATCAGAATTTTGTTAGATTAATTTTTCTGTTCTCATTTTTTGTCTCTAATTTTTCATACATGTTGGACTGCCTAATATCGATAGTTTATTTCAATTAGTTAATTGTTTTTTTTTTTTGGTGGCATCTAGGGTGTGTTTGAGATATCCATTTTCCATTGCCTTATTTTACTTAAAAAATAAGCTGGGTAAAAATTAAAAATATTTATGAAAAATGAGGTTTTTAAAAAGAGTCAGCTTATAAGCTATACCCAAAAAAAAAAAAAAAGTACATAAGGTTGTAAACAAACCAAATCTTTACTGTGAGTTTAGTTTTACAGGTTTTTGCTTTTTGTTTAAATTTTATTTAAAATAATTTAATTTTTAGATTTTTGAAAATTATAAGTTTGCTTTTGGATTTTTGTTTCACGTTATACAAATAAGTT
This sequence comes from Castanea sativa, assembly GCF_040712315.1. Classification (NCBI taxonomy): domain Eukaryota; kingdom Viridiplantae; phylum Streptophyta; class Magnoliopsida; order Fagales; family Fagaceae; genus Castanea; species Castanea sativa. The sequence continues at coordinate 6,838,322 of NC_134024.1, forward strand.
ATTAGAAATAAATTGTTTCCAAGCAGACATGAACTAAATTTAAATTTCGCCTATGTGACGAACCAAAGTATTTGAACAAATCCAAACTTAGATATATATGCTTCCGAGAGTTAATACGACTCATGATTAATATATTTCAACTTTGAAGAAAATTTGTTGACAAACGTATTTTTATTTTAAGTTTTATAAAACTATTACAAGTGAGTTGTAAATGAATTGATTCGTAAATTGGCGTATAGTTTGGTGGCTAATATGTAACAACAAATGTAGAAATATAGGCTTCTTGGAAAAATTGTACATGAACAAATTTCGTTCAGGAAATTAACAAACTGAGTTTGAAAAAAAAGTATTTAAGTTTGGCCATAAGCTTGAGTTTAGCTTGAGCTATGATGACAGAAATAAACTAATTAGTTAGAACTCATGATGTTTGGTTTGGGTCCACTCTTTATAATCTAAGCAACCATCAATGAATGGTTTAACAATAGCGCAATTAGCATGAGATCCTATTAGAAGTTTGTTAGATTAATTTTTCTGTTCTCATTTTTGTTCCTCTCTAATTTTCCATACTTGTTTTACTGATTAATGCTGATAGTTTATTTTAATTACGCTTCGTTTGTTTCAATGAAAAATATTGTATAAAGATAGTTTTTTTTTAATTTTTTTTTTCAGTGTTTGGTAGCATTAGAAAAAAAAATGAATTAAAAGAAAACTATTTTTGATCAACATAAAAAAATAATTTATTTTTAGAGATTGTCTTCCACTAATATTTTTTGGAAAATAACTCTATCTAACAGTAAGCTAAATAAGAGAAGTTACAAAATTATTTTTCAACTTATTTAAGGTTATTACCAAATATAGGAAAATGAAATAGTTTTATAGAAAACATTTTTTGAAAAATGACTTATTTTCTAGAAACGTTATTGCCAAAATAATCAAAGTGTTAGTTAAACTTTTTTTTTTTGGGGGTGGCATCTAGGTGTGTTTAAGTCTTTGAGATATCTATTTTCCATTGCCTTATTTTACTTTTAAAAAAATATAAACTGGGTGAAAAATAAAAATATTTATGAAAAATGAGGTTTTAAAAACAAGCCAGCTAAGCTTATAAGCTATACCAAGTACACAAAAATTAAAATAATAATAATAATAAATTGTACATCAGGTTGTAAACAAAAAAAAAAACTTTACTGACAGTTAATTTGGTTTTACATTTTTTTGTTTTTTGTTTAAATTTTATTTCAAATAATCTAAAAGTTATAAGTTAAGTTTTAGCTTTTTGTCTCATATTTTACGGATAAATTTACTAAAGATAAATTGTTCCCAAACAGACATGAACTAAAATTTAAATTTCGCCTATGTGACGAACCAAAATATTTGAACAAATCCAAGTTTAGGAATACATCATTCTTATAACGCGGATACGAAAGTTAATACGTCTCACAATTAATATATTTCAACTTTGAAGAAAAATTTGTTGACAAATGTATTTTTATTTGAAGTTTCATAAAACAATTACAAGTGAGCTGTAAACGAATTGATTAGTAAACTGGCGTATAGTTTGGTGGCTAATATGTAACAACAAATATAGAAATATATAGGCTTGGAAAAATTTTACATGTACTAATTTCGTTCAGGAAATTAACAAACTGAGTTTGAACAAAAAAGTATTAAGTGTGGCCATAAGCTTGAGTTTAGCTTGAGCTATGATGACAGAAATAAACTAATTAGTGAGAACCCATGATATTTGGTTTGGGTCCACTCTTTATAATCTAAGCAACCATCAATGAATAGTTTAACAATAGTTTATCTTATTCTTTTGCCCAAAAAAGAGTACGAACAACAAATATGCTAAAAAAATGTTTTGTTCCCATTATAAGCTACCTATTCAATAAATGTTGAATATATTATTTTAAAATTTTATCTAGGTGTTAGATACATTATAAATTCACTGTATAAGTTTTATAAATTGATGTATCATCAATCATAAAAAAAAATTCAAATATTTATTTATTATGTTATTAAAGTCGTATTACAATCGTCAATTTGTATTAAAATTAATTATATTTTAATAAAAAAAATTAGGCATCATTAATTACATGCTTAATAATTGACATTTTATTTTATTTTATTTTTTGATGTGAATAATAATTGACATTTTACCTTTTACAATAACGTGTTGGTTCATGGTTGTTACCATGCATGGATCATGTAAAGGCTAATTAATGGGAAAAAAAATTAATAGTAAAGAATATTCGATGGAAAAAGCTTTGAATTGGATGGCATTAAAGTTTTTTTTTTGAAAGGGTGGCATTAAAGAATTGAAGAAAAGTGTTTAAAATTCATAATCAAACCCACCGTTTGTCAATCCAATTGAATAATTTGCCCACATGACCAACTACTAATCAAACCCACCATTTGTCAATCCAATTGAATAATACTTTTCATAATAATCATCACCCTCTCTCTCTCTCTCTCTCTCTCAACAATGGTTCATAGTCATTGGTCGTACATTCACAGCCAAGAAAATAGACTAAATCCTCTCTCTCTTTCTGTCTCTCTCTCTCTCTTCCATTTTTGACCTTTTAAAACTCGCCGACTCTCCACCTCTAAACACCCATTAAATTCACCTCCATTTCTAGAATTTCATTCTCAACTCCCCCGTTCACTTTTCCTTGCTTCCTTAATTTTCTCTCTATCAAAACAAAAACTCAATCTTCAACTTTTGCTCCTAAACCTTTATATCATTATCTTACCATGTTTTTGGTTTTCTTGTTCGTTACCATTTCTTTTCTCCTATTAGTTCTTAGACTCTTGTACAAAACATCCGTCATTCACATTTTCGTAAAAGGGTTACGGTCCTTAGGGGACAAGTTTCATGCATACCAGTCCTACAAAATCCCACAACACAATGAACACTACCAAGAAAACCAGCTATACAACAAGATTTCAATTTACCTGAATTCGTTGCTAGCCACAATTGACGAAGACTCTGATTTCACTAATTTGTTTTCGGGTTCTTCTAAACCCAATGACATCTCTCTCCACTTCGATGACAACCAAACCGTCCACGACACTTTTTTTAGCGCTCGAGTGTCGTGGACAAACGAGGAATCAGAAAAAGAAGGTTGTACTAGCAGGTCGTTTGTACTAAGAATACGAAAAAACGACAAGAGAAGAGTTTTGCGACAGTACTTGCAGCATATTCTTTCGGTGGCGGACGAGGTGGAGCAGAAGAAGAAGGAGGTCAAGCTGTACATGAATTTGGAACAAGGAGATAGACGGTGGAGATCAATTCCGTTCACTCATCCAGCTAGCTTCGACACGGTGGTCATGGATTCTGATCTGAAAAACAAGGTTAAGTCCGATCTTGAACAGTTTGTAAAGTCGAAGCAGTACTATAACAGGTTAGGCCGTGTCTGGAAACGGAGTTATTTACTTTGTGGTCCGGCGGGTACAGGAAAAACCAGTTTTGTTGCTGCAATGGCGAGGTTTTTATGTTATGATGTGTATGAAATTGACATGACTAAGGTTCTGAACGACTCGGATTTGAAGACCCTTTTGTTGCAAACGACGTGCAAGTCACTTATTGTGATCGAAGATTTTGATAAGTTCTTTGTTGGAAAATCATCAGCGGCGGTTAGCCTGTCCGGGATGTTGAATTTCATGGATGGAATCGTGTCGTGTTGCGGGGAAGAACGCGTGATGGTATTCACGGTGAATGGTAAGGATGAGGTTGATCAAGCGGTGATGAGGCCAGGGAGGATTGATGTTCATGTGCAATTCCCATTGTGTGATTTTTCTGGTTTTAAGAACTTGGCTAGTAGTTACTTGGGGGTGAAGGATCACAAGCTATTTCCACAATTGGAAGAGATGTTTCAAAGTGGGGCTAGTTTGAGTCATGCCGAAATTGGTGAGATTATGATCTCGAACCGGAATTCGCCTAGCCGGGCATTGAAATCGGTTATCACAGCCTTGCAGAGCAACATTGGTGGACAGAGATTGAGTGAGAGTGGTTCAGGTAGGTCTAGAGATGAGGCAAGTGAGCCAGCAGCAGGTGTGTTTTGTAGAGAAAGTGTTCATACAGTGAGGGAGTTTAGGAAATTGTATGGACTTTTGAAAATGGGAAGTAGAAGAAAAGAGTCTGTGGATTTGAGTTCAGCTGAGAAGGAAGGATCACAACATGGAGTTCAAAATTAATGTAGGTTTTTGTTGTTAATTGTTTCCTATAGAAATTAATGTTAGGGATTATTTTCATAATGATGTAAGTAGTGTACCTTTAAAACCTCTTCACAATTTTCATAAGTTTGTTATATTTATAATTGTAAATTTTTAATGAGAATGTGAACTTTCTGTTTTTTTTTTTTTTTTTTTTTCGGTTAAAATAGTTTCAATGGTTGAATAAGAGATTTGACGTTCAATTCTGCATACACCAAAAACTAATTGGTGTCTTAGTCTGACGATAAAAATGTATCATAAAAAACAAACACCACAAGTTAAAACTATTTCAAAAAAAAATTATGACGTTCGTTTCTGGTAAATATTTTTTATCATATACCAATTAATTTTGGTGTAGGTAAGAATCAAATCCTAAATATCTTATTTAACAATAAAAGAGTTTTTTGGTATGAAAGAGTTTTTTGGTGTAGTGGATATTTTTTGAAGTTTGAAATTGTATAAACCTTGAAACTTAGTTTTCAAGAAAGTTTGAGTCGTTTTCGGTTGCCGTTGACAAATATTGCATGGAAGAAAAGTACTACATGCGGTGAATTTCTAATTACTTTTTATATTTATAAATGACTAAATGTAGCATTTTTCTCGAATAATCTAAATTAATGAAGTGTCCCAAATTTTACCTTTTTGCGTTGTCTTTTATTAAATTTAGTATATAAGTTCATTTGAAAATAATTTATTTAACTGAAATCGAAAACTTTTTACTATAAATATTGTAGATAAAGTTAAAAGGCAACTAAAATAGTATAGTGGGATCATGAATAGTAAAAAAAAGTATAATGAGACTCATGAATAGTTGTAAAAATAAGTTGAATAGTAGCAAAAATAATTTAAAATAACTTATTTAGGTAAAATTGAAAATTTTTTGCTGTAAATATTATAGATAAAGTTAAAAGGCAACTGAAATAGTATAGTGGGATCATGAATAGTAAAAAAAAGTATAATGAGACTCATGAATAGTTGTAAAAATAAGTTGAATAGTAGCAAAAATAATTTAAAATAACTTATTTAGGTAAAATTGAAAACTTTTTGCTGTAAATATTATAGATAAAGTTAAAAGGCAACTAAAATAGTATAGTGTGACCATGAATAGTATCAAAAAGTACAATGAGATCCATGAATAGTAGTAAAAATAAGTTGAATAGTAGTAAAAATAAGCTGAAACAACTTATTTAGCTAAAACTGAAATTTTTTTAATGTAAATACTGTAGATAACGTTAAAAGATAGCTGAAATAGTATAGTGGGATCATGAATAATATCAAAAAGTATAATGAGACCCATGAATAGTAGTAAAAATAAGTTGAATAATAGTATAAATAAGCTAAATAGTAAAAAAAAAAGAAACTGATTTTCTAAGCCAATGCCAAACGCAACCTATATATGTGATTCAATACACGGACAAGACAAGTCACACTTTGAGGAATATTAATATAAATATATGTACCAATTTTAGTAATTTTTATTTTATAAAATTACACTTTGCGCCTCTGACCAATATTATTGATTCTTTTAATAGTAATCTACAATATTTTTACAAACTGTTGAGGTGGCTAATTCTTATTAGTTCATATCTGGGTCCACTACTTACATCACTTTTTTTACTTATTAATAACCACTTATCACATCAACAATTTGTAAAAAAAAGTTTGTAACTATAACATTTTCCTCCTTTTAAAAACCATTATAAAAATCTACAGATCCAAAATCTAAAACAAAATATATAATCCCCAAAAAAAAAAATTATCCCAACAACAAAAATTATGAATAGTAAAACTAAAAAAAATTAAGTTCAATCAACTAATTTTACCCAAAACAAACAACTCGGTCCTTTAAACAAATTTTAAACAAAATCATTGTCCTTACCACCTATTAATATATGAGTTTTATTTTATATTTAAGAAAGATATTATAAATGTTTTTAACCTATATGTAAAATATTTAATATATATATATAGTATATATTTAGTATATATTTGTAGTATGTATGAAAACCAATCAAATTGCATAACATGGCAGTCTAAAATCACATTGCACTGCACCATAACTGATATATTAAAGTGCGATATAATTCTAAATATGACTCAAAATTGAACCGAACTACACCATGAATATCCCTAATTGAATATCATAAATCTATTACAAAATTTCACCAATATAAGTGAATATGGATAAAAGCCTCTCAATGTGGATGAATGCTGCCTTATATTGAGCAAAAAAAGAAAGAAGAAAAAAAACTAAATAGCTCCTTACTATGTTTTATTATAGTTAATTTTCCAAGAGCACTGAGCAATATGTAATTTTGTTTATTTTATAGAAAAATTATGATTTAAACCTTTATTCTCCACTTATTATTATAACAATTAAATATAGGGTTATGTTAACAAGTGTTTTTAGGGCATTGGTTAACAATCCATTTTAGGAAAGTTTTGACACCACTTTTTATGGGAGATGAAAAAAACTGTAAAAACATTAATTGTTTTTTTTCTTTTCCCATAAAAACTTTCTTTAAATTGATTATTAACTAATACCCTAAAAGTATTTGTTAGCATTTCCCTTAAATATATAATCCAAAAGAAAGAAAAAAATCTTATGGTGCAAACTGCAATGCAATGCTATGATGCATGTGGGCAATTATGAAAAAAAAAATTTCAAAAAAAATGAGTAGCCACAACCTACAAAATGACTGGTTCAACTTTTAATATAATGCAATAATAAATCAATTCTAGTGAGTGTTTGGATTGCGATAAAACAAAGAGCACGTCTGCGATTATGCATTTTGTTTAAAAAATGTGGGTTCCACGGTACTGATCATGGACCCACAAAAGTCATCTAAACACAAATTTCAATATAAAGTTGGGTCCCACAGTACTATTCAAACATTTAAAATTTATTTTACTACAGTGTTTTCAGTTTTCAGCAATAAACGGTATCCAAATAAACCCTAATCTCTAGATTAGGTAGATAAAAGTCTACTAACTAGTGCATTGATGCAAACTTCAATGAACTAGTAATTCATCCCTAGGTTTAGGGGTTCGTTTTGTCAACTAGAACTCCAATCATGATTACAAATACATATTCTAATCATGTTTAAAAAAAAATAGCCATTTTTGTCTTCTTTCAAAGGTAGAAGAAAACAAGACACCAACCCATTATGGCACTGTCAAAAAAAAATTTCTTATCACATGATAGGTTTAACGGCGAATAAGATTAACAAACATGTTGTTCTTCAACCTTGACTAATTTATTTAGGAAAATACTAAACTCCATCATAAAATGCTCATTAAAAATGATTTATTATGAGATTCAACTAATAAAAAATTGTTATAAATCAATGAGAGGGCTAAAAATATCACTGAAGCGACAAACAGAATTAAAAACGTTAACTCTATTGGCTTTATACTATAAAACTAGTCAAAAAAATTTATATGAAATTATTTCTTAATGGTCAACTTACCGTGTCCGTTAATACTACCCATTTATTTATTTTATCTATCCTCAAAATAAAATAAATTATTTATTCCCTCAATAATAAGTTAGGGCACTTGGGCCTTGATTAAAAAATTGGGCCTAGAATTAACAGTTAAGGAATACAAAATTGTTTGTGAAAATTCTCAATCTTGTCCCTCCCATCTTATCACGTGCATATCACGTGAGAAATGAGCTCGCTTCTTCGTCCCCATTTCGTAAAAAACTGTCAGAAAAATTTCAGATCGATCAAACACAGTTTCGTTTTTCTCGCTGAAAATCTCTATTGTATTGTACCAAATTCCCCAAATTTCCAATCCTAGGGTTCGTGTCCAGACTCGTTACTGTCCTCTCTTCCTAAGGTACGGAATCAATTGTTCTCAATCTCCAACGCTAAATCGGTTCGAATTTCCAGTTGATTCTGATCTCGTTTACTTTTGGGGCTTTAATTTTGTGATTGATTAATTGATTGATTGATTGATTGGGTAGCTAATTCTATATGTACCCACAGTAAATATCACTTGGGATTTATGTAAATGTGTTGTGGGGTTTTGAAAAACCTGAGCTTTGGTATTTCTGACAGTTTTTCTTGAATATGTATGATATTTTGGGTATTGGGTATGTTTCATTTTTATTCAAACACACACAAACACTCAAATACACATACATAAGCAATTTTTATGTATTAAGGTGGTGATGCAGGGTTTGGAAAAATATGGGCTTGGGTGTTTTTGGTAATTGAGCAGTGTGGCTATTTGTGTAATCTGTGGGTTTTAAGCTTAGTTTGAGCTTGGATTCTTGAATTTAGTGCACATGCATTGGTTATGAGCTTATCCCATTTCTGTCTTCCTTTTAGGGTTTCTATTTTAGCTGAAAATTCATTGACTTTTGAAGAAATTTAACTTTGGCAATTGGTGACTGTGCATGTTTAGCTTTGAGGTCTTAACATTTACACTGAATTCTGCAGGTGCATAGAGTAAGGCATTAAGATTTGGGATTTGATTTGATTTTGATCAGCATGGTAAGTTTGCACGATTAGCTTAAGACAGATCTGATGTTGTTGTTTGATACATTTTCGAAAATGTGTCTTGAAAATTTTGTTTGTCCCAGAATTACCTTATTGGAGCTTTCAAGCCGGCCTGCAACGTTTCAATCACATTTTCGGATGGAAAAACTCGCAAGCAGGTAGCTTATTGATTTGAACTTTGTATAGTATTCTACTTTAAGCACTAGCCAGGGTTGACTTAAAAAGGGCAGTTTCTTGTTGTTGCCAATAAGTCTTTTTATTGAAAAATTGGTTTCTTCTGAGTGTTGATTTAAGGCATGGCATCAAGTGTATGTGAAATTTGGTTATGATGATGCATGGACTGTTTGAATCTCTCATGTTATTGTGATCTAAACATTTTAACAACGAAACTTACCATATATGGTGTAGAATGATTCATCATTCAAATAAGTGCTTATGTTCTCTGCAACTGTGTGGGAGTATTACTTGGGACAATATTGGCTTATGACTGCTCAATCAGTGGCTATCTAAGATGCTGGGGTACGGATACGGGTATGGGTATGGGGATACAACATTTCTTGAAAAACTTAGGATACAATATGTCGAGGATACATGTATTAATTACTTATTAAATTTATTTTTTATATAGTGCTAAGCATTTGTTTTTTTATATATTGTTAAGCATATACCAATTTAAAAGAAATAATGGATAATAAAGTGAACCCATGACCATTAAATTTTGTATAGAATACAAACCAAGATCCAAAAGAGTAAATAAAAGATAACTAGATAAGTGTTCGACATTGAAACCAATACATAAAGCATATAAATAAAAATTCTTAAAAGTTTGGGCTATCTCTCACCATCGGGGGTTGAGTTACAACAGTATCTAAGTCGTGTCACTGGTGCATCTAGATGTATTGGCATTTAAAAAAGAAAAAGAAAAAAAGATTGGGTATGTATCTTAGAGGTATCCAGTATGATACCGGTATGATACATATTGGATACCGGTATGTGAGCAAAAATGGAGTATCTGTGCATCCTAGGTGGCTATAACTTTTTTTTTTTTTTGGTTCGGTGTTGGGAGCTTTCATTTCCATGTGATTACTATTCAAAATTTAATTTCTACTGAAATTGAAACATTTTTTATAGTCTTACGATTTACCTTTTTTTGTTTTCTATGCGCTTACATAGGTCCCGCAAAAGAAGGAAAATGGTCAAACAGTTATGGTCCCACTTTTCCAAAGTCAAGAAAACATTGCTGGGAAGGTATTTGATTGATAGCACAATTTTAAATGTTAAATTATTGTAATGCAAAATGTGAATTTATAGGAAGTGTCTAAGAATTCTAGATTGTTAACAGCATTACTTAGAAAATATTTTCTTTCTGTGGTCTTATTTTCAGATTTCTATAGAACCATTTCAAGGGAAGAAGGTTGATCACAACGGTGTGAAAGTTGAGCTCCTTGGCCAGATAGGTGTGATTTTGTTGCAAAGTTTCAGTTTGGTACATTATCAATAATTTTGTGAAACAATAGGTTTAGTGTGAGAATCACAGGATAATAATTTTTCTTTACCAAGTTATTATTGGACTTCTTGCTTGTAACAAATATTCGAAATATTAAAAGCACAATGGCTGAAGGATTTTATTTTATATTTGCTAGTGCAGTATGTAAATCTTTAAATAATACACCTCTTTGGATGCTTATAATTCGTTTTTGAGGATTTGGATTAGTCCTTCTGTTTTTGATCTAGACAGTCACCTAATTACTATGATTCTGAATGAGTATGATATTTCCTGATGTTAGAGGGTTCAAGACTGTTTCTTTGGAATTCATCACTGATTTCTTTCATTTCAGTGTAAAGGGTGTGCTTTGTTGTTAGGGAGACCAATTGCCCCAATTTGGCTTTCTTTTTCTTACTCTTAAAGAATATGTATTATTAACTAATTTATTTAGTGGTTACATGATTAGAGACCTTTTTAAACAAAATAAAAAACGTTGAATGTTATACAAATAAACATGCTTGAAAGTGATAAATTTCTTTTAACTGTTCTTCCATGATCTGAAGAGTGATACCATTACTAACTAAATATAATACGATATTAAAGTTGGTTTAGCTTTGATAGATTCCAGTCATGAGCAGTGACAGAAGCATCTACTTCACTAACTTTTTCATATTTTGGTCTTATTTTTTGCTGGTTCCCTTTCCTTAGTTGCTAGTCAAAAAACTTTCTAGGACTAATTTTCTCTCTTATTTCTGAGACAAATCATCAATGAAAATTTATTTTGCTCGCAGAGATGTATTTCGATAGGGGAAATTTCTATGACTTCACTTCCCTTGGTGAGTATACTTTGGCTTCCTTGTCTTTAGCTTTAATTATAAGCTATCAACGTGGCTTCTTTTCATTTATTCATTGTTCCTAATTAAATACCCCCCCCCCCCACCAAAACACTCACACACACGCATGTGCAAAGAAGTTCCTTTTCTTGCAATTTGTATTATGCCAGGTTTCATTCTGAGATTTAAAAATGTGGAAATTTATTTGACTGCTTTTAATTTTTACTGCTCTTTGTTTGTAGTCCGTGAACTGGATGTTCCAGGAGATATATATGAGAGGAAAACATATCCATTTGAGTTTTCTACAGTTGAAATGCCATACGAGACATACAATGGGGTGAATGTGAGGCTTAGGTAAGCTATTTATCATATTGTAAAGCTTTCACTATTGACCAGTATATTCGTACTTTCTGTTAGTATCTCCTGTTGTGGCATTTACCATTTACTACTTGCTTTTGCTATAGTACTTACTTGCTTGCTGAGTAAGATAGTAATTGTTTGTGCATCCTCTGCCTTTGGTCCTATATGTAATTACCTATTTTATGATTCTGGTTTTGAACTTTGAATAATGCCTTAGGCTGGGGGCAGAATCTCCTCTCCCCTACCCTATCAGCAGCATCCTTTTATTGTGTCTCATGTAATAAAACATTTAGAAACCTGTTTTCTTCTCATTTTGTGTATTGCTTGCTTCTGAAATTTCCTGAAATTTAATATCTTATTGTGTCTTTAGCAAGTCTGCTGCCTAAAGAGAGAAGACTTATTTAATCTGTTATTAGATTATAAGTTATGGTAATAATTAATTGCATATTAGTTTGCCAACTGCAAATTTGCTATGTATTTCATGTTATGAGTAGGTTATAATGGTAATCCTAACATTAATTTTGGGAACTTGTGATATTTTGCTGTGAGTCACTGCCTGCTATTGAATTCTATTGTGTCTATAATTGTTTCTTTTTTAGAGGACAACCAATTGTGCTTATCATTTCAATACCTTTGGCTGTCTCAATATATTATTTCTTTTATTCCTTCACTAAATTATCATTTAATCATAATTGAAGGATATGACTAAGTTCATGTTAGTTTGCCTAAGTAGATTGCTATGTAATTAAGTAGATTGCTATGTAATTATTACTGGTGATAATTAAATAGGAAATGTGATGTTAGCATTAATGATTTATGATATCCTGGAAATCTCCTTTTTCCAGGTATGTCCTGAAAGTCACAATCAGTCGTGGTTATGCTGGTAGCATCGTGGAATACCAGGATTTTGTGGTATTGTCTCTCTCTCTGCATCAGTAATTGGTGATTAGTTTGCATGTAGCCTTAAGTAGTTGTTACTTCGCTTCTTAAATGTGGTATATAATTTAGTTTAGGGAGTTTTGATTGAAGAGGAAGCTTATATTTTCCTTGTCACCTGTCTTTTGTTGGTCACTCATTATCTGCTTTCAAGTTTCAACAATTATTTTGGTTCAGTGTTTGTGAAGATACAAAAGTTATACCTATGTACTTTTTCTGGTCTATTCCCTTTGGAATTTTAAACAAAAATTCTGTGCAAGTCTTTTTTCCTTTATCTTTATATTCACTACTGTTGTAGCATCTCACTTCTGGTTCATATTCTTTCTTTTTCTTTTTCTTTTTTTGCATCAGGTTCGCAACTATACCCCACAACCATCAATTAACAACAGCATCAAGGTGAGTGCAGCAACATAGCTTTGTTTGGTTATTTTTGCTGCTGTCTTAATGTCTTTGTAGGAATGCTATGGGTCATTACTTATTTAAAGAGGATTTATTACGTTGATGAAGTGAAAAGTCTGGTTGTAGTTGCCCATTTGATAGTGTATCATTTTGGAATTATGTTGCATTTGTCTAATGCAGTGTTACAACTAATGTCACTGGGGATTCTCATTATTTTCATGGTCTATGCAGATGGAAGTTGGAATTGAAGATTGCCTACACATCGAGTTTGAGTATAACAAAAGCAAGTATGTCAAACATGTACTATTAACTGGATTTTTAAGTTGCAATTGAATATTGGCTAACCCTGACTGTAGTTAGATCTGGCTAAACCTGGTGTTTAGGGTGGTCCATTTGTACATGGTTGCCAGTTCAATCAATAATTTATAGCCTTTTTGTCTATCTATTCAGGAGTACAGAGCAAATTAAATTTTTTTATGTAGCATAAGTTGGGAGGGGATCATCTATGTCATTGCTTATTGGTGTTTTAAATATGCAGGTATCATCTGAAAGATGTTATTATTGGTAAGATATATTTTCTTCTTGTAAGAATCAAGATAAAAAATATGGATCTGGAGATCAGGCGTCGAGAATCAACAGGATCAGGGGCCAATACCCATGTTGAGACAGAGACACTTGCTAAATTTGAGTTGATGGATGGCGCTCCAGTCAGAGGTATTCTTTTAATTACCTTGCTTATATGTACAGTGAAGAAACGCTTCTATTTTATTGGCAAACATAAAATATACCCTATTAATTTAGTTTAGTGGGATCGTCAGGTGAGAGGTAATTTACTTGTTGGTTTCTGATTTTACATGTTGCACTTGTGTCAATTTATTTAATTGCCTATAACTGTAATGGCTTACAATCATGTGCTTGATTTTACAGGTGAATCAATTCCAATCAGACTGTTCCTTAGTCCATACGAATTGACACCTACATACCGAAACATCAATAACAAATTCAGTGTGAAGTATTATTTGAATCTTGTTCTAGTCGATGAAGAGGACCGGCGGTATTTTAAGCAGCAGGAAATCACTATATATAGGCTTCAGGAAACTTCCTCCTGATTAATCATCTTACATGGTATGAACTTTTGATTCCAGTTGGAAGGGAAAAGAAAACTAAATTGCCTCAGAGCACCTTGTAAAGCTTTGTTAGGATTCATTTCGCTGGTGTGAAAATCTTGTTTCTATAAATGGCTATAAATAGCTTTGTATTCTTGCCAGTGACAGCTTTCATACAAAATTGTTGCAAATTATGTACATGGGCCATGCTGGGGCGGGGAGGATATCGGCTTGCTGTTGTGAAAAATCATCTGAGATCAGCCATTATGACTTACTGTTGCAGCAGAGATCTACGCTTTTGTTTAAAATTATGGAGCATTTATTTATTTTATATTTTTCTTTTCTTTTCTTTTCTTTTTTTTTCTTGCCTTTTATTTTGTAGTTTTAGTTTTGTAGAGACATCTATGGTGTTTCCATAAGCATACAAGGATTACTGTTTTTTAATCGTGATTGTTCTTGTTTTAATAGATATTCTGCAGGAAGATATAATAACAAGAAAAAAAATCTTATCTGAAGTGGTGTATGACTTCCTTTTATTGGCAAATGGCATAGTAGTCCTATGTCAAATTGATGATAACTAGACAAAGAAGAATCACAACCGTGTTAACCATATCAAGGGTTAAGAAAGGCATATGAAAATCGTCTTGAACCTTTGCAAATGGTAGAGAGAAAGCTCATGCAACACAACAAATAATAAGAGTAGCTATATATAATTTATTGGGACTCCTGGTGTCCTTATTTTCTCTTCTTTTTATCTTTCATGGTACCTAGGTACGAATGCATATACTACTATTTTAAAAACCAGGCCGGTTCAACTAGGAACAAATCTTAATTTGGTTTGGTAAAAATAGAAAATCACTCTTTTCCCGTTATTTGACTATTTCAGTTTTTTAAAACCATGCATATATGTAATTATTTCTAGATTTGATACACTTTTTTTTTTTTTTGGTTGAATAGAGATTTGAAACACTCGAACAGACAATGAATGAACCATTACACAGTACTTTAACGCTATGTTCGTTTCAATATAAAATATTTTTAGGAAAATATTTTCTAATTTTACAGTGTTTGTTTTGTAATAAAATATTTGGTCAAAAGTAAAATATTTTCAGTCAACCAAATTACCCAAAGCAAATTTATGTAATATATTTTACACTTAAAATTTTGAGAAAACATTTTACATTTGCTCAATCCTTCATACCCGATACTTATCACTCCCGCACTTTCACGCTAAAACTCTCCTCTCGTATATCTCTCCAAAAAAATCCAACCACCCTCTTAGATTTCTCTCAAAAAAACCCAGCCACTTTCAGTCTCCTCTCCTGCCAATCTCCGGCTCTAAGGTCTAAAGACACCACCAGCCAGCTCCAGCTTGCCAATGTCATCTATCGCCGGCAAAACCAGGTACTTTTCTGCATTTTTAGATTAGATTTCTCCTTTTCTTTTCGTTTTTCTTCATCTCTAACCCTTCTCTGGTTTTTCTTAAGTTCGATCTGTTGTTTTATTATTATATATCTGTGTGTGTCGTATGGTTTTGTTTCATTTTGATTTATACATTTATTATATTAAATCATCTAATTTATTAACATTGTCATATTTCTTTGAACAGGCTCATCCTGCTCATGCGCCATATTTAAATATAAAAAAATTGAACAGTATGATGAGATGGCTATTGTTGTTGGTAAGGGCATGGCAACTGGTGGCTTTTCAAAGCAATGGAGTGAATGTTCTCCATTCGTTGAAAATGAGATCCCACAAAATGACATCCAAAATCCAAAATTTGAAGGTGACTCTAATACATTGCCAAAAGATGCCCATGAAGCTTCCAATGGAACTTCATCTAAGGGAAGGAGCCATAGAAAGAGAACTTGTGCAGCTATGAATGAAGATAGTCCTTTTAGTGAGATGATTGAACAACTCAAACAGATTGCAATACAACTTTAAATTTTTACCTTTTTTTTTTTTTTTTCATTTTACATTGTGCCAAACATCGGAAAATATTTTACACAACATTTTCATATACACTACCAAATACTATAAAATGAAAATATTTTCCTATAAATATTTTACATGTAAAATATTTTACCTTTGCAAATATTATACATCGAAACAAATGGAGCGTAAGAGTTTTAGAGCTTTTTTTCCGCTTTATTTTTTTTTATTTTCCAGAAATTGTGAAACATTTGGCAATTTTGCCAAAGAGCCATAAGAAATTCCTTATTCCTTAAAGTCAAGACTAAAGTTGGTATTTAGAGTTTTTTTTTTTTAGAGAAAAGTTCTACAATTACCTGCAAAATCAAGATCTTTGAAGTTAAAAAGAGTTTTTCAGTTAAAATCAAGTTGAACTACTATAAAAATTCTACAGCTATAATACTCTCTGCTCATAGTCATAATACTGTTTTCTCAAAATGCTGTTTTCTTTTGTATTTATGGTAGACCCATCATTAATTTAATTAATATAATCCACCATAAATTTCTTTTTGAGTGATGATTATTAATTTATTATACACAGTGTGTTAATAGTGCATGCACCATATCAGTTAAAATCTAAAAATGTAATTTTTTTAATGGGAGTTGTAACTATTAGTGTACTTTATCCAAAATATAATACCCGGGAAATTGAAAACAACGAACGGGCACAGCACGAACTATGTTCACCAACCTGGGGAGACTGATGAGCCAGAATCTAAACCATCTCAGGGTTCGCGCTTTCTCTACAGCTACAAGAGTTGGAACCCACAATGGCAGCTTTCACTGTGACGAAGCTCTTGCCTGCTTCATGCTTCGTCTCACTCACAAATTCTCTGCTGCCCAAATCGTTCGAACCCGAGACCCCAAGATTTTGGAGTCACTGGACGCGGTGGTCGACGTTGGAGGACTTTATGACTCCACCCGAGACCGCTACGACCATCACCAGAATGGCTTTGCCGAAGTGTTTGGTCATGGCTTCACTACTAGGCTCAGCAGTGCTGGCTTGGTCTACAAGGTGCTTGATTGAATTACTCATGCTTCTGAGAATAACTTCTTTGATTTTATGTTACTTAAAAGCGTTTTTTAGTTTTGTTTTATACAGTGCCACTGCATTTCTAATATGGGGTTGTTCAAAGTCTCTAACTTTATCTCCTCATTGATTATTATGTTGATGTCATTAGTAGAATTTCATGTTTACAGAATTTTGTCATGATATTCATTTGGATGATCAAAGTTTTTCATCTCTAATATATGTTCAAAGTCGGAACCTTGTGTTCATCGAGTTTTATAAATGCCCATTATTGGAATAAGATTACAGACCTCATGAAGTAACAAAGTTGAAGTTGACTCATTTGCTTGAGTTTGTTTCTTATTACTATTTTTACTGATATATCCATGCAATATTAACATTTTATAAGCTACTAATAACAGTACTTCTTCGTTTTCTTGCAATCTAATTAAATGTTTTTTTTTTCCTTAAGCATTATGGGTTGGAGATAATTGCCAAGGAGCTTCAGCTTGATGAAGGACACCCAGATGTGCATCGTTTATACCTAGCAGTGTATAAAAGCTTTATGGAGGTACTAAATTGTTTTAGCTGATATATAACATAACGGGAAATTTTCCTTGCTTTCTTTAATGGTAAAGATTTGTGTCTTCTATATGCAAAATGTACTGCATTCCATTTCAAATTCTTTATGCTTCTCAAGTTTTCCCACTCCTTATCAAAATGAGGGAAAGGAGGGAGCGGGGGAAATATCAAATTATCAAAAAAAAAAAAAGGTAAGGTGGAGTATGGCTTATAAGTCAGCTATTGGGAATATTTACCAACCGACAATTATACTTTATAAAATGATAGAAAGACTTGTTGAACTTCTAAATCACATTACCAAACAAGATTAACTGAAGTGTGGAAAATATACTTGGTTCTTCCTGTAGTACGTTATGTTTAATTTATGCAAGATATAAGCCTTTTCTTTACTTGAGTGCCTAGGAATATCTATTGAAACAGTCATTTGAATTCTCTCTCTCCATCAGTGTGTGCGCTTTTGTTGACTTAGCTTTTTATGTTTTTCTCTTTCTTTTTCAACGTTGCTCATTTTTAACAGGCAATTGATGCCATTGATAATGGAATCAATCAGTATGACACTGACAAACCTCCAAAATATGTAAATAACACAAACTTGTCTTCAAGAGTGGGAAGTCTGAATTTGGACTGGGTGGATCCTGATCAATCATCTGACACAGAAAATGAGGCCTTTCAACGAGCAATGACTCTGGCTGGCAGTGAATTTTTGGAGGTATGACATTTCTCAAGTCTCCTTTTGTGTGTGTTATATGTTAAAATTTTCTCAAACACCTGTTTACTGACTGGCAGCTGTTTCTTGAGCATACATTGTGATGTATTATTGAAGAGCCGGCTGTAGAAAGCCATCAAGCATATTCATTCATAATAATAACCAAATCTTTACCTTTCTTTAATCACAGAGTGTTCAGTTCCATGCAAAATCTTGGTTACCAGCACGATCAATTGTAATGGAGTGCATTGCAGCAAGAGATAGTATTGATTCTAGTGGTGAAATCATGGTGCTGATGAGATCTTGCCCAGTAAGTTGGCATTACCTGCCTTTATTGATAGCCTGATAAAACTTACTTTTGTTTCCAACCTCTGGTTGTGTCTATTTAAGGGTTGGAGTGGAAGGGACATTTCAATTTTAACCAGCCTAAAATTAAAAATTATAATATTATGATTATTTATAACAATATTGACTTCTTCCAGTTTTACTTGGGTCAAATTTTGTTACTGAAATGCTGAATATCTCTGTTCTGTAGGTTGTATGCTGAATATATGTATTTGTTAAATAAGCATGGCTTACTTTCAAACATCATAAAAAATCAATAGGAAGCCTCGTTGTCTAATGTATTTTACAAGATAATCTGTTGAAGTTTGCGAAATCTTGCTGAAGTCTATACAGGGAGCTGATAACTGATGGGGGTTCTGATGCTTTATCCATGTGATTGGCTTTTGATCTTTGTATGTCAATTAAATCTCCAATATCTGAATTTATTGTATTTGGTACACATGTTTATGATACTTTCGCCAAGAGCCTCATAGCTCAACTGGTTGGCACCTCTTGGTGCATCCAAGCCCCTTCCCTCATTGTAATTACTAATTATTGACTTATCAAAAAAAAAAAAAATTTGTTTATGATACTTTCATCCCCCCCCCCCCCCAGTCTTGCACATGACAGTGTAGTTTTTAAGTAATAAGGAAAAAAAAAAAAAAAAAGATAGAAAAGAAAACATTAGGTTTTGTATTACTGGGCATTGAATCCATTTTTGTTTATGGTTTAGAGTTGATATTGCAATGAAACATAAAATGAAAAAGAAAAGCAAGGTTTTTTGAAAACTAGTTTAAAAATTTGAGATGGAATGTAATAAATTGTTTTGGTATTTGATATCATCCTGCTTGTTATAGAACATTCTTGCTGAATTTTCTCTTTCAACAGTGGAAGCTGACTTAGGTTTTTTTGAGTACTAGTTTAAAAATTTGAGATGGCGTGTAATAAATTGCTTTGGTATTTGATATCATCCTGCTTGTTATGGAACATTGTTGCTGAATTTTCTTCTTTCAACAGTGGAAACTTCACATTTTTGAGCTTGAGGAGGAAATGAAGATTGATCCGTCCATCAAATATGTCATTTACCAGGTTCCTATAAGTGATACTTGTCTTAAAATATTTCATTTCTCTTCATATGGTGAGAACTTTTTGAGAAACAAGGGGCTGTTTGACTGTATTCTTTGTAGATGAGTGGCTTAGACAATATATTAAAATAGTTATACTACTCTTTATATACAGGATGATAGGAGTGAAAATTGGCGGTTGCAGGCAGTGCCAGTGTCACCTGACAAATTTGAGAGCCGAAAACCTCTACCATATCTTTGGAGGGGTTTGGAGCATGACAAACTCTCTGAGGTTGCAGGGATACCTGGTTGCGTTTTTGTCCACATGAGTGGGTTTATTGGTGGAAATAGAACTTATGAGGGTGCTCTGGCTATGGCAAGAGCATCTCTCAAGGCCTAGGCAAAGCTATTAATTGGAGATACTGTATTCACAGCTTTTGAATGTTATCTGGAGCTATTATATCCCTGATCTCTGTGACTAAGCCTCTTATGATAATTCCAGGGACCTTTCAGATTTGTGTTGGACTACCCATATGGCATACTCAATCTAGTGGAGTACCACTTAAAGATAAATGTTAATCCATCTTTTAAATGAGTACACCAAGGCATTGTCACACTATTTATTACTTTGAAAAGGTACATATGATAAAAAGTTAATTTATTAGAATTGGAACTCTTTTTTGTCGAATGAAAATTGCATTTTGTTCAAGACCATGATTGGGTTGAGTGTCAAAAGGTTAAATACCTTGTCGTATAATTTTTTGAGTTTCATTCTGGTTAATTATTGCTGCTGTCATTTTTTAAATCAGTTGGTATGCAGACTCAATCATTTATATTGGAATTTTTTGCTAGTAATCTTTGGTGCTCCTCTTGTATTACTGTTGACTCTAGTTCTAGATTTTATTTAGCTTTGAGTCTTGTAAAACTTGTCAAAACATCCTATTTTAAATTAATAGCTTCTTTTTGTTTCACAGAGCATTTGATGGCAAAAATTTATTTCCAAATTGGAGCCCTTATCGCAAATGACAAAAAGATATTTAAAGAGTACTTAAATCTGCAAATTTTATATTGAGATGAATTTTCATGTTCTCTTTTGCTGCTATAAAAGTGTTGATACTCATTTTAATTGTAATTTGCATGCCTCACAATAGACTTGAGCATCAATAGGGGTAAATGGAGGAAAAGCAAATACCACTAGAGGGGTTTTCTTATTCAATAAAGTTGATGATCACACTACTTGTGTCTAGTCGTTTGAGTTGAGGGTGTGTCCAAGTTCAACCTCCTAGTGAGAAATAAATGCTGCTTCCATGTTGACAATCAGTTTTATTATTATAATACATTTAGGTTCCAACTTCCAAGTAAAAATGGGTTTGATTAAAAGATTTCCTACAGATTTCAATAAAAGCATCCAGTATGAATACAACTTGATCTTCATACAAGAAGTTAATGTATGGACAAAAGTAGATCAATCATGATGGGAGCTCACTGACATTCTCATATGGGACAAAACTGGAGCAACTGTGGAAGCACCATCTATTTCTTCACTTTTCTGAAGTTATTGGCAATTCCTCTTTCGACCATGCGTATAGGCCCCCTTCTAAGTGGAAGACATTGGTATAACCATTGAGGACAAGCAAGTAGGCTGCTATAAGTGACCTGCATGGAGAAGCACAGGTAAATGTTAAGATCTCTCAGTTGAGCATTGAAGATGCAGAAGATAACCCATATAATTATAGTAATGCTGGGAAAGATGTATTACTAATTTACGTTTGCCACAAATATGTGAAGCAAAGGAATATGCAAGACTGGACAAGAGACTAGGCTGACTCCATGCTTAGCCCAGTAGATGAGCATCATGAATGTTCTTCCCGCTATATCTAGCTATACACTACAACTACAAGTTTCTCTACTCCTATAAATTTGTGTCTATCCACATCTGAATGCCAAAACTTGAATTGCTTCTTCATTAAGCAGAATGACTTTAACCAGATAACATATTATTAATATCTTTATTGACACCTCTCCAATTTGTGTGAAATACAAATTTTGCAAAAGAATGCCTCTAGAGGGAAATTTGAAAAGTAGCCCACTGTCTAGCTTTCTAAATGACCTACTTCACATTAATTTTATTATTGAATTATCCTCATCTTAATGTACTTTAAATTTTGAATTTTTTTTTTGAGAAGAAAATTTTTAATTTAGTATAATGCACATGTTGAAGTTGTCTATAGTCTATAGTGCATTGCAATGAAGTCTCAAAGGAGAAAAATACAGGAAGAATTGATAAAATTCACCTTGACTGTTGACCTTCTGGGAGATTTTGGGTTGGTTTCATTGTACCCCCAGCTGAGCAGGCTACTATTATCTTTGCATTTTTATCTATTTTTGATTCCACACCTGTTAGCATGTCAAACAGTCAGTTACTTCTAAAACTCTTACATAGTCTAAACTCTAAAGTCAATGCAAAGAAGGGAACCATGATTTGGCAACTATGTCATACTCTGTATGAACTCTGGATTTTCTTCTGTACCAGAGAAGATTCCAAAGAATGCAAATGCAGCACGTCTAGCAATGTCCCATGCTGTCCACTCCTTTATAAGCCTATATATTTGCACATTAATAGCTCCTGGTGGATGAGCCTACACCCAAAAGCTTTGTAGTTATAATTGAGCATAGAAAAAGAGTATTACTTTAGCATCATATTTATTGCTCCTGTCCATAAACGATCTACATTGATAGAACAAAAAGTGAAGAATGCTTTTTTTGTTAATATAACAGGCTCAGTTGGGGCAGTTATCAAGTCTTCTCTACCATTTTCTTAAATCCATCATTTTGGGTCCTTCTAAGGGTGACTTGGGCAACTTGATTAGTAGAAATCCATATTCATCAGTGTAATAAGTATTAATTATTGCCAAAGGGTGGGACTTGCAGTAGTTTTTCCATAATTTTCGGTAAGCATGCCTAATTATTACTCCAGGTCAAAACCCAGGTCACTATAGAATTTCTTCTATTATTTTGACTTCTCTTTAGCTAATTTAGTTTAAAATGTAATAAGCAGATTACCTCTTTGAATTCTGCTTCAGGCCGTACATCAAGGATCACAAAGTTGTTTTCTTTCTGGAGGCGCAGAGCCTCCTTTACATCCACACTCCTTACCTGCAAAAAGAAATATGTTATTGAGAATATCCATCTTATGTTCCAATAAGCATCACCATATTCCTTCTAGTTTTTGTCTACCTTGATACCTACATTTCATTCAACCAGAGTGATAAACTTGTGTTTCTAACCTTTTTCATGATGAAATACATGTTCTCTTTCCCTCATATAAACACAAGATACATGATCTCATTCTCATTCTTCATTTCATGATGAATTATCTCACTTTATCCATTATTTTCTTTTTTAGCTTTTATGCAGTTGAAGTAGCTGTAGTGGTTGTCGTTGCTCTGTTGATCTGTTTGTCCTCTAAAATCCTTTAGAGGTATGGATGCAACATTAAACTTTGATTGATCAGATCATGGAATGTGACAGTGTATCAACAATTCCACAAGAAATTAATTTTGTGATTACTGTTGCTAGTGGCAAAAATAATTCCCATCCACTTTGAATGGCTTTGTGTGCTTTAACCCCACACCACATGTATGTGAGAGTGCTGTTGCATAGACCTGTTACATAAGATACCCATTCTACTTTACACTTTAGAATTGTAGAATTAATATCTTCTTTTAGGTCTCTGTATGGCTGTGTGCTTAAGAGGGAGAGAGAGAGAGAGAGAGAGAGAGCTGAAGCTGCACCTTTTTCTGTAGCAGATATTCCCTCTTAATCTTCCAGTCTTCTTCAGCTAACCCCTCCAATGGAAGAGTAGAAAAAAAAAATTCAGTTTCAAACAAGGAGATAAGCATATCAAACAAACTTATAGCTATTTCAGTGATCATATTGTCTTTTGAATGTGGGGGTCTTATAAATTAAACATAGCCTAGAACAGGAGTACCTGGTGATTTTGCAGGTTTTGTGGCTGCACTTCGGATACTCAGGCCCCTTGGCACAGTATGTGACAACATTCTTTGCCTTGTGGAGCTGACTGATCTCACTGCGACCCAACAGGAACTATGATCATGAGTATGTTTTGGAGAAAATGTTAGCAGTGATGAATGGAAATTAGGATGTAAGGAGGATGTAGATGAGTGTAGGGTAATTGAAGTTATAGTAGCCATTCTTCAAAGCTTCAAACAGCAACGCAATTTTCAAATATTAACAAGTTGTTAATAGTTTGTAAGTGCTATAATTTGAACTGCTGCTGCTTATTTTGCTTCTGTTATGTTGATGGATTTTTGGATACTTGGGGAGGTGGCCAGGTCATTGGACATTTTGGATATTTAGTTCTGTGGGAATCTGAGTTTGTGGTGGATATATAGAAGGACCAGTTCCTATAGGATATCTTTCAACCCCATCACTTTGTCTTCTTTCGGGGCTTTAGTAGCACTCCATCCGACCTGGCTGCTGGCCTTTTAAGACTTTGTGTTCCCTCTACATTATGTAAGTGCAATTGGCATTGAGTCTCTATCAAAATTAAGTTATTGCATTGTATTATATTACAGACAACTATTTTCATACTTAATTGCGGTTGTGAGTGGTTGATATAATGTGGTAGGCCACACAAGATTATAGTAAATAGAAAAATGTCCTGACTACTCACAATCGCACAAATTAACAACTTGTGAATTTAGGTATGCGATCAAGTGTGCCTCTAAAATTTTTCTAAGCTAAATTTCACCTCCTACTTTAGGGAGTTTTTAATTTAATTTTTTAAATAAAAATTCTAGTCTTTAACTTCCATTTATTATTCATTGTAGTCCTTTTGTCCAAATCAATTCAATATGTACCATTAAGATCGCCAAAATGATGTCATTTTAGATAGCAAGTGTAAAATAGTAAAACTAATGGTGAAATTAATCACCCAAATGGTGTCATTTTAGATAGAAAGTGTAAAATACTAAAACTGATGTGGGACGAAAACGCTGACCGTTCCTGGACGGTCGTCACCTCGGCAGCCGTCCAGGAGTTATCCTCATAACGAGGGTAACGGGCAAGGCCGTCCTGAGGATGATGGCGAAACTCCATCCCTCGTCCATGGGATGCGCACGGTTTATCCCGAGAGGACTCGTCCACATAAAGATTGGTGGACGAGGATGCTATTGGAATTCAAGCACACTCGACGGAATTCCAGGACGAGGATATCATACTTAGGAAAATCTCCGAATATAATATGATAATCCCTTATTCTACGCATAACTGTCATATATCCGTTGTGAAATGGAAATGTAACTCCTAAACGGTTATGGCAGTTACATTTAATCATTTTGCCTCCTCGAATTCAGGGGAGGTTCTAGTATTCAATAACCGTCTATGGGAACGCTATATAAACACTGATTCTGACAAAGCAAATGTATGTGAATTTTTACTCCAAAAAAGTTGGAACTCCAAAAACATAGTGAGAAAAACTAACTTTACCATCGGTGGGTTTTTGGCCGGCAGCCCCGGTCGCCTTTGATTGGCTTCTCTTTTTTCTTCAGGCCGCAGAGAGAGCAAGTGGTCCTATCAAGTCCGAAGCATCCAGCCTACTGATCTTCTTAGCATCATCAAAAACTAATGGTACAATTAAACAAGTGAATTAAATTGAAATTAACCTATTTTCTAATTATTTGTAATCTAACTTATTTTTTATAAATCAATGATAAAGTTGTGATTTTGTAACTTTTTATTATTTGTTTGATCAAGATGGTGAAGGACTGTCTAAATCTGAAGAAAATTTTTTTTTCTTTGAGGTAAACGATAGAAAAAGAAGGAATTCTCAATTCACTAAGAAGAAAAACATTTGCCAAAATCTAAAAAAGACCCTTGTTTTGTGATGAGTAGTGGGTTGCCATAAAAGGTGGGAAAGATTGAATACTAATTTAAATTGGGGTCATGGAGTCATGTTGTGTTAGGAACATGTTGGCATCGTTAAATAAAGATACTCTTCTTTGTCAACATCAATCTTGCAATTATGCAAATACATGAGCCTCAACCTCACATGCCTCTTGATTTGTGTGCTTCGACTTAATAGGCATCAATCACTTTTGTGCTGGAAGTCGTATGATGTGATCTTAAGTGAGAATGAAAAAATGAATTCCTTTCAATTTCAGTCAAGAACGAGTTAAAAATTAGCTTAGCTTCCACCAAGGCTCAGTCAGTATTGGGTATTTGACTCACTAGTTCTTCACTTGTTAAAACCGCGACTCTAAAAATGAGTTAAAAAAGTGTGCATGCGTTTATCAATGGCTCAGTCAGTTTTGGAGTCCGTGTGCCATTGTAAGTTTGTGTGTTTTCCATCCAAAAAAAATCTAAAAAAGTCGACGAAAATATTATTTCTTAAACCAATACTTTTAAAGTATTCGCTAACATTTTCAATAATTTTAAGAAATTTGGTAATTGACTATTTTAGAAAAGTTTTGATACCACTCTTATGAGAAATATGAAAAGTAATTAAAAAAAAAAAGATTCAGATCCTCTAGATTTCTTAGGGTACTTTACCAATAGATTTCTTTAAATCCTAATCATTTTTTTATGATTTAAGAGTTTAAATTCTACCATGTCAACATTCTACTAACAATACTCTTAAGATAATATAATAATATTGCAAACAAAACAATTAAGATTATTGTTAGTGAAATGTTGATATGGCAAAATCTAGACCATTAAATCATTAAAGATTTAAGGAAATCTATTTGGAAAAGTACGAAATTTAGAAGATCTGAATCCTAAAAAAATGGTTACTTTTTTCTTTTCTCATAAAAAAAATTGATAAAAATATTTCATAAACTAATACCCTTAAGGCATCTGTTAACATTTTCCATAATAAAAATAATTGTAGCTTTTTTTTTTTGAAGAAAAATAGTGATAATTAGATGCAATGATATTGTTTTTATGCTTGTGAAAAATGTTGTATCATTATGAAAATATTCCAATTATAACATGCTATCTTTAATTATAAAAGAATTTTGTGATAATTTTGTTCGGGCAAAGATTTGATGCAAACTAAGTAGACTCCATCTAGTGAAAAATTCAATCTTAACACCGAAAGATATAAATCTAGACATGTATCTATCTTAGTTTGCAGCAAATCTTTTTTTTCTTTTTTCTTAGATTTTTTTAGTTGTTAACTTGTTATAGTCTACTAGAATAACATTATAGGGCATTGTCGACATTAATAAGATAGCTTTGCATGTACAGTTTAATATAATTATTCAACTAACAGTCTTGAGCACTAAGTCACTTTCTTAAACTATGGCTAATCTAATCTAAATCCACCAATCACGTCAACTTAGGGCTTACCCGATTTGTACATTGATTTGATCATATATTTTAGGGCATATGCACAAGATCCAACGGTTCCAAAAAAAAAAAAAAAGCTGACAAGTGGGTCCCACAATTTCCTCTGAAGTCGGTACAAGATCCAATGCGTACAATTTTTTTAGGGAAGTTTTGTACTGTGCTCTGCCTCGCTAACAGTACCACCGACAGCTGCTATCATGATTTCTATAAATTGGACATCCTAGATCTCGCCACGTGGCACACCATAGCAATTTGGAATACATTAAATGACAGTCAATCCTAAAACCGCGTCCTCTGCACGTATCCTCTGCATCTCATGGTTGTACTTTTTTTAACTTTAATTAATTCAATTATTGTATATGCAATTTTATTAAAATTAATAATCATAATAAAAATTCTACCTCCCTTACCAAATTGGCAAAATTGTCAAGGGTGTTTTGAATAGCAGTTTAAATTATGTTGTTTGAGTGATTTTGATATACGTAGGAGTAAAAAAGTGTATGAAAATATGTATAATGTTGTTTAAAATGTGAAAAAACTATTGTGCCAAACACCTTCTAAGAATTTTCCAACCAAAACATGGATATGTATTCCGTACCCATTTCTTAGCAACATGCATTTATTTTCACATGGCTTGAGAGTTTTTTTTCTTTCTAAATGAAAAAAGAAAATAAATGAATGAGTATATTGAATTGGAAAAAAGTTTAGAATCACATAATTTTTCACGATTTTTTGCCACAACTATAACATGGCAGAGTATGATTGGTAAAGAAAAAATGGTGGGTCCATGTGTAAGTGATAATTAACCACTCACAATCTGCCACACTAGAGTTGTGGTAAAAAAATTGTGGAATAATTTATAGTCCTAGAACTACTCTATTAAATTTTATTTAAAACTAATTTAGAATTAAATGATGAAACCTTTAAGGGTCATAACTCCATTAATTAATTTGTAGCTTTTATTTACATTTCACGAGTAATACTTAGCTATTTGCGAAGCATGAAGAATGGTGCTCTCCTTTCACATTTATAGTAGAGTTCACTCATTAAATTCATTATATGGTCCATTATGAATGTGTGAGAAAGGAGCACTACCTATCCATGCTCCGGGAGTATTTAAGAATTTTCCATATTTCACTAGCTGACTTCCATGTGCAGTGCAATTTATTATTAGTTTTTTTCCCCAATATTTCAATATTGTAGCTTGAGTGATTGACATCTTATATTGTTTCTAACATAAACATGATTATAAAAAAAAAAAAAACATAAAAATGTTCAAATCCCCACCCCAACTATCAATGTATACAAAAATATATTTAATAATTTGATCATACTATACATATATATAGTATGATTTGATCATACTATATATACATACATGTATGTATGTATTTACAAATTGAAAAATTGTATGATATAGTGGCTAATATAATAGGCATGTTTCATGCCTACTAAACAAACACAAATATCCTTCAATTAATTTTTTTACATTCTTGATTGTGTTACTATTTTTTTTTTTTTTGGACATTATTTCAATTGTTGCAAAAACAACTTAATTTGAGCAAAAATACCATATTTCATATCAATTGTTTCTCACATAAAAAAAATATCAATTGCTTCTCATATAAATCTAAGAAAAATGATATTAAAATATTATTACGCTTAAAAGAATTAATATAACAAATAAACATATCTATTCTATTAGTAATCTTTCTAATTGCATAAAAAGTTAGGAAATATAAATGTTTAAGATTGATTTTATGAATTCACAAATATATATATATATTTTTTATGGTCTTTGTGTCAATTATTGTCAAAACAACTAAACATGAAGAAGAATGTCATATTCTAAATTTATTATTATAGAATGTCATATTCTAAATTTGTTATTATTATTCCAACATAAAAAGTACTATTTCTAATATAGATTTTATAAAAATCATATAAACTTATTTAATATAAAATAATTAACGCACAACTATAGATGCATTTATTCTATTGGCTAATTCAAAGAATTAATATTTTGATATAAATGCAAACTTTGTTAAAGTAAAAGTATATATAAAGAGAAATCTCAAAGAATGTGCTACGTGGCACAACCCATACTCTCCAACATGAGTTTTATAGTTATATATATATTGACTAATTGATTTCTAATTGCAAACATTGTATTCAACTATTCATTAAATATCCCCTAAAAAAAAAACTATTCATTAAATATATTTGAGAAAAAATCATATTATAAATTGGCTCACTTTAATGGGCTTGTAGCTTGATTGGCTCCACTCATCCTTAGTTCATGCCTCCCTCTTCTCCTTAAAGAAGAAAAAAAACTTAGTTTAAATCTTGATGCAAATTAATTTCATTCTTTATTTAACCCCACCTACATAGAATAATATTCTCAGATTTATATAATTGGCAAAATATACAATTTAATACTTATAAAAAAAGATTTAAAACTATGATTATTTCATGATTATTATTCTTACCATGAGCTCAAGACATCAATTAATTTTTAGTGCATATAAGATTCTAATCTAAATCTTTTAGTTATAGACAATTTTTGTTACCAAATTAACTTATTGAAATTTACCTATTAAATAGTGATGTGGCGATATGAAGCTCGATTGCCAAAAGATCAAAACATATAGAGGAAAAGTTAACGGGTGTCTAAAGACATTGATTTAGGAATTATTTATAGAAACTTTTTATAGGAAACTAATTTTTTGACCATTTTTTATATTTCTCACATGACATCAATTAATTTTTAATATAAATGAGATTCAAATCTCAATATTTTAGTTATAGTCAATTTTTTATTTATTTATCAATTTAACTAATTGAAATTTACCTTTTCAATTAAGAGTAATGTTACATACACAAACTATTTTACAACATTTTTACAAAATATTGATGTGACTAACCTCTTATTGGTTTTCATCTAGGCCCACTATTAATATCATTTTTTCATTTACCGATAATCACTTACCACATTAGCAGTTTGTAAATTTTTTTTATAAAATAGTTTGTGTCTCTCGTATTATTCAAGCTCAAAAAATATAAGGAAAAAAAAGTTAATGGATGCCGTAAGAGCATCGATTTAGAAACTAATTATAGAAGTTTTTTATAAAAAAAGAAAAAACCAACTTTTTTGACAACTTTCTATATTTTGAATGACAACCGTAGTAAAACTTTCCTAAAATAAGTAGTAACAAATGTTAACCGACCAGAGGAGAGACATGAGCACACAGCATAACTTTTTTTTTATACCAATAGAACAAAGTCATTACACAAGTTCTGGAGTAACACAGCTATGATTTTCTGGGATGGTAGCTGCTAGATCAGCTGAGCACACAGCATAACTTGAACATTCTTTAATAAACTAAAAAAAACCAAAAGTCAAAAGTACAACAACAAAAACATTGTACAACTACGAAGGAAAGCAGAGGATAAAAACCCCAATCTTCTTCCACCTATATATACACACCATACAAATCTCTCTTCATACGTATCTCACAGTGTATCTCACTCTGCAGAGAACACACATAACATTTTGCTCTGCCGTTTCCATTCTTTCTCTCTAGTAACTGACTGTGAAAACCCAAAAAGCAAATCAAAAATGGAAATTTTCTACTATTTGGTGTTTGGTGGATTGGGAGCAGTGGTGGCAGCAGTGGAGCTGAGCAAAAATAACAAAGATCGAATCACCACCACACCTGCTTTCAATTCCTTCAAGAACAATTACCTTCTTGTTTATTCTCTCATGATGGGTGAGTCACAGGTCCAAAAACCTGAGCTTTACATGTATAATTCATTTATATATCGTCTGGATCTTATTTAGTATACCTCTCTTCAGATCTCACTGTAACTTTTTTGGGTACTTTGAGATCTCAATGTGTGTGCTTTTTTCTATGCGTATGAGTAATTATATGTCTGTATGTATGTGGGTTTGGTGAATTTAGATCTGATCTGGTGTCTGTGAATTACAAAGTCCCTTTAGAAGAAGAAAATAAATTCTGGGTCTTTTTTTGTTTTTTAGATTTGGGATATGGTGGCATTGTGTTTTGGTGATCTGGGTTTTGTTGATTGAACATTTTGGGAGTGCTTTTGTTGCTTTTGAAATGTGGGCAAAAGTGTTATTGAAAGTGTGTTGCTTTGATTTTGAAGTGGTTGAGATAGTGGATCTGGATTGCATTGCTGAAGTTGATGGTATCTGGTGTAGATTAGGAATTGAGAGAACAGAAGGTTTTGCTCAAACTGAGCTTTGTACTATTACTTGGCTTAGTTTGAAAGCTTTTACTTTTTGAGGATCCATAGCCGACCCAAAAAATTTGGGATATGCACCAATGGGTTTTGAACCCACAACTTTGCCCTCCTCCCAATTTGAGCTACGGCTCCCTTTCATTGTTTTCTTGGGAACCAAGAGGAGCGTTGATGTTTTTGGACATCCTCTGTTCCTGTTGTTCCCTATGGTCATTGGCGTGGTATTATTATGTTCTGGTCTGTGACTGATTGAGTTGGTTGGATCTAGTTGGTTTCTAAACCATAATGCTTGCTCCTCAGTGGATATATTCTTATTCTCCTCATCAATATGTACTTTTTTGGTTTATGTTAAGCACTCTTATATATCGTCATTATTTTGGCTTATATTGAGTCACAGGGATTCATTAGGAAGAAATATAAAGTGGAAATAAATAAAAATTTGAAGATCTAATACTAGATACTCTAGACAAAAATAAGTATTCAATATTGGACATTTTACTTTCTAGTTATGTAGTCACATGAACCCATTTAAATTTTGATAACAATTTTTTTTGTTTAATCAATATTGATGAATGAAAAACTTTCTTAAAAGCAAATCAAAGTACATGGCTGAACTAGCCAAACTCAGGCTCAGGGTTTTACAGCCTACCAATTAGACTTAGCCCAAAAATAGATAATTGAATAAAAAGCTTAATGAATAGACAGGTAACAATTATTACAGAGAAAGCAACCTAAGGGGAATCCCCTAATTCATACAAGGAGTCATATTTTTTGTTGGAATCTTTTGTTCTCCCAAAACTGGTAAGCCTGAATCTTATATCTGCAATAGTAGACTTCATGACTGCATCTTCATCATTATGGTAATCAAGGTGAATAATAAATTGATCTTGCATGTAATTATAAATATCAATTCTGGTTTTAGTTGAAAAGGAAAAGTGTTGTTTATGTTGAAGTTTCTGGTGATAGTTGTAATTCTTTACCTAATGGATTACTGTTTATGTGGCAATAGCCGGGGATTGGCTGCAGGGTCCTTATGTCTACTATCTTTATAGTCAGTATGGTTTTGGAAAAGGGGAGATCGGACAGCTGTTTATTGCTGGGTTTGGTTCATCCATGTTATTTGGGACAATTGTTGGATCTCTGGCTGACAAACAGTGAGATTTTCCTAGAACTTTGTGTTGTATTTTGTCTTGTGTTATTGATTGAATTCATTTTCTCATGATATTTTGACTTCATGCACTTAATGCAGGGGTCGAAAGAGGGCATGTGTGACGTACTGCATAGCATACATACTGAGCTGCATCACCAAGCATTCTCCTCAATACAAGGTTTTGATGTTGGGCCGTATTTTGGGAGGTATCGCCACTTCTCTCCTATTCTCAGCTTTTGAGTCATGGCTTGTAGCGGAGCACAACAAGGTGAGGGGTTGTTGCTTTACCCTTTCATGGTGATTGTTAAATTGCAAATTCACATTCAGTTGTATGGTTTATATAAATGTTCTACTGGGTAGTCAATGGGAACTGCTTATCACTTTCAGCTGATACTGTGGAGCCATTATGCTCTCTTTGTGTTTGAAGGTAGGTGAGTAGTAACGTAAATGGTAACTTGTATGGTTGAACCCTCCAGGTCTTTTGACTGACCAAGCACAGTATACAGATTTTTAATTTTCCAAAATCTACATAGTCCCCCCCCCCCCCCCCACCCTTCCCCCAACAGGGAACTGGCAGGGCAGTCACAGTGAAAAATTAATTTTGTATCTTTTCAATTCCATATTGACATAAAATTCTTTATATAATACCTATAAAAGAAAAATCTTTATATAAGCAGATTTTCCATCTCTATAGTTAATCCAAGCGTCTGGTCTGATGCAGTCCTTGGAAGTAAGATACCCAAAAGAGACCGTAAACATATAATTAATGAGAGTTCTCAATAAATTCAATGTAATTAGCAGAAATAGATATTTATGCTACTTGTCAAAAAAGAAAATATATTTATGCTGCTTATAATTTTTCCAAACAATTATTTTAGCATTCCATTTGCCCACAAGTTGTTTTAAATTCTAGAATATTGTGATTAGAAGGAAAAATAGTACTAGTACTGCAAGGAGGAAAACAAAAAAGAGGAAGAAAGAAAGGTTGCTCCCTTTCATGGGTGTCTGAAAGACTGAAACCTGGAAACTGGACTGTTTGAAATTTCTTCAATTTAACTGCCTCGTTCTGTCCTAATTTAATTATTTGGAAACTCTTTCAGAATACGATATTATCAGTGTAAGTGTCCTGCTACTGCTTCTACTTCCACTTCCTGAATTCATTATTTGGTGTCTGAAGGATATAGTTTGGAAATTATCACATTTTCAGCTTTTTTTTTTTGGTTAAAACCAACTTCCAGTATAATTAACAACCGATATTTGATATCTTCTATGAATGTTATCTTCTCATATTAATAAATATTAATTGTGTTTTCCCCTTAATCTGTGCAGAGGGGCTTTGAACAACAATGGTTGTCAATCACATTCTCAAAGGCAATATTTTTTGGCAATGGTCTTGTTGCCATTATTTCTGGGTTGTTTGGTAATTTACTAGTTGATACATTTGCTCTTGGCCCTGTGGCACCCTTCGATGCTGCTTCCTGCTTTCTTGCTATTGGTATGGCCATCATTTTATCATCATGGACAGAGAACTATGGAGATCCTTCTGAGAGCAAGGACTTGCTAACCCAATTCAGGGGTGCTGCTGTGGCAATTGCTTCTGGTAAAGTTCCATTTTTTTAATTATACATCTGTTTTATTCTTTTTAAATACAATCATAGCATGTGGATACTGAAAATAGATCTTCAAGAGTACATATCTTTAGAGAGTGTTCGAGCCTGCATCAAGGACATATCTTCTGATTATTCCACCCAGCAATCAATTATGCCATTCAATTCTTGTTCAAACAATTGTTATGCTTCTGATCTTTAACATGTCTTAAGATGGTCCTGTTTACTGTGGCAAGCTGTTGGGCCTTATTAGCTATTAGCTTGCCATTTTTTCTTATGGTTTTGTTCAGCCTGTGTATGCTTTTTATAAATACTTTCACGACATCATCACCTCCTCTTGGATCCAAGATATTGTGAATTAAGAAGTCGATTTTGATTAAAATAAAAGATCATATAGCAGGCTAATTTTGGTTTCTTTGCCTTGCTTGTTCTTCTGTCTTCCTTATTGTGTATTTATTTGTTTCCTTGAAGTTCATTTTCTTTATTTGCTTCATTATGTTTGTCCCTCCTTTAGTATTACCTTTTGTGGTTTAGATGAGAATATTGTGTTGCTCAGTGCAATACAGCTTGCCATTTTTTCTTATGGTTTTGTTCAGCCTGTGAATGCATTTTATAATTTCTTTCACAAAATCGTCACCTTCTCTTGGATCCAGGATATTGTGAATTAATAAGTTGATTTTGAGTAAAATAAAAAATTATTTATCAGGCTGATTTTGGTTTCTTTGGCTTGCTTATTCTTCTTTTGTTCTCATTGTGTATTTTTATGTTTCCATGAAGTTCATTTTCTTTATTTTGCTTCATTATGTTTGTCCCTCATTCAGTGTTACCTTTCGTGGTTTAGATGAGAAAATTGCATTGCTTGGTGCAATACAGTCACTGTTTGAAGGTTCAATGTACACCTTTGTGTTTCTCTGGACTCCTGCTTTGAGCCCAAATGACGAGGACATCCCTCATGGTTTCATCTTTGCGACATTTATGTTGGCTTCAATGATGGGAAGCTCCCTTGCATCTCGGTTGATGGCCCGCTCATCACCCAGAGTAGAGAGCTACATGCAGATTGTTTTTGCAGTCTCTTCTGTCTCTCTCCTGCTTCCCATTGTGACCAGTGTAAGTCATGTTATTATAGCACTTTGATATTGATGTAGTCTTATACTCTTCTGGTGTCTTCTAACTTCAGTAATTCAAACAGGTCATGGTGGCACCTTCCAAGGTGAAAGGTGGAAGCATCTCATTTGCAGGCTGTATTCAAGTTGTTGGCTTCTGTGCTTTTGAGGCTTGTGTGGGAATATTCTGGCCGTCCATTATGAAAATGAGGTCCCAGTACATTCCGGAGGAGGCCAGGAGCACCATCATGAACTTCTTCCGCATTCCTCTCAATATTTTTGTGTGCATTGTGCTGTACAATGTATGTTTGCATTCCTCTAAATACTTAAATATGTTACTTGATTTGAGACTTTATTGGCTAGGGCATGTGTAGATAGCCTCCCACTGTTTGTCACTGACTAGTTCTTTTGGTTTGTCTTTAAAGGTTAATGCGTTCCCCATCACGGTCATGTTTGGCATGTGCTCAATTTTCCTCTTTGTAGCATGTTTGTTGCAGAGGCGGCTCATGGTGATAGCAGAAAAGCCAAGTATAATTCCTTAACTATCTAATGTTGCTACTTTTATTCAGATTTAGAATTGGATTGTATCATACTTCATTCAGGCTTGTGTTGTGTTGTAATTGTCCAAAATTAAGTCCATGAATTACAATATAACCTGAATTCTAATCCAAACTCTAAATGTATATTCCTGGATCATCTGATACCCGTTACTTATCATGGTATTTTGGTGCTTATAGTTGACTGTGTTTGTATTTGTTACAGAGACACAAGACTGGACATCATTGAAGGAAAAAGATACGGAGGCAGACCCATTAAACATCTAATTGATTTTGAGCAACAGAACTAGGAGTTTTCGAGAGGTTGGAAGCGGCTGATTGAGGGTGTATTCATTTTATAGTGATGGCTACGTTATGTAAAGATAGTGCTCCACCCAGCAAAGGAAGGGAGAAGGGGTAGTCACTCTTTCTGTAATTGTTTTCTGGCTGTCACTAAATCAACATGGCCGTGGATTAGTTATCTCTTCAACCATTCTTCAGGGAAGAAAAGATTTGCTTTTCTAATGTTGATACTATTCTTTTCTAATAGAGATCTATAATTCTATATAGTCTGTACTGATGGAGAGCAATATTTGTTTACATTTTTGTCCATTAGTATGTTGATTGAAAGTGCAATCATGAATTAATGCTCTCAATATTTTTCCTTGAATAATGAGTAAATGTATCTTATCTTAGGTGTTCAATTCAATGTTGCTGTCATTAGTTTTTATGTACAAAAATTTTATTATAAGTGGAAGGGAGATCACAATTCTTCCTTGGAGTATGCCTTATCAAACATTTATAAGTTTCATATAGCCAATCATAAATCATATATAATTATAAATCGCTCAATCAAGAGCACTTTGATTTTGTGCCATCTATCCTTCGAATGCCCTATTATTTGGAGCAAAGTGTGTTTAGATTTTAAAAGCACCCAAATTTTCTACCTAGTGTCCTAATTATACTCTAATTGTTTGTTTATTGTATTTACATGCAAATTCAAGTTTCTTAATGTAGAAAATATAAAAAGACTCGATTCGAATATATTATGCTTCTATGAAACACCATGAATGTGTATAGTTTATTGTTTATTTGGTAGAGACATTATGTGTGTGTGTGTGTGTGTGTGTATGTATATATGTATATGTATGTATGTATTTCACCCTTGCATATATAGGGATTATAAGCTTGTCTTATACTCTTATATTATATATGAGGGCAACATTGTGAGTGGTCTGAGGGGACAAATTCTGAATAATTTCACTATTATTAAATTAATTATAATATTCTTACAAATTCTGAATAATTTTACTATTATTAAATCAATTATAATATTCTCTTAAGTTTATGTGTAACTTTAAATCCACACCAAATATAATAATTCATCTCTTTAGAAATTTATGTGAACTCACCTTAGATCTTCGCCCACTTTGAATACAACCACTTCCTATGGTTGTAACACCCAAAAACATCTCTCAAGAGAAAAAACCCCTCAAATTATCTTCCTTGTATGTGCTTACGGCTAAAGAAAATCTCATTGGAATTTGAGGCAATTTTCCAACAATCTCCGCCTTAACTCATATTCCATCAAGACGTCTTCTTCTTCTAGGATTAGCTCCACCTTAATCAAAGCAAACTTTTCTTAGACAAAAGAATCATCACATCCATAACTTAAGCCATACTTATTCACACTTGGATCAAATTCCACTAGGAGCCACCAGTTCAATCATGGTTCTAGATGTCTCATCCATCTTTAATTCACACAAACCACCAACTAATCAACCAAGCTCTAATACCACTTGTTAGGAGGTAAGGCCTAGGTTCGGTGATCTTTATGGGTCCAATGTAATTGGACACTAAACTCAATCCAAGTCCCTTATTCGGGAGAGAACATTGAAGATATTATAATTAAGTAGTTAATATAACATATATGAACACCACTCAACCCGAAAGCTTAAGCCAATGAGTGTGAGCTTAACTATGTTATATTAACTACTCACTCTTCTCATTATTATATAATGTGAGACTTCACTCACATGTGTATTAGGACAATGTGACATTTTTTTTATTTATACCAATTTGACATCAGCATGAACTTCTTGTAAAGTAGTCTATGTATATGATTCAGACAAAAAAAACATCTCATTTGGAGTTTTATATATAAGATGTTAAAATAAAAATCAATACAACAAGAATTTTACACTACCACCAAGCTGGTTTTTTCAAAAATCACACTGAACAGGTTCCACAGTAATGCATACATACAGAGACTTTACATCAATTTTTTGAGGTTCAGATTTGAAATCCATTTATAGCACCCGACCACGTTTTGCATCAGTAGAGGCAACTTCCAAATCCCCTATGAAGAAAAGTATTTTGTCCAAGATCCCTCTACAGGATCCCTCTTCTTGTGATCCTTCACCATTGAAACCTCTTTGTGAATCTAGAGTACAACTAATTGCACCTTTCCTTTGCCTCCTTGAACCCAGATAGCGTTGGATTTCACCTTGGTGAACAAGATAGTAGTCACCACCTTCTCTTATTATCTTCAGGCCTCTGGTAACATATACAAGCATTATCATACGAGTGCGCCCAAGAATTAGAGCCAGAATTGTCATATTAATGACTTTTGATTTTACTGTAACTCAAGCTCCAAGTCAGACATACTCAATCTGACTGAACCTTGAGATAGATCAAAGAAGATAGCACAAAACAGAAAAAGATCAAACTACTATGATAATTACTCTGTCTTTTAAAATGCATCTTCCCTTCAAACAACCAATTTACAATGGGTTTGCACTTTGCATGATCTAACTACCTCTAAATAAAGAGAGGACCATCAGCAATTTCAATCATAAGAATTTCACAAAGCAGAAAACACTTTAATTTTTAACTTTTTAATCTCTCCAGTGTCATCAAATGCAATGCTAACAAACCAACATCAAATGCAAGCTTTTAAAATTTTTTATAGTTCAATTGATACAAGTGGGGGAGGAGGGATTTGGACCCTAACTCTCCTTATGAAGGAGAGCAGGCAATGTGGGAAAGGTGAAGAATGTAAGCTTCAGATGCATGTGAGCATGTGGGAAAGGTGAAGAGAGGGGGAAGAAGAGGCGGGGGGGGGGGGGGGGGGGATGTGGAAAAGAGAAGGTGAAGAATGAGGGGTGATGAATTTGTAAAAACTTAATCATACTAACTAGGGCTATGAACTTACAATCCAACTCGATGACAACGATCTTGAACCTCATACACATCTTTCCACGATTTTGAACCAACAGGAGCATAGAACATGGCATGATCTCCTCCCCATCTTTCCCTAAATAGGTTAGACCATAGATTGTTGTCTGAGGCCAAGCCCTTCCACTTCCTGCATACTTTACAGCAGCAAAATCCCATGTTTATAAAAAATAGAAACTCAAGCTGTGAATCAGAAAAACGAAAAGGCAATGAAAACCAACACTTAAAGCTGGAAGTTATAAATTATAGAATTATTACAGTCCAATCAAATCATTGTTCTGGAGACCAACAAACATCAGTTATATCAATTTTAACCACATTTATGTTTGTTTTTCTTCATGTTTCCTACTTTATCATCACTAACCAAAGGATTTCAAGGCAGAAATCCAGCATTATGCAGTGGGTGATATGTCTTAACTTAGGCTAAGCACATAATGTTGTGGAAAATAATTTTTTCTATTTTGTTCACCATGCCAATTAAAGGGAAAATGGATGGCTAAGAGAACAAAAACACCAAACATAATCATAGAAAAATCTGAATTAAGATGAATCTGTTAATAAGATATTTTCCTTTAAACAAAATAAATAAGAATGTAATTTTCACACAATATGTTGTAATCCTATGAATACAATAGGAAAATGCCAATGAAAACATTGAGTGTTTTGCGTATTGCGGCATATTGTATGAGGATTTTTCAGATGAAAATTTACTCTAGGTTGTAATTTAGATATTCCCAATCTAAATTCCCCTTGTTTGGTTAACACATAACTTGATTAAAAAATTCTGTGAATTTTTTAACTTGATACTTTCAAGCATCCAAATCCTAAGTGCAAATTCCTTAGGATAAAGTGTTGTTTACAAATTTTACCAACATTACTATACCATGCACTGTCATCACTCTTCATACTGTTGTCCCCATCAACACCACAATGTCACCACTGCCAGTCTGCCACCATTACTGTCATTGTCCATGCCATTGTTCCTGCTATCAATTGTTCTTTTTTGGAAAATAAAATAACAGTTTTTTTTTCACTTAAATTTAAAAACTTTCCTTATGGAAAGTTGGCTACTCAAAATCTGTAACTGGAACTAGAACAATTCCTCTATTTGAGATCTGTATAACCGTGTTCACAATCAGGTTTTCAAACTTTCTAAGTTTCTATTTCCAAATCGTCATTGATGATTGATCACAAGCATAATTTAGAACTTGCAAAAGCTCAATCAGTCATGAACATGATCCAATCAACACTAATACCACAATTAACAACCACCAGCTCTCTACTCTCAGACTCTGATCTATCCTTATCACTCAATCAAAAAGGTAAATCGAACATAC
Organism: Castanea sativa; assembly: GCF_040712315.1. Lineage (NCBI taxonomy): Eukaryota > Viridiplantae > Streptophyta > Magnoliopsida > Fagales > Fagaceae > Castanea > Castanea sativa. The sequence goes on from NC_134024.1 coordinate 6,878,425, forward strand.
ATCACACACCCATTGACAGTTAGCAATTCCACTAATAAACAATGTGGATTCAACAAACCCACTTCATATATCATCAATTAAAAAAAATACACACACACACACATATATATATATATATATATCTAACAGACAAGATAACATTTCAGGTTGAATTCTCAGAACCCAGTTCAGATCTGATCCCAAACTCAGAAATCAACACAAGAAAATAAAAATAGAAAAAGCCAAAATCTTGGTTTAAGAGAGAGAAATTCTTTGAAGTTACTAACCTTGTTGTGCAATTGCAAGGTTCTGGTGATCCAAAAAACAGAAAATCTTAAGACAGATTTCCACTGGTAAACTCTCCATATCTATTCTATGAATCAAGTTCGTGTGTGTGTGTCAGCAAAGATAGATATCTAAGAGTTCTTTCTTTTTGATGATATGCTTTCTTTGTGGAACAGTTTCTAAAAATAGTTATTTATTACAGTTTCTTTCTATTACACGTGTAGCGTTTGTACTTTGTAGTGAGCAGTTAAAACCACGTGTCTATAAATTTCCCAAAGAAGTCTGCTTGGAACAATTTTGGTTTACAGTGAATTTTTTTTAATTTTTTAATGAGGAAATATTATGTGGATCAGTGTAATGTAAAAGAAGAGTGGAGTTTTCTGGACTTGAACAAGGCCCACTAATAAGAAAAATTTATTTGGACCAATTAACTTAGTTTCCAGTCCTTATAAAAGAACAATATTGACATGGCCTACCCCAAGTTTGGGCCAACCTAGTCTTGAGAAGGGATGGTTGAATTAAAAATTTAGTAAAAAATTTTAATAGTAAGATTCTCAGGATGTGAAATCCCATATTTAGTTTATTTATATGAATAAAATTGAGTTACCTTAATAACATATATATATATATATATAATTACAGCCTCAATATTATAATTTTATTTTAAAACATCAATTATAAATAGGTGGAGGAAGGAAAGATGGGTTCAAACAACAAAAATGAGGCACCACAAATGATGCCATTACCACTAAGATATCAACTTGAACAAAAAAAAAAATTTAAATGAAATTAATTATTAGAAGAGAGTGTTTCACTTGAATGAAGATAATCCATTTCACTATTGTGATTCTATTTCTTGGGCCCAACAAGGTATATATTAAAATATGGGTCCGTTTGGATAGAACTTATTGCTGAAACTGAAAACACTATAGCAAAATAATTTTTAAATGTGTGAATAGTATTGTGGGATCCATTTTTAATAAAAAGTGGCTGAAAATGAAGTTTGTGGGTTCGTGAACAGTGCACGAATGCACTGTTTATGGAAGAAAAGTGGCTAAAAGTCAGAAATATACGGCTACTGTTCATGAATAGTAGCCGTTTGTCCCCCTGAAACTCGTGCTGCAGCTAAAAAAAAAAAAAGGTGAAACGCAGGAAACACCAGACGCAATAAACGCAACGTGTATCCAAACGCAACGTATATATCATTTAAATTACAAGTGCCTGTGGGATGTAGAGTGTGGGGGATTAAGAGCCGGGATTCAAGTTTTCAGAAATGAGTTTTATATACATATACACTTAGATTAGGTTATAGTAGAATTTCTATCTTGTATAAAAAAAAATATATCATTTAAATTTTAAATGACATCATACTAGATATACTTTTACATCTGTAATATTTAATCTAAATCATCGAATGGGTCTATTTCAAATGGAGATGATGTTTATCCTAGTGGTTGCATGAGATGAGAAAAGTTTAATTTTTGTTAGTTAAAGACTTAAAAGGGACATTAAATTAACTTCCTAATTCTAAGAACGTCGATTAGGGCTATAAACAAGCCAAGTTTTGCCGAGTAGTGTGTGTTTGAGTTTGACTCATCAATAAAAATCAAATACTCAAACTTGGTTTAGGCTTGTCTCAAGCTTATATATATATATATATATATATATATATATATATATATCAAACTCAAAAAGTTTGTACTTGAGCTTGTGAGAATGCCAAAAACGATGTATATGTGTATATATATATATATATATATATATATATCAAACTCAAAAAGTTTGTACTTGAGACAAGCCTAAAAACAATGTTTGTACTTGAGCTTATGAGAATGCCAAAAAGTTTGAGTTCAGCTTGGCTTGACTTGATTAATTAGTCAAGCCAAGCTCGAGCTTAATATCAAACTCAAACTCGAGCTCAAGTCAAGTTTTTTAGCTTGGAATCCAAAAAAATTGCATCATCAAATGCTTATATCACCAAAAATCAAGCAAACAAATACACACACACACACACACACACACACAGATATATATATAATATACTCATTTTATCATGCTTCTAATACTCGTGATTAGAATTTGTTCACATTACAATTTTACATAATTAAATCCATCCATCATCATTTATTGTCTATAGCTTAAGTAACTGTTCAAAATACAATTTTTACATCCACATTTGTCATTCGTACAACTATAATCTTCACAAATCTAAATAAATTAACATTCTAAAACATTTATGAATAAACAAGTTATAAATTAACATTCCAAAATATATGTGTAATGTCATAATAATAAGTTTATTTAGTAAACATATATCAAGCTATAAACAAGATTAAGCTCGGCATGTTTTGTATCGAGCCTTATTGTTCACGAGCTTATTTACAAACAATTTTTTTTTGCTTGAGCTCGGCTTGTTTATTAAACAAGCCTAAAACTAGGGCTTAAGCTTGACTTATTTGTAAACAAACGAACATGAACGAGCTTTTTATCGAGTTGAGCTCGAGTTATTCATGAACGGCTTGGTTTGTTTACAGTCGTCGATACTTTTCAAGGGACTCCGTATTCCTATAGAGGTGAGACCCATGGGTGTTTTCCTTTTAATGTTTGCAAAATATAAGAACATATACATTTAGATTAGGCTAGAGTATAATTTTTATTTTGTATATAAAAAAATTATATCATTTAAATTTTAACTGACATCATATTGGATATACTTTTAGATTTGCAATATTTAATCTAAATCATCAAATGGGTTCATTTCAAATGGAGATGATGTTTATCCTAGAGGTTGCATGAGATGAGAAAAGTTTTGTTTTTGTTAGTTAAAGACTTAAAGGGACATTAAATTAAATCCCTAATTCTAAGAACGCGGATACTTTCAAAGAGATTCCATATTCCTTTAGAGGTGAGACCCATGGGTGTTTTTCCTTTAATGTTTGCAAAATATAAGAGCATGCTAAATAATATTGTTAGGATTCACCAAGAATTCTAAAGAAAGATAATCCAAACCAAACTTTTACATGGGGTTCATATGCACTGACTACTAGATTTAAAAAATAATTCAGGTATGAATTTGATAAAAATTATTGGAAAAGATAAATGGTTCAGAGTAAACATGGTGAATATTTTTCAGCTTCCATGGGTTCATAAATAAATAGAGCCTTCTAAAAAAAAATCATTTTCTAGGTAAATCTTCCGTCAACATACTATCTGTCAAAACACACAGAATCTACACTTTATAGTAGTAGTGTGTAATGTAGATTCTTTAGACAAAGTCATGAATAACAACTGTGTAATGTAGATTCTTTAGACAAAGTCATGTTGGTTCTACTTTTACTTGAGTCATAGTCATGAATAACAACTGTGAATTTGGATATACTTTTAAAGGATGCTATTTTTTATATATGGACGGCAAGTAATATATATATTTTTGATGAAGACAAATTGAAAGGGATTACTGCCAAAAAGTAAACATTTCATAATTAACTACCTCTATAATTAGCAAAAATAAACTACCTCTAAAATCTTCTCTTCTCTCTCTCTCTCTCTCTCTCTCTCTCTCTCTCTTTTGAAAAAATGGGTGCCTTAAGGGTACTAGTTTATAAAATATTTTTAGAAACATTTTTATGGGAAAAAAAAAAAAACTGATTTGTTGACAACTTTTTATATTTTCCATAAAATTGGTATAAAAATTTTCCTAAAATTGTTTATTAACAAATACCCAAGAGCACTCGCTAATAGGATTGTTTTTTTTTAATCTAATGACGCAAGATTTTATTAATGAGCTAGCTAGTGTTACATCAGGTTTAAGACAACTTGCCAAAAACATTGTCACCTTCTCAATCCATACTTCAGCCTCTATTACATGTGCATACCTATAACTGATTTGTGAATAGCCATATTTCTCTAAGTATATGCGCATATACTTAACCATTTAACATATTGATGCGGGTAAACTATATAACTTTTGCTGGAGATAAAAATTGACAAAGCTAGCATCTCCCTTATGGGAATCTGTTCTAGTTTAAGTTAGAATTTGATTTATCATTAATGACAAATTTATCAAAGCAATTAACTAAAATCTTCCAAGTCAGAAATTACAATTTACAGCAACAACAGCACCAATTAAATGAAAAGATTTTTTTTTATTAAAAAAAATTGAAAAAGCAGAAAACAACATAGGGTTTACAAATTCTTTTTTTTTAAGTAAAAATAATTCATATCATGTATGATACTAGTGCAAGTGGATCGTCTACCAAGATTTCTAAGAGTTTTAGCTAAAAGACAGTTGAGTTCCATATATCTTAGTAATATAAAAAATAATTATGAATGATATGGACCCGAGATGTGACATAAGGCATTGTAATTTTATGTCATACACAAGGCTCCGAAATCCGAATTGGTTTCTGCTTTTTGGCTAGCGTTACAAACAAATCAAGTTTAGGCTTTGACATTTTTTTTTATTTAATATTTGTTCATTTAAGAAATGAGCCAAACTTAAGCCTAAAGTTAGGCTTAATTATTAAACAAGCCAATCTCAAATATAAAAATGTGTTTGTGAACAAGTTCGTGAGTATGAAACTTAATTAAATAAAGCGTATAATGAGACTTTATCAATTAAGCCAATTAAAACCCATAAGATTTATATAAGTTTGTAAACAAGTTCATAACATATCAAATTATTATTTATAATTAATGATAATATAAATAGTCCATGTTAAGGTGGTATAAGATTGGATTCTGCACCATAAAGGCATGGGTTCGAGTCTCACCAATAAATGTGGCTAACAGGGTTAAACCCAGAGTTTAAAACACTGTTTGGTCTGCATAGCGTGATGGAGACGCTACTCTCGGTCAATTGTTCACTTTTAGGTAGTCAAGAAACCAAAAGAAGGGGCCCTTTTAGTATTCATGGGACGTATAGGTAGGGTAAAGAAGATTATGTTGTCCTATATATAGGTCCAGTTGATTAGATTTCCCTATATCTTTATATTATTTTCCTTCGAGAAATTAGCTACATTCCCTTCAGCTAGAGTAGAAAGACTGTAGAGAGAAAAGTTCTATTTGGTCAGCCAAAAAAAAAGGAAAAAATAAAAAAAACATGAGAAACGTGGCCTATACAATACACAAGTAGTTGTCTATTTCTCATTCCATAGGATTAGTCCTGTTCTATCTGTAATATTTCTCATGCCACAAGTAGTAGAACCCTTAGAATGCTTTTCATTTTATTAGGTGTACGTAGTAGAACTTGCATGTTTTGTGGTGCGTGAAGTAATTAATAAATGTATAATAAACACACACATATATATTAGTTTGTGAATCACAATACTATCTGTAATATTGATCCTATTATTTATTTGTCTTTTCTTGCTTTGTAGAGCTTAATTAAAATTTAAAAAAAAAAATCTTATGATTGCATGTTTTGCACCCAAGTTCCAAGAGAACCTTGCTGCCTCTAATATTGACAAATAAAAGTTCAATTAGTCAGTCACGATGATCGCAGCATTTTCCATAAAAGTAATGCCATTCTATCCTTTGTCTTTGTCTTTCTTTCTTTCTTAATTTCTTGGGTAGAAACAAATTTTTTTGGCAGAATATGTGGCAACAAAATTAAAATGCACAAAAGGGCACCTCTTTCGATTGTGGAATATATATTTTTGTCAAACTTCTCAATACACCTTGCTTATTTCAATATTTATATGGTTTCCAGAACATTGTAGGGAAAAAAAATAAAAAGCAGAAGGTAGTTATATCTCAAAAATAAAAAATAAATAAATAACCTGCAAGATTCCCATATAATTAATTGTCTCCTTTTCATGATCTTTCTAGCAATTTAATGGATTCCTAGAAGATAATTCACTAAAAAATTGATTGAAATCCATATGTTTGAAATTTAATGGATTCCTAGAAGATATTTCACTAGGAAATTGATTGAAATCCATATGATTGAAATATAAAATTAAAATGGATGCAAGAGCGTAGCCAGGATATTTTGTTTGGGGGGTGAATTTTATATTTCTATGTTAAATTAATAAATATATGGTATACAAAATGATCATTTTTAAAAAATAGTAATATTATTTCTAAAGTCAAATTAAAGCATCTAAACTAAAATTGAAAGATAAAATTAGTTAAGGTAAATGAAATGATGACAAAAAGATCAAATTTGTGAAAAAAAAAATTCATAAGTTCAAGCAGTGTTGCCAATGCACAAAATATACAAACGAACACAATGCACTTTTTTTCTTTTTGGCTAACAATATAGGGAACTTTTAAATGCAATGAACACAATACACTGCACTTTTGCATGCTTATAAAAAGGAAAGGACACACGAAGTATTTGTTATGCTTTGGTAAAAGTTTATGCTTTAATTGGGTGGATCTACTTAATAGACTAACAATGGTGCAAACATGCATGATGTTATTATTGCAACTATATATTTTTAATTTTCTCCTTTTCTAGATCTTTCCAGCAATTTAATGTATTCCTAGAAGATAATTCACTAGGAAATTGATTGAAACCCACATGTTTGAAATATAAAATTAAAATGCATGATGTTATTATTGCAACAATCAACAATGGTTTTTTTTTTTTTTTTTGCTGAATGTATCAACAGTGGTTGGGCTCAATGATCCAGTACCCCCATTATCTGTGCATTTTTTACAGTTGCTAGCCATAACATTTTCATTCTTACACTATTTTTGGTAGTGAAGCATGCAATTCGTACAATTTCACATGCGAGAATGATTCCACCAATACGCAGGTTTCCTAAACAGTGAAAAAGACAGCTATAAAAACCTAGGGGTTGGCCGAGTTGGTTGGGTTCTCGGTCTCAAGGTGCTTGTACTAGACTCGACTGGGTGTGCTCCCTAGTTCGATTCCTGCTATCTGCACTTTGAAAGAATTTCCTAGACCAGCGTTTTACCTCTTCGTGGGCCTACTCGGCGCAAACAGTAATTAGTCTCTGGTTGACAGTCTTAAAGATACAATGTGGGAAACCAAAAAGAAAAAGAAAAAGACAGCTATAGTGGGATTCGTATATTCTCATCATTATAATGTTTTCCATTTTTCTTTAGAAGTTCGGAATGTACAGTGCCCATATTATTGCTTCTTGTTAATTTTTAGCAACCACCAAAGTTTAAAGATTCAAAGTCTCAAACCCCTCTTCAGTCTTATTTATTGAGCCTCCAAAGTCCAAACTCTCCTAGCTATGCATTGAAGGAGATCATCATCGAAGTTGTAAGAAGCCATATCTGGGGAAGTAGACGTGCGTGATATTGATTAATTTGGCTCTTCTTTCTCATCACATAAGAAAAGCTATGACTATATGAGATGAGCCGAATCAATATCACTCTTGTATGCTTTCCTTGCTTTGTTCTTCTTTTGAAATGGTGTATTACATATGCTTGATCATCACTGTACCCTCTAAAGTCCCTCTATTTTCTTTCATTTACATATGTTTTTAGATTTGCAGAGATGTTCAAACAAGAAATTGTCGCAGCAAGTGTTGTCTATATCCTCCATATTTGTAGCCGGAGAGAAGATACACTAGTTTCACATCAAACTCTCTCCAAAACCATAAGTAGGGTACGTATTGAATCTGTATATATATATATACCTATGAATTTATATGATTCTGAGTTTAAAATATTTTCATTGGTAATAACTTGTCTAAACACGCTATTTGTTGACTACTTCAAAATGATTTTATTTTCTCTATCAGTTCATTGCACTTACAATTATTATTATTGTTGTTGTTGTTATCATCATCTTTCTTTAATTATAAAACAAGAGCATAGCTTCATTACCTTAAAAACAAAAAAACAAAAAAAAAAAGAGGAAAAAACCTCACCTCTTAATCACTTTGTTGCCATACTCCTTATTCCTTTCAGTTGGTCTAAATAAATTAAGTAGACTTGTTGTTGAGTCCTAATGTTTGCATTTTAATGGTTGCTTTCAGAGACTAATTAAGAGATGGTGGCTAGATTTTGAAGCAATGTAACGAAACAGCTTTGACATTACACTTAATTTCAAGAGACATAAAATACTAATAAACTGAACCTAAATCTAAATCTGGATTTGATGAATGATTGCAAATTTCAATGTACGAAACTGAGTGGAAACTAATAATGAAGTGGAAACAAGTATAGGTCCGTACGTATAAATAAAAGAGGATGCATAAAAACTTGCTAGTTTTAAGTACAATTGTAATTCTAATATACTAAGCTCCGTATTTGCTTTTGGACCGAGCTATAAAATATTTATACAACGTTAGTCGTAGTTAATTGACTGTAAGCTTTTGGTGTTTTCCTTTGTCCCCCACATGCAAATCCAAAATTTCGTCATTTGCAGATCATTCAAGTTTTATTTCTACTCTTTGCAATTTTTTTCAACCAAAATTATTGACCATTATATAAGGAAGTAGAACAAGTAACCTTGGAATGAGTCTCCCTATTTTGTATTGGAGTGGAATATTTCTAGATGATCTCCAAAAAGTGTAGATTTAGAGTCAAACTCTTGTATCTACCATGTGCTTATCTTTGGATCTGCTGAAACAACGAAATCTCCAAAATGCTGTGCTAAGCTTACCAGGAGACTTGTCTACGACCATTGACACTGAATCTATACTCTTTTTAAGGATAGGTGGGTTCACCCTTTTCTTCTTCACCAATGCAAGCTCTTGGTCAAAGTCCCTCGTTTAAAATTGTGTCATGGTGCCAGCAAGGACTTGGTCCACTTGAAAAATCTATCATAGAGTGATGTACATTAAGGATACAACCAGTTTTACTCTATAGATCTTACAAACAATGTGTTACCAATTACCAAAAAAAAAAAAAAAATTTGATATTCGCTAGATTGTTTGAAACCTTATTGTTTTACAAATCATTATTTCAAAAAAAATTTTTAACTGAATTTAAACTCTATTCTATATTTAAACATTCCTATTCTATATTTAAACATTCCTATAGAATCTTAGTAAGTCATATTTTATTTAAATAGTATAATATATAATTTCATTTACAAACACAAATGTGGGGAGTAAAAGGACCCAAGTGAGCATATGGGCCATTGGGCTGTAACATGGAGGGCCGACCTGCTCCAGGATTAAACTCTATGATTTGACCCATACGTCGAGGGTCCGAGGATACAGCCGAGGGAGAGTTTCACCTCGGACAGATCCAAGAGAACTCAAGATTTCATTATAAAGGTCAAAGCACAACTCTGGAAAGACTAATGGATAAAGGGAGATATCCTGAATCTTCTAGATGCACCAGTATTAAAGAAAATATCAAGAGTAAAGGCTGCCACCTCCGCATTAAAGGCTCTGCACCTACCTCCCTGGCCGCATTAATGGGGAGGTGACCCCTGAACAATGAGGTGGAAACTTCTAGTCACTGTTCAAAAAGTATCAGGGAAGGAAGTATAAAAGGGGGGCGGTAGCTAAGAAAGAAATGGAGAAATGGTAATCTTTAAGGAAGAAAGAGAAATACTAAAGAAGTAGTCCTCGGCTCGAGTCTGAGGAGATCCATTGCAATTATTGTTCGTTATTTACCTGTATTTGTTTATAAAAGCCTGTTATCGAACTCCCATTACTTCTAACCTAGGTTTCAAGCCTACACTCTACAAATTTTATTGTTTAAGGCTCATTGGGCCTGAGCCCGTGATTGTCTTTGGGTCCAGGTGCAATTGTGCACCTACAACAAACATAATAAATATTTAATACTAGAATATATAGTTCCATATAAAAAAATCATAATAAATGTTTATTAATAACCATTAATAAATTTAAATTATACTCTTTATTTAAATCATCAATTAGAATTTTAGCACATTTTATTTATTTTTTAAATGGTAGAATATATAGTTCCATACTTCTTTTTTTGATACAATCCTATATATAAACACAATCCTAATAAATGTTTAGTACTAGAACATGAGAACCTTGTAACTGAATTGATACTTCCTCATGCACAAAATGCTTGAGGGTTTAAGAGGAAAATTGTTTGAATTATGGAGTTAATAGCATATTGTAATTACATTGTGGACTAGCTTCAACACTTACACTATCTAGGACATTGGTGGCTCTCGTCAATTCACTTTAAAACTAATTGTGATCATCCAAGAGACAATGTTGAATTTTTTTGGATTAGTGGGGATTTGGGTCATATAGTTTAATTGAAAAAAAAAAAGTTTATACATATTCTAATATTAAAATGAATATATTTTTATATAAATTAAATATTTATATATATTTTTAAAACACTATAATGTATTTAGGAATTAGGATTTAGCACTTAGCACTGATATCAAATTTCTTAAAATAGGGTAGGTAGAGGAGAAAATAAGGAAGCAAATTTAAAAAACACCCAATAAAACAACTCATATCAGATTACTTATCTTTACCCTATTTTAGGATTTTGCTACAATGCTTCCTTATTCTCGAAATCACTATTTTTTTTTTTGGGGTCTTGGACCGTTGGTAATTGTGATAAAGAAAAATATAAGGTTCAAAATAGAAAATTTGATATATGTGAAAATAAAGAATTTAACTTAAATAGAAAAAAAAAAAAGTAGATTTTTGTCTTTAAAAAAAAAAAAGAGAAAGATTTTGGTAAAATTACTAATATCGTAAAGATTATAAATTAAATGACAAAACTTAAGTACAATACTTAGATATTGTGTTATTTTTTTATTTTCCCTTTTAAAATTCAATCATGTGGCTTTTTTCTCATTGGATGAAAATATATTTTTAATTAAATAAAATCATATAGCTAAATTTTAAGATTAAAACTTAAAAAACAATTTAAGTTATACAGTAATTAAATTTTGCACTAAATCAAAAATCAAATAAAACATGTACGCAAGGAAATGGTATATAATATATGGATATTACTAACATCTGCCTTTAGATTATACAATAATATACCATTTTATAAAAAAATAAAAAATTTATAAACCTTTTAAAAATGAATTATTGATTTATGACCTTAGGCCGGACCCATGAATTTAGTTAGGAACTTCCACTTGTATTTTGCCGTTATAAAGGCGCCAATTCTCACCTTAAACGTCCTTTCCACTTCGAGTTCAAACTCAGTACCCCGTCACTCTAACATACATTTTTACACCCGCGTCCCAAACTCAGCCACGTGGACACTAATGCAGAAAAATTTTCTGCAGAACTGACGTGGCATCATTTCATTGGCTGTGAACATGGAACACTGTAATAACAGTACAAGGTAAGAAACACTTTGACTTTGTCTTCGATCAGCTACTGTATTTTTTTTTATTATGTATTCTATTTCCACGTGACTGATTGACACTTTTCTGAGGAAAGAAAAGTATTATATTTCGAACGTAAATAACATTTTTCTTTAACTTTCTCGAAAGGGATAGTCTTTGTATTTGAGTTGTCAGTTGTGTGACTTGTGTCTGAGAGAGAGAGAGAGAGAAGCAGCTCTGGTTTTTGAAGATAATTAAGCTCCTTGACAACCCTCTTTTCTGGGAAAGTTTTTGTTTGCTCATTTTCCTGGAAATACTTACCAAAATTAATAGACCCATTGACTTGTAACTTGTATCTCAGGTCAGTCTCTCTCTCTCTCTTTAATTTGCATTATTTGGATTTAATTATGTGTTAATGTGGTAGATAGATAGTATCTCTCTATGTTTTGTTGCTGAGTAAATTAAAAACGAGTAAAAAACAAAAGAAAATGTAATATTGGAATTTATGTTTGTATGTTGTTTTGGTTTCTAAACAATGAAAATCTCAGCTTTGAGTATGCCATAAAAATTGGGTCCTTAAAAGTGAAAAGTTTAGGATATGGTCTTTTTTTCTTTTTCTCTTGTTTTGCTGCATTTTCTCTTTGTCCTAATAGAGAGTATATTTCAGCAGGCTTCATTGTTTCTTACCCTTATCACGCTTATGAAATTTAGACCACACCATTTGAATTTACTTTTGCTGTTGTTGGTTCCCAAATGACATGTTTAGTTGCTGAGAAAAGGTAGGAAAAGAAAAGAAATTGAAAAATGTGTGGGTATTTTTTTTTTTCTTTTTCTTTTTGATATAAGACATGGGGTTCAACAACAACCATAAGTCATAGTCCCAAAACCTTTGGGTCAGCTATGGCTGCTCAACATATTTATTAGGGCCAACCATATGTATTCTTTTTTGTCATGCTATTTTATTGAAATTCATAGTCTCTGACACTACCTCCCTAATTGACATAAGACATTTGTTTCAAATTCAATATTTTGTTTTCTTCTATTTTCTTCACTATTTCTCAGCAACTAAATATGGATAAGTCTCATCTGTTTAATACATGATCATTAAAATCTGTAGGTCATTGAGAATTAATACATCAACGAATTTATTTTCTAAATAGAAAATACTTATAGGAACTATAACCAGAGTTTAAGTGGGTGTTTCTAATTGTTTTCCTACTAATTTGGGCAGGCATCTGTCTTTCATGGTTGGGATGTGGTTGATGGAGCTGTTGGCAATTGTTTATAGAATTTCCTGAGTAATAAGATGGCAACAGGAGTGATTATTAGAACCACACCAATTCCAGCATCTGACTTATTCTCCCAGACTGTCCTGGCAATATCTGATACAGTAAATGCAGCCAAGGATGTTGTCATTCAGAAGGAAAATTTCAAGAAATTCTCGACATATTTGGAGATCTTAAAAGAGTTATTGGAGCTGAATGTAGACCATTCCGAGAGCTTAGAAAATGCTCTGCAAACTATCAACCGAGAGATTAAAGTTGCTAAGCATCTAGCACTTGAATGCCGTCACAGAAACAAGATTTATATCCTAATCACTTGCCGGAAGATTGTTAAGCTTTTAGAGGGCAGTACTAAAGAGATTGGTAGGGCGCTAAGCCTCATTCCTTTGACATCTTTGGATGTTTCATTGGATATTAAAAACCAGGTTATCAAGCTCTCTAAGGATATGCTAGATGCACTGTATTGGGTAACTGCAGCGGAGGATGTAGTTGTAAAAAAGATTGAGTTAGGGATACAAGGGAGAGATTTTGATCGGTCACGTGCAAATCAATTGTTAGTTCATATTGCTGAGGCTATTGGGATATCCCCAGAACAGTCTGAATTGAAGAAAGAATTTGAAGAATTCAAAAGGGAAGTTGAAGATGCGACACTGAGAAAAGACTTGGCAGAAGATGTACAAATGGAACAGATCATTACATTGCTTGAAAAGGCTGATGCCACAACATCTCTTGATGAAAAAAAAAAGAAATATTTTGAAAAGCGAAATGCTTTAGGTAGGCAACCATTGGAACCTCTCCAGTCTTTTTATTGCCCCATCACTCAGGCTGTTATGGTTGACCCTGTGGAAACTACCTCAGGTCGGACATTCGAAAGGAGTGCCATAGAGAAGTGCTTTGCTGAAGGGAACAATCTTTGTCCCTTGACCATGGTTCCCTTGAACACTTCAGTTATCCGGCCCAACAAAACTCTTCGAGAATCAATTGAAGAATGGAAGGAAAGGAATAACATCATTAACATTGTCTCTATTAAGCCCAAACTCCAGTCAAGTGAAGAAACAGAAATGCTTCAATCATTAAGCAAACTGCAGGATATATGTACAGAAAGAGAGTTGCATCGAGAATGGATGACAATGGAGGACTACATTCCAGTTCTAGTTGGACTTCTCAGTGCAAAAAATCGTGAAATAAGAAAGCATGCTCTGTTCATCTTATTTATGCTTGCAAAGGACAGTGATGACAATAAGGTACCTCAAACCCCCTTTTTTTTTATAATTTTTTTTTAAGAGGCTAAACGGTTAATCTAATCTTCATGCTATAGTACTTTATCTGGTGATGAAGTAGATATGCGTGATTTCTTTTTTATGCTTTGTTTTAAGAATTCAAAATGCGTGATTACTGTACATAGCTTTTTTACTTATGGATATAAACCGACCTTATTTTTATCAGTTGGTGATGGAAGGGACAGTTAAATATTAAATGAATCCTGCTTTTTGGCAGGAAAGAATCTCGAAAGTGGATAATGCACTTGAATCCATTGTTCGCTCACTAGCACGCCAAATTGATGAAGGCAAGTTAGCATTGCAGCTGTTACTTGAACTGTCCAGAAGTAATGTGGTACGAGATTCAATTGGATCAGTTCACGGCTGCATACTTCTCCTGGTGACCATGTTAAGTGGTGATGAAATTCAAGCTGCCAAAGATGCCCAAGAGCTTCTGGAGAATTTGTCTTTCCTTCATCAGAATGTTATACAGATGGCCAAAGCAAATTATTTTAAACCTTTGCTACATCTTCTTTCTTCAGGTATGCTGGAAAGTCAGGATGTTAGATCTTTTGGTGTATGGTTGAAATAATAAAATTTGACCAGAATTTATTACTTTGGGAGTCATGGAAATTAGTTTTTTAGAAAACATGCTAATTATATCTAGTTTAATTTTTAACATTAGTATTATTCCGATAATCTTTTGTGCAAAAAGAGAGCAACCTTCAGTGATATTCACACTATAAAACTATATATCAAAGGGTATTTATAGAAAAACCCAGACTAACCTCATTTTAATCCTAGTCGTACTAGGTTACTTGTCATGCAACTAGTTTGGGCCCTAATACAACTAGCATCCCCCCTCAAACTCAAGGTGGCAAATCTGAGACTAGCTTGAGTTTGGGGAGAAGCACGCAAAAAAGCAACTAGGAGCAAGGGACTTAGTGAAAATGTCGGCATGTTATTCATTAGAAGAGACAGATTAGAGTTGGAGAAGGTTGTGAAGGAGATGATGATGATGGATGAAGCAACAATCGATCTTAATATGTTTTTTCTATTCAGGGAAGACATCATTGTGAGTGAATAGCACTCTGATTATCAAAATAAATAGAAGTATTAACAAAGACTCCCTTTTCCTTGAGAGAAGAAAGTGCAACCAATGAGCTCAGCAGTTGTGTCTGTAAGAGCATGGTTTTCAGCCTCAATACTAGAGCTCTAGCAACAAGAAGTTGCATTTTACTTAGCCAAGAAATCAATGCATCATCTTGCAAAAAGCAATATCCAATGGTGGAACAACTATGAATGGAATCACATGCCCAATCACCATCAGAATAGGCTTGCAATACGGAATAATTGGTAGAAGGGAAGAAAAGTCCATGAAAGTGTGTCCTTGAGATAGTGCGAAATGTAGAGGACAATACTGAAGTGAACAGGGCGTAGAGCATATATAAATTGACTGAGGATGTGTATAGCATGAGAAATATCAGGACAAGTAACAGTTAAGTACACAAGACTACTAACTAATTGCTTGTAGAGAGTAGCACCACGAAGAGACTCATCATTTGTGGCATGAAGCTTGATATTGGAGTCAAGAGACACCTTAGTAAGTTTGCAATTAGTGAGACTTGCATGAGAGATGAGGACAGAGGCATGTTTTGTTGGAGAGAGATAATAGCTGTCAAGTCATCAAAGGAAGTGACCTTCAGATCAAGAAGTAGCTGAGAGTGCCCAAATCCTTCATTTTGAAGTGGTGGCTGAGTGATCGATTTAGTTCCTCAATCCCTACAAGGTCATCTCCAATAATAACAATGTCATCGGCATGCAATAGCAATTGACTAACTCTCGTATTCGTGAGATGAAGAAAGAAGGCAGAGTCATTAAGACTGAGAAGCTGGGCTGTTAATTTATAGCACTAAATTTGGCAAACCAGGATGGGGGGGCTTGTTTGAGGCCACAAAGGACTATGTGAAAGTGACAAACAGTGTGCGGTTGGTGATTATAGCCAGAAGGAGGCTGCATGTCCACTATACTATCAGACCAAGTTTTGATCTTCTAAACTCATTTACAATCAACTGTAGACTTTTCTGGAGGCAACACAAGGAGACCCAAAGTATGATTCCATGTGAAAAGAGTGTAAAATTCATTAATATTGTACATCAAAGGGTATTTATAGAAAAACCTAGCCTAATCCTATTCTAATCCTAATTGGACTAGATTGTTTGACCTGCAAGTATAGATTTTCAAAGCCTTGGGCTTTACAATAAGCTTGGGCCCTAATACATTTAACATTGTGCCTTTGAGGAGCAAGATCACTGACTTAGGAACATTTCTTATTACTGAACTTTGGACTCATTCTATCTCATCATCTGGAACCCTTTTCTTCAATTAACTCTATGAAGTGACTTGTATGAGCAAGAAATGCAAATATGAAAGAATATATTCTTAAATGGGTCTTTATTTATTTATTTTACTCTAAGCCTGTGGAAAACATCATATAAACTTAAAAGAAATGCGCAAAAGGTCCTTAAGAGATTAAGACAAGAGACACAAATTAAAATGCAGGCTAAAGACAGTGAAGGCAGGAAAATTGTGTCCACAGTTGATGTTTCCTATTTGTTTTGGCAAAATGTCCCTACATGTGGGTTATCCTTTCTGAAGTTCAATATAGAATACTTCCACACTTGAAGTGAATTCTTGAGATTATGACAATATATTCATGTGGTAATTGTATGAAGCTTTTATTTGGACTTTGAGTCTAGCATATGCAAATGTCTACGAGGTTGGATATTGGTCCACAACTTGTGACAGCTGGCTTAACTTGTATAGTGTAGGAAAGTCTTAAATTTGTTACTACTAAGTTATGATTTGATGACTGCCTTGATGCAGGACCTCAGAATGTTAGATTGATCATGGCTAAAACTTTTTCAGAAATTGAATTGACTGATCACTATAAACTGTCCATGGTTAAAGATGGGGCATTGAGGCCCCTTCTTCAAATGCTTTCACATGGTGAATTAGAGATGAAGGAAGTGGCTGTTAAAGCTCTTCTGCAACTCTCAGACTTACCACAAAATGGCCTCCAGATGATCAAAGAAGGTGCAGTTGGGCCACTATTTGAACTTCTGTATCGTCATAGTTTATCATCACCAACTCTACGTGAGCAGGTAGCTGCCACAATCATGCACCTCGCAGTATCAACCACTCTCCAAGAAGCTGATTGGGAGAAGGTTTTGTTGCTAGAATCTCAGGAAGATATTTTTAAGCTCTTTTCACTTATATCATTAACAGGACCAGACATACAAAGAAGCATTCTCCATACCTTTCAAGCACTGTGCCATTCTCCTAATGGTTCTGACATCAGGATGAAGTTGAGGCAGGTAATCATTAAACTCCTAGGATCCTATTGGGAAACTAAAAAGGATTACAGCAAAAACAGCCTAAACATGATATTCACATTTTTTTTTTGTTGAACTAAAATTTTATTTTACATATAAGTTGATTTCTCTTGTGTCTCCCCACTTATTTGGCGATCCCTTCTATTAGTCAAAGAATTTTTACAGTTTACCATCTCAGATGAAATCATGCTTATCCTTCTTGATTGAGTTTAGAATTTCTAACGAAAGTGATTTGTTGGAAGCAACCACTAACTGGCATGTCTATAATTCCCAGCTCTCTGCAGTTCAAGTATTGGTTCAGTTATGTGAGGTTGATAACCATACTGTACGGGAAAATGCTGTAAAGCTGTTCCATTGCTTGATAGAAGATGGAGATAAAAACACCTTTTTGGAGCATGTGGGTCAGAGATGCATTGAGACATTGCTCAGGATAATCAAAACTTCCAATGATCTAGAAGAGATTGCTGCTGCAATGGGTATTGTCTCTAAACTTCCTAAGGATCCACAGCTCAATCAGTGGCTTATAGATGCTGAGGCAGTTCAAACCATATTTGTGTGTCTCACTGATGGAAATAAAAATGCCTTACACAAGAGGCAGGTAATAGAGAATGCTGTTGGAGCTCTTGGCCGTTTCACTGTCTCAACAAATAAGGAATGGCAGAAGATAGTAGCTGAAGCTGGCCTTATCCCTGTGCTGGTACATTTGCTGGTTTCTGGAACTGCTTTGATGAAACAAAATGCAGCCATTTCACTTAAGCAATTTTCAGAAAGTTCAGTTAGCTTAAGCAAGCCAATGAAGAAGCGTGGGATTTTCCAGTGTTGCTTGGCTGCACCTGAAATTGGTTGTCCTGTACACTTAGGAATCTGTACAGTTGAGTCTTCATTTTGCATATTACAGGCCAACGCTCTGGAACCTCTTGTGAGGATGCTTGGGGAGCCTGATCTCGGACCCTGTGAGGCTTCCTTAGATGCACTGTTGACATTGATAGATGATGAAAGATTGCAGAGTGGCAGTAAAGTGCTAGCTGAAGCAAATGCCATTGTTCCAATTATAAAATTATTGAGTTCACCTTCTGAAAAATTGCAGGAGAAATCCCTTACTGCTTTAGAAAGAATTTTTCGGCTGGTGGAGTTCAAGCTAAAATATGGAACTTCAGCACAAATGCCATTGGTAGAAATAGCTCAGAGGAAAAATAGTCAAATGAAATCTCTGGCTGCCAGGGTACTTGCTCAGTTGAATGTGCTTGGTCAACAGTCTTCATTTTTTTGATTGATGACATTATTCACTTTGTTTATACATGAATCATGTTGATCAATAATCCGTAGGTTGTAATCTAAGATAAGTCTTTTTCTTGAGATTTCAATGAGAATTTTCCTCAACAGTTACAGAAAAGGCTGAACTAAATTCACTCACATAGACGTTAAAGCTTTAAGGTGTCCAAGCTAGTAAACAGGCATATATACGAATGGATTTTTTTTTTTCTAGTATATTTTGAACTGAATTCAGATCAATTTTCAAAAGACAAAACAACTCTGCACTAAACCTCACCCTTCTAACTGTTTTGCTTTATAAAATAGTTAATTTAGAAATAGCTACGTGGTACATTGTGATTAAAGAAGAAATTTTTTTTGGCCCGTTTTCTAGCCCATTGTGAATCCTGTGCGCAGAATGTAGAAAATGCTGTTTTTTATTAGGGTTTGTTGGTTGTCGGTTTTTGTGAGAGAAAAAAAACTGTAGCCGCACTTTGTATTTTTCCTTGATAATAGTGAAATCTCTGCAACTCCGCGAACGTAGGCAAATTGCCGAACCTCGTAAATTCTGTCTTGTGCGAGTGATTATTTTTCTTTGGCGTCTGTTTTCTCTATTTTTTGTTTTTCACAGGTTTAGGAATTCGTGAAAATTCCCTACAACGGGAAGGGGAATGCATTTGTGGTACTCTAAGGGTGTGTTTGGTTGGGGTGAAAATAGAAAAGATGGAAAATAGGAAGAGGAAAATAGGGTAGAAAATGACATTTTTCACTGTTGAGAGGGGGAGGGGGAGAGAAAAGTAGTGGGGCCCACAAGTTTTCTCTTCTCCCCTTCAAAATACAATCTCTTCAAATTGGAGTGAAAATTAGAGTGAAAAGTGAGAAAAAAGGCTTCTTCTTTTTTTTTTTGTCAGGTGGTGGGTTCTTCTTATTATTATTATTTTTTCTCTTAATTTTTATTGTTATTATTTTTTTTAATAAAAGACTTTTGAATGATTTCTTATGCTATTTTTTGAAATATCCACTTTCATTTATACACAATTTTTTTTAAAAAGTATAATGTATTACTTTCTTTTTTATTTAAGAGGGGCATGATGGTAAATTTATACAAACCTTATTTTCAACCAAATCAAAAAGTTTTCCATTTCTCTACTTTTCCATCCTCAACCAAACACAAATGAGGAAAACTAAAAACTTTTCTATCCTCTCACTTTTCCCTCCTCCTTTTATTTTCTATCATCTCACGTTTCCATCCTCCAACTAAACGGACTCTAAGAGTATTCTATAATTTTACTGTGGCACAAGAGAGCACAACACCTGTCCATGTGTTTAAAATGAGTCAAATACATAATTACCATGTGCTAAATGGAGTGGCAGCCATATATCGGCTGATCAAACATCTATAAAGAAGCAGAAATATAAATAAAATGGAGTTAGACTCGCAATAAGTAACTGTCTCAAAAATCAAGGAAAGAATTACAAGGTATCAAGACAGGAGTCCCAGAGGATCAAGATGTGCATGTCACGTGATTTATGTCAACCACCAACAACCATCAAGTCTCAAGTATCAAACATCCATATCCTTTTTGTTTATTCTTATAATTTCTCTTTTTTTTATTTTAATTAGCCTGTATATACAAGTTTCTTTCCAATATTTAATCTTTTATGCAAGTAGTTTGTCTTATTGAATTTATTTTCTTGTAGTGTAGATCTTATCTATTCAACAATGGATTTGTTTGATTCAAAGTCTGCACTTAGTCATAGTTAAGTTGACAAAGATAATTAGATAAAGTAACTTAGCCTCCAAAAGTTTAATTCCACATACTACAACCGTTGAATTTGCATTATATATAATCCACTTCATTAAGGTATTTTTGGCCCCAGAGTCCTTAAACACGAAATTAGATAGCATTCTCAAGACTGACCAAGAAGTAGCCTCGAAGTTCACTTTTTTTTGGGATAAAATTTCAATATTTGGCACACTCTTTATCATCAAACCCCAGATCTAGAAGGTATAATAATATCCCAAAGCTTCTGTGTGTGCCCAAAATTTCCTTAATGGATTGGGCTTAGGATTGGGCTCACAACTTATTTGTATAGTGGGTAAATGGGTTTCCTATCATGGGCAGCCCTACCGAGCTCCTTCCTATTATACCTCTCCCCTCCGTGGAATTTCCTGCTCTCCTCTTATTGTATCCTCTCTCTATCTCTCTCTGTATTTTTGCTCAAAATAACCAACCCCTTCTCTCTACTCTCTTCTCATATTTATAGCTCGAGATTGGTGGTAGCTCGAGACTGGTGGAGTGCTCATGATTACTTTTCAATCTCACTTGGGTGGATGGGACCCGATCTAATTATTCCTGACAAGGAATATGCTTTCTTGGTAATAGTAATGATGGTGTTGGAACTGGTTCCAACCTCCAAAAGGCTACTTGGCAGCAATATTCCCCAAGGCAATACCGAGATGCCGAGGTCATGGGCTATTCTGAGTAAGTACATCCCCTGACCAGCCATACATGTTCGACAAAGGCCTGTATAACTTGCGATCAGTTGAATGGGTTTACCATTGGATTTGGGCTTGAGAGTATCTTAGGAGTGTGTTAGGGCCAAAGCCCAAGGCCTACTGGGCTTGTGGTCATATGTCATACAATAACCCCCCTTGATTCGTGTCCAGTCACCGGGAACGAATCAAGGACATCCTGACAAATTAGGGATTCCTCGGGAAGCCTAACCATCAGTCATTAAATGAAGGATAAGACGATTATTAATGCCTTTTAAAAGAAGCATTATGATAGCCTGTCAAATCCAATCGCAATCATAACCTGATGGTTCGCGAACCGAGGTCACGCGTGTGGGAGTTACAAAGAAGGGATTTGAAAAGACCTTTCCAGCTCCTTTTCCAATAAATACCTTTTCCCTATAAATAGTACCTCCTCTTCATATAATTTTTTGCATCCCTACACTTTCAAATCCTCTACTGTCGATCATACTCTTCCTGAGCATACATCCTCAAACTGAGATCACCAAATTCATAGAGCCCACAGTAAGTTTCTTCGTTTATTCCTTCTCTTGTTTCAATTTCTATTTCTTACTCTAGAATTAAGAATGGGTTTCGCTTATCTTATTAACACCGAGGCATCCTTAGCTAACTTTGGGGCGGTTTATGATATCCCTGAGGATGTAGAGGTTGCATATTGTCACGAGGGTGACATTACTCTTCAGCGGCGCCCTTATGTAGTATTTTTCCCATTAATGACTATCTTAGAGGAAGGGGTTAGATTTCCAATAGATCCCCTGATACTTTGGACCCTTAGATTTTACAGTTTGTGTCCTGACCAATTCCCCCCAAATTTTTACCGAGTGGTGAGTTGTGTCAACAGATTAAATCAGTTGTATGGGCTACAACTGGACCACCATGATATAAATTTCATGTATGGTTTATGTGGTAACATTAGGACAAACTATTACCTAAAATTTAAGGACGTACGGGTACGGCTGATATTGTGCCTTCTCGACTCTAACAGAAAGTCTGCAAGGGAGTACGTCATGGTGAGCGGCAACTGGCATGCCAACGAGCTCACCTGTCCGACCTCACCTCAGGATGTTGGTCGATACCGTACATATTTAAGTTTATTCTTAATTTGATGCGGATTGCTTGCATTTATTATCATTTAAACATGTACTAACCAGTTTTTGTTTCACTTTGGCACAGATAGTAAAAGGTTTGTACTGGACATCAGAGTCATGCACGTGAGGGACTTGAACTTCGTGCTCTAGTCAGAGATTTTTGTTAACTTTGACAGGCAACTCTGAGCATCCCACCTCATCCTTGGTTGCACTCTGTGCTACACGACTTGGTAGCCCTTTGGACAGGCTCTGCTGGTGGATAACCCACTATTGTCCTACATTGACATACGACATTCGAATCTCTTCCCTCCCAACCTAACAGTGGGCGAAGCTCAGGATCTTGGTCCCTGGTTGGTTTAGGCAGATTCACTAGTACCAGTGAAAGACGCCTCGGCCGACCTTGTCTTCCAAGGACGTGCCGTTCACGTACTGGTTGAAGAGCCCCGTGCTAAAGTCTAGCCAGCCGACCAAGCAGAGGCCGAGTCAGTACACTCTTCTAAAGCAGAAGCCGAACAGGGGGAAGGCAAGATGGTGGTTAAAAGGATGATGACTATCGATCAGTTTCTGCCCGACGCCCGCCTGGTTGCGCAACAGCAACAGACTCTGGGTAGGAATCAGCCTCCTCCTGCCGCTGGCACTAGGAAAAGACAGCGCATCACTGACCAACCTCTAAGAGTACTAGTAGACACCCCTCCGAGGACTCCTTCGGCTTCTGCAGTGGGTGGAGTGGTTATCCGGGAACCCACTGGTGGCGCCTGTCCAACTATGCAGATCGGATCCCACGTGGCGTCTTCCTCCACTCGCCCTGCCGTTGGATGGTAAACAATTTTTAGGCTTAGGAATGAGCCTCTCTCGATGATGGCCAGCGTAAAAAATTGGGCTCAAGGTGAGGGTGGCCAGATTGCCTGAAGCCTCGGACAAGGCCTTTAACTCCCCGAAGACGTGCACTTTTTCTCGAGCGGCGCTAACGAATCCTTAGTTGCTCGGTTGCAATGGCATACAATCGCGGTAAAACTTTATTTTTCTTCTATTAAACATATGCATACTTTTCTCTTTCATGTTCATTGATATTGTGGTTACAGGCAGCGCAATTGGCTTACATGATTGAAGATCGATTGAAGGATGCTATCGAGGAGGCTGACCAAGAAAAGGCTTTAAAGGACGTTGCTAAGGCCATGGCGAAGGATAAGGGCAAGGCTGTAGAGGATGCCAAGAAGAGGGCACGGGAGGTTAAAAAGGCCCGGGCACTGTTGGAACAAAAGCTGACGGAGATAGAAGTAAAAGCTGGGGTGAATAGAGCTCAAGTTGGATGAAGCTGAAAGCTTAAATCTAGCACAGACCAATGAAATTGCCGAGCTCAAGGCGGCCCTAGGAGCTTGTGAAGACAAGTGGTACAATGCGGGCTTCACGAACGTCAAGAACTCCGCGGAACCAATTGTCTACCAAGCACAACGACTTGAGTTCGACGAAGGATGGACAGCCGCCCTACAAGCAATGGGGGTGCCAAATGATTCCCTATTAAGGAATCCCAAGAAAATACCTTTCCTAGAGCCTCCTCCCCCGGTGCAGAACCCTACTGGTGTCGACGATGAAAAAGACATCCCCAATTTAAGGGAGTGATAAGATTCTAGCAGATTCAATGTAGGAAGGAATGAATTAAGAATTGGAATAAGGAAGATAGAAGGAAAAGAAAGAATAGAGAGGGTAAACAATGAAGATTCTTATATAAATGTCTTTTACAATTTTCCCCTTTCCCATATAAGCACTACACCCCTAACTAACTAACTAACTGCCTGACACCCTGGCCTAACCAACCCACAGCCCACAATAGCAGTCCAGCTCATCTACACTAATTACTGCACACACCCACGCACCCTCGTGCAAGCTCACACACACCCACTTGCAGGCACACACGCACACCCCTCTGCACACACATACTCTTACACAATTACAATGTCATAATTACAAATGTCAACAATACAAAACTAAGCCTATCAGGGAGTTGGTGCAAGCAATTGACTCTCATGTGGAGTTGGTTAATCTTGAAATCACCAGCAACCTAGATGCTGCATTACCCCCTCCAGACTCCGCTGTCCAGCCTGCCAAGAATGCTTCAACTCAGCCTGCTGTGGACACTACCCCATCTCAGCCCAAGGACCCCGCTATTTAAGGAAGAAAAAACCATTTTATCTTTTCCTTATGCTTTTCTTTATTTCCCTTGTTCTGTTCAGTTTGCCTATGGTCACTAGGATGTGGTGACAAAACACTTGTTTTACTTCAGCTTTTTGTTTATCTTATTTAGTTTACTTATAGTCACTGGGATGTAGTGACAAGACATCAGTTTCGGCCATATTTATGAATAATTCTTACTGCTATTTGTTTTATTGGAGTTAAAATTATTTCAGCTATATTTTGCTCTTGCTCATTTATATTTATCATGTAACCGAATTATGGTGTGCTCTTGGTCCGTGACTGGGATCTAACCAAACACAGCTTCGGCCCTTAGATAAAACGAAAATAAGGTTTCCACCTGTTTGGTGACCGAATCGAACCGAGCACAGGCTTCTGTCAAATAAGGTGTAGATAAGGTTTCCACATGTTCAATGACCAAATCGAACCGAGCATAGGCTTCTGTCAGATAAGGTGTAGATAAGGTTTCCAACTGTTCGGTGACCGGGACGAATCGAACAGGCTTCTATCCTTAGATTAGATGTAGATAAGATTTTCATCTGTTCGATGACCAGGTTAAACTGAACAGGCTTCTGTCCTTAGATAAGGTGTAGATAAGATTTCCACATGTTCGGTGACTCGGTTCGAGTTGAACCGAACAGGCTTCTGTCCTTAGATAAGGTGTAGATAAGGTTTTCACATGTTCAGTAACTGGGTCGAACCGACCAGGCTTCAATCCTTAGATAAGGTGTAGATAAGGTTTCCACATGTTCGGTGACCGGGTCGAACCAAACAGGCTTCTATCCTTAGATAAGGTGTAGATAAGGTTTCCGCCAATTTGGTGACCCGGTCGAACCGAACAGGCTTTTGTCCTCAGATAAAACAAAGATAAGGATGGTAATTTGACTTCTATATATTACATGCACAAACAGTGTTCTTTATACAACTATAGTACATAACTTGTAACTCCTTCTACAATTAATGGTAAAATCTTCTCAAGTTTTGAACATTCCATGGCTGAGGGAGTGGCCTCTCATCCATATCTTTCAAGTAATAAGCTCCAGCCCTGGTAATAGCAGTAACCCTGTAAGGACCTTCCCGATCTGGAGCCAACTTTCTGGTGTTGAGATCCTGTGTAGTCCCCTACTTTCCGCAGTACTAAATCTCTGACACTGAACTCCCTACTCCTGACGTCCTTGTTGAATCGAGGAGCAAGCTTCTGCTGATACTCGACTAGCTTTATGATTGCTGATTCCCAGCATTCCTCTAATGAATCAAGTTGCTTCACCATTAGCTCTTCATTCTCGACAGGGAAAAATCTTGAAACCCAAGCACTGTATAGGCTTATTTCAGCTGGTATTACTACTTCCCCTCCTTACGTAAGTGAAAAATGAGTTTCTCGATGGATCTTCTAAGGGTAGTCCTGTAGGCCCATAAGACTTTTGGCAACTCCTCGACCCACATCCCCTTTGTGCCCTCCAATACTTTCTTCAACCCATTCATAATTGCTTTGTTAACGGCCTTGACCTAACCATTGCTCTATGGATATGCTAGGGTTGAATACCTATTCTTAATACTGAGATTGTTGTAGAACTTGCGGAAGGCTTTACAGTCAAATTGCAACCCATTATCAGATACCAAGGATTTTGGGACTCCAAATTTCGTTACCATGTTTCTCCACACAAACTTCTTGACATCTATATCCCGGATGTTGGCTAATGCTTTAGCCTCCGCCCATTTAGTGAAGTAATCCACGGCAACCAGAAAAAATCTGCGGTTTCCTGTAGCCCGAGGGAATGGACCGATAATATCTAGCCCCCATTTTGTGAAAGGCCATGGGCTACTGATAGGATTCAAACTCCCAACTGGCGTGCTTCTAACACTGCTCACACTTTCGAACATATTCGATAGCATCCTTATGCATCTGTGGCCACAAAAATCCCTAGGTACTGCGCAGTGAGCCAATGAGCATCCCCTAACATAACTACCGCAGACCCCCTAATGGAGCTCGGTTAAGAGCTCATCAACCTTGCTTGGGTGTAAGCATTAAAGATACGGTCCCCCGAAAGACCTTCGATACAAAATGCGGTCCGCCGACAACCAATACCGAGCAGCTATTCGATGTACCTTGTCTGCTTCTTTTCCATTGGCTGGCACTCGATCCTCGGCCAAAAAATCAATGATCGGGTTCATCCAGCAAGGTTCAGACACCGCCACGACCTAGACAATCACCCTTGCATCAATGCTAGGTCCTTTCACCATCTCCACTTTGATCAACCGTGGTACTTCCTCGTTCAGTGATGACGCCAAGGTGGCCAAAGAATCAACATGTTGGTTCTGGCCCCTAGCAATTTAAACGACTTTCACTTTCTGAAACTGATTCATAGTTTGCTTCACCAACTGTAAATAATCGGTCATCTGGGGATCTTTGGCTTTGAAGCTTCCCTGCACCTAATTAACAACCAACCGAGAATCTGAGTAAACCTCCACGTCCCGTGCACCCAAATCCAAAACAGCTCTTAGTCCGGAAAGTAGGGCTTCATACTCAGCCTCATTGTTGGAAGCCTTAAAGCCTAACCTAGAGGAATGTTCCACTCTTATCCCTTCCGGTGTGATAATAACGATTCCTGCCTCAGCTCCCAGTGCACTAGACGCACCGTCCACAAACACTCTCTGCGGTTGGATTTCCACATGGTAAACAATCTCCACGTCCTTTCTCGAGGAAAATTCTGCAACAAATTTAGCAAGGACTTGACCTTTCACTGAACTTCTAGGTCTATACCTTATGTCAAAAGAACCTAACCAGATTCCCCACTTGGCTATCTTGCCCATAAAATCAAATCTCTTCAACAAGGACTGCAAGGGATACTTAGTCAGCACGTAGACGGTATGAGCTTGAAAATAGTGGGGTAACTTTCGTGTGGCATGCACTAAGGCTAACACCAACTTCTCTAGGGGCAAATATCTTGTCTCGGCGTCGACTAGGGTCTTGCTAACATAATACACCGGCTATTGCACACCTTGATCCCTCAACAACCCAACACTTACGGCATGCTTGGATGACACCGAAAGATACATGAACAAATTCTCGCCGGGCTTTGGAGCTGACAACATTGGTGCTTGCATCAAATGCTCCTTTAAATCCTATAAGGCTTTTTCACATTCCTCGGTCCATTGGAATCCCTTCCATTTTTTCAAAAGCTGATAGAATGGACAACACCGGTTTGCGAACTTAGAAATGATTCGGTTTAGTGCTGCTAGCATGCTGTTCAAAACCTGGACTTCCTTTGGATATCTTGGCGACTTGAGGCCTTCTATAGCACTGATTTGATCGGGATTAACTTCTATTCCTTAGTGGGTAATCATATATCCGAGGAACTTGCCAGCCCCTACTCCAAAGGCGCACTTGTCGGCATTGAGACGCAATATGTGTCGCCGGAGTACATCAAACACTTCCTTATGATCATCGATGTGCCCTTGCTCCATTTTACTCTTCACCACCATATCATCAATATATACCTCCACCGTACGCCCAACCTTATCTCTGAACATCCTCATCATCATCCATTGATAAATAGCCCCAGCATTTGTCAGACCAAATGGCATCACAGTGTAATGATAATTAGCATCGGGAGAAATGAATGCTATCTTTTCCTAATCTTCGGCAGCCAGGGCGATCTAATGGTGACCCTGAAAAGCATCCAGGAAACTCATCCTTGGGTGTCCGTGTATTGCATCTACCAGCTGATCAATTTTTGGTACAAGAAAGGGGTCTTTCGGACATGCTCGATTCAAGTCGGTAAAGTCCACGCATACCCTCCACTTCATGTTCTTTTTCACCACCACAATATTTGCTAACCATTCCGAGAAGAAAACCTTCTTTATTGCCCTTGCTTCTTTTAATCTCTTCACCTCTTGCTTGACAGCTTTAACGTGCTTTTTAGCCGACCTCCTTTGCTTCTGCTTCTTGGGAGGGAAGAGTGGATCTACATTAAGCCTATGCACTATAAACTTTGGATCTACCCTGGGCACCTCGTAAGGACTCCAAGCGAATATGCCTACATTTTGTATAAGCAAGAACAAATCTCCACCTTATCTTCGTCAGACATTCCTGCTCCTACCTGAAAACTCCTATTCTCATCTAGTAATATACTCACCCTTATCAACTTATTGGCGCAACTAGACCCCTTTTTCCTCCTAGGGTTCCTGTAATTGCTATAAGGGGACCTCCTCAGCAAACTCCTTTTGCTTAATCTCCTAGTTAACAGCGGTTACCAAGCATTGTCTGGCCACTTGTTGGTTTTCCCTTACTGTGGTAGTACCGTGCTCAGTATGGAATTTGACCTTAACATGCAATGTAGAAGAAACTGCTTCCATTGCATGAATCCACGACTTCCTAAGAATTGCCATACATGGTGAGAATGAATTGACCACTATAAAGGTCACCATCACTTCCTTGCCTTCCATGTTCATGGGGAGCGAAATCTACCCCTTAGGGACCACCATTCGACCATCAAATCCAACCAAGAGTGTATTGTACTTAAACAGATCTTCATTCTTTAAACCAAGCCCCCAAAACAAATCTGGATACATCACTTCGGCGCCACTTCCTTGGTCTACTAACACCCTCTTCATTAGAAAACCATTTATTCGGGCCGTTACCACCAATGCGTCATCGTGTGGCTGGGTTGTCCCCTCCAGATCATCACCATCAAAGGCGATGGGCTCCCGAGTATACTTCAACCTCTTCTCGGATGGCTACGTGTCTTGACAGCTCTCCACCGGGACCAAAGTCAATACCCATTTCCTCCGGGTCACTAATGTACCCCTTGAAGCAGCATGGATGACTTCTATTACTCCCAAAGGGGGCGAAAAAGGTTCCCCTGCAGTCGGGCACCTTGCCCAATCTCATGATTCTTCGGCTTTGCAACAAATTCCTTCAAATGCCTCACCCTTACTAATTGCTCCAAATGGTCTTTCAACACTCTACATTACTCGGTAGTATGTCTCTTTTCCCTGTGATAATTGCAATATAAATTCTGATCTCTTCTAGAGGGATCACCCCCCATCTTGTTTGGCCATCTAAAATATGGCTCGTTCTTAATCTGATCCACAATTTTGTGCACTGGTTCTTTGAATGTCATGTTTATTTCCCCAAGTTGAGTTTCCGGCTCTTGGATTTTCAAATCCCTTCTGGATCTTGACTGGAAACCCCCTTGCTTGGATTGACTTATGGTTGGAGCTATACCTTTGTTCTGCTGCCGATCATCCTCCAATATTTTGTACTCCTTGATACGCCTCATAAGTTGTCTAATATCCTCGAGAGGCCTCATTGTCAATGACTCCCGTAATTCGAAATCCTCGGGCAACCCCAGCCGAAATGTGTTAGCGGCCACCTTTTCGTTATCGCCGCCAATCTCATTATACAACTCCCAATACCTACTAGCATAACTCCGAAGGGTTTCCCCGGCTCCCATCTTCAAAGACAACAAAGCATCCACAGGTTGTGGTACACGGCTACATGTCATAAACTGGGCCCCGAACTCTTGAATCAATTCCCCAAAACTATGAATCGAACCTTTTCTCAACTCGTTGAACCACCTCAAAGCAGTGCGCTCGAGACTAGAACGGAACACCCTACACATCAAGGCATCATTATGATTATGTAAAAACATCATTTGAATGTAGTGATTTACATATTCCACCAGGTTTGTTTTTCCATCGTAAGAAATAAACGAGGGTCTGGTAAATCTGCTCAGCATTGGCGCTCGTTCAATCTCTTCCGAAAATGGTGACCGAGCAGCTTTCCGTTACGCTCGGCTCATAACATCTAGCACAACATTTCTAGGCCTTCGTCGATCAAGGGAAACCAAGTCCCTGTCGCCATAACCCTGAGACTAGTCCCTAGACTGATGCGAGCCTGACTGGCGGGATGCTTTTCCATGGCCACCCCTCACTGTTTTAGACCCCTTAGCATGCTTATCGCAGTACCTTCGTCGACACCTTTCTTGTAATTCTAGCTCCAAATCCCTTATCCTTCTATGCATGCGTTCTAACTCCCGGTCCCTCTTGTCATGACATTCATGGCCGGAGGCATTTAATGTTGATCGATATGTCTGTGACGATCCTTCCCCAGAGCTTGAATGTCCCCCTTCTTGGTCGTGACGCCGATCCTCATTTCTCTTATGACTTCTTTCTCGCCAACTCGAACCCCAAAAAGATCCTCCTGAACTACTAGCGGCATAGCTGGCCAAGTGATGTTCAGACATCTTCCTCACTCAATTCTCAGCAAAACTACAGCTCTGTAGGAGATTCCCACAGAATGCGTCAATTGTGAGTGCCCAAAATTCCCTTGATGGACTAGGCCTAGGATTGGGCTCACAACTTATTTGTATAATGGGTAAATGGGTTTCCTATCACGGGCAGCCCTATCGAGCTCCTTCCTATTATACCTCTCTCTTCCGTGGAATTTCCTCCTCTCCTCCTATAGTATCCTCTCTCTATCTCTCTCTGTATTTTTGCTCAAAATAACCAACCCCTTCTCTCTACTCTCTTCTCATATTTATAGCTCGAGATTGGTGGGGTGCTCATGATTACTTTTCTGTCTCACTCGTGTGGATGGGACCCGATCCGATTATTCTTGACAAGGGATATGCTTTCTTGGTAATAGTGGTGATTGCGTTGGAATTGGTTTCAGCCTCCAAAAGGCTACTCAGCGGCAATATTTCCCAAGGCAATACCGACCTGCCAAGGTCACGGGTTATTCTGAGTAAGAACATCCCCCCGACCTACCATACATGCTCAACAAAGGCTTGTATAATTTGCGATCAGTTAAATGGGTTTACCATTGGATTTGGGCTTAAGAGTATCTTAGGAGTGTGTTAGGGCCAAGGCCCAAAGCCCACTGGGCTCGTGGCCATATGCTATACAGCTTCTATAAAAAAATAAAAATAAATAAAAATTCCAAAACTAAACTTGGTGACATTGACAAGAACTAGCAGCAATAAAATTGTGAGTTGACCAAAAAAAATTTTTTAAATGACAAAAAAAAAGCATTATGATTCAACTAGTGAATCTTTCATTATGTATATTAAATATCTTACCAACAATTCCTAATCCAATAATATCCCATCATATTTTTTAAAACAAAGTTTTGTTACAAAATTGGTTGTAGTCTTAAGCTACAACTTTACTCAATAAAATAAATATTACTATATATTTTGAAAATCTAACCGTTGAATTGCATGTTCTTTAAGTTTTTAATCTATATGTCAAATTTTGTGTCAATTAGATATTATTTACTATAGGATCTATAAACTTATATTTTATGCATAATTTTAAATTACAAAAACTTACAATTTAAACAATTTATTGATAATATAGCTATTGATCTTTAATTTTCTAGAAATTTTGCAAATATGGAGAATATAAGAAGAAGATATAATCCAATGGTAAATTTGTCAAATTCATCTTCAATAAAAAAATATTGAGTAAGATTGTAGCCTAAGGCTGCAATTAATTTTGTAACTAAACTTTGTCCTTTTTTATTATAAAATAAACCCATTTCACTCATAGTTGAGAATGAATAATAGATAATATTCTAATTATAATAGATAATCTTTTGATTATATAATTTCCTTACATAACACAAGAAACACAAGCGATTGGATAGTGACAATAAGAGAGAATGGAATCACTACCTTGAAAAGCAAAAACATCTATCATATATCCAAACCAAAAACAAACATTAAAAGAGTATAAGAACTTGTTTGGTACATGTGTTTGAACACATGTTTTCAGTTTTTAAACAATATTACACGTATTTTTATACACTTTTTTACCCACACATATTTCTAAAAAAATTAAAAATTGTTGTTTAAACACACGTACCAAATCTTTAAAACCCATAATTTTTTACAAGAAATAGTTCAATAAAACTGAAGTCAGTCAATGATATGATGTTAAGAAAAAACTGGGCAACCATCAACAGCAATCCCCTTTGCAGTTGGGCAAGAAGCTAAGGGGCAACCTTCCCCATTGTTTCCCCACCATTTAATTTGCGTGGCACCCAAGGCAAGGAACAACAACACAGTCATGAAAGCAGTTCCAGCATCAACACCACCAGAGAGGACATAATTGTAACGCTTCCACATATCTGGTTTGTATTTGAACACCACATATCCAGACAGAAACCCAACAATGATCCAACTAGTGAAGTTTACCGCGGTAGCTGGGGGCATCATTGATGTGGCACCCAACAGCACAGGCATGTGAACCAATCGGATCCAATCTTGCTTTGGGAATGCCTTGTGTGCTAGCCAAACTAAGAGAGGTGCAATTGCTCCACCAAGAAAGAACCAATTGATATTTCCATATTCGCCAAGGTCTCCAAAGATTCTACGAGGTCCAACAAGTCCCCAAATGACAGATGCATCAAAGAAGACATGGTCCATTGGACAAGTCCAAGGGCTATCCTTAGGCAACATGGAGGTGTCACAGAGGTGAGGAATGGTTTCCATCAGCCACCATGCAGTTCCTGTGTATACTATTACTGCTAAGATTGTCCCTACTACCTGGAAATGCCACCAAATTTATTTAGGGGAACATTGTTATTACTCCTACAATGTGCTTATATATATATATATATATATATATATATATATATATAATGAATTTGCGAAACTAAGAAAACAAAACTCACCTGTGCCATAAACATTGATCTTGGCGGAATTTTCATGTAGTGGCCAAGCTTAAAGTCTTGCAAAAAGTATAGACCTTGAGTCATGCTGATGTATCCATACACCTTGAAGCACATGTTAGCAACGGGGCGCTCTGGATACATGTACCCAATAATGTATTCTGTTATAATGTTCAAACCTGGTGTCTGTTTTACCAGAGATTAAAATTCAGTAGTTTTTTTTTTTTTTTTTTTATAAAAAAAAAAAATAGTTAAACGAAAAGCTAAAATCGTCAGTAAAGTTTAATATGTTTACCTGGTTTGTGGTGGCACTGATAACACCAATTGGGAGAGTGAAGAAAACGGCAATGGCACAAGCTAGAAGTACACCCCACCAAGGCAATTGAAGTGACTCGTTGTAATACTCGCACACAAACATTATAAGACCAATGTTACCGACAAGGATGACAAGAAACCACCACATGGGAACCTTTTTATACCTCTTCATAAGCTTGGTATGTATATCAATTTTTGTTTTCCCTCCAAAGGCGCTTTTACTTTGCTTCCATAGGTCTCTGTATGTGACAGGTGAAAATGAACTTAGGTTCCCGAAAACTCTTACCAGAGCTTATATTGTCAAAAACTGGCATTTTGCACCAAATAGAATTTATTTTACAGAGACTAATGATATCAAGAGGAATTTAAAGAAGGGAAATCCAGTGAATTGAAAATGGCAAAACATCTGTAGTGGCAGGATGATTAACAAAAGTTGGAACAACAATTAATTTACCATTAACGCAAACTTGCTGATCAGAGAGAACAGAGAACAAGCAGAAATGTATCTTTTTTTTTTCCATAGTTAAAGGAGCATAAGAAATTTAAGAATGAAAAAGAAGCGTATTCTATTGCTAAAACGTGTGATCCTTTTTGTGCATTATCTATTTTGTTTATTACTTATTAACACAATTAGCAATTCCTAAAAGGACTGTGAAGTTTCATCATTCATGGAATGCTTTAAGTTATGCTTACCTTCCACTGAAAAGGAGAACATGCACAAGAGTAGCACCAAGTGTAGCAAATCCAAGTCCGTATGTCATTGCAAAAAATGTGCTTAGATGAATAGGCCCCATCTGTGCATACGTAGCACGATCAAGATGAAAATGGGAATTAATGATGCTCAAAATGTCATATTCTGAACCATTTGTTGTGTAAAGGCCGTTAGAATATATTGGGAAGGTCTTGGCGTTGTAGACATTGAACCAGTATGTGATGGGTGTCATCACATACATTACAAGGAAGAATCCCACAGCAATATTGGCAGTGGCGAACCATGGACTAGCTAGTGGACTACCAAGGTATGAGGCAATTGTAGACCAATCAATACCAAAGGAACCAATTCCAAGGCCTTGTAAGCCAGAACCCAATTGATGGACAAGAACAGACTTAGGAGCAATCCAGCAAACCCAAGAGAAAGATGTTATCATGACGAAAAAATAGACTGGAAAGACACCGTAAGCAAAGCTACAGATCAAGACTATGAGAAAGAATTGGGTACGTGTCACGCCGCCTTTAGGCCTTTTTTCCTTCTCATGTAGAGCCCTGTAATGGTGATATTACATCCATCAAGATACAGCAATTTTATGAATATGAATGTACCTATTCATTGATTATGATTACCAAATATTACAAAGGTACAATTACCTGAACAATGCAACCTGAACAAGGTTAGATGGCCACCACATTTCCCCTGGCTCTACCAGATATTTTCGGAAAAGACCCGCCCAACCGAACCCTAACACCTACAGTTTAAACAAGAGAACTACAACATTAGACTTTGATTTTATTTATAAGTAATCCACTGCACACTTCTATATACCAACATTGGACAATTTGTTTATTGTTCAAAAGATATGAAGGATTTGAAATTTTCAAATTAACATTTTAATAGCCATTATCACAATAAAATCAAATTTACCTAAATAACATTTTTATTTTGACATTTGCATTAGATCTCTGGAAAGTGAGTTGATAACAAACAACTTATGGACAGATATTGCAACTTAAAATCACAGGAACAAAATTCTTCATCCCAAAGGATCCCATGTTTATTTAACTTTTTCATCATACTGAGTAGCCTACAATTACCCTCAAAATCAACAATAGCTAAAGTATTACATGATAGAGTTTCCAAGATTCTCTGTCTGACAAATTATTGAGTGCCAAATTATATTATTGTTCCAGATCTATTCTTTTAAATTTTCAAATTAGGCTGGAAGCATGTGCTAAAATTCCCACTTTAATTCCAATGTCCCAGAAAGCATAAAACATTACAACAGTCAAATATTCCACAATCCAGTATGTAAATCATCAACCAACCATTAAAAATCCTTCCTTTAACTCTTTGAAATAAAAAATATATATATATATATATATATATATATATATATATATATATATATATATATATATATATATAGAAATAAAGGAATATAACCTGCGTTGTTAACATAACAATGAAGGCTGGAAGAAATGTGAGGCTCCTCTTGTAATAGAGCCTAACTGCAGACAATATATGAGCAGCATAAACTGTGCCAGCACCCGAGTTTGCAAAGATTGTGATCAAAACATGTTCCTTGATGTTAAAAGACCCTGGATTCATAGTAAACTCAAACCGTGTACCCTTAAAGAAAGGGTCTTTTGGCAACACCTTGGCCATGAAGTGTCCAATGGGTACCACAGCAATCTGGGCAGATATTGAACTCACTGTCAATGGCATTTTTCTGTACCAAAAGAACTGGTTCACAAAAGACAGTATGGCACATGCAGCAACACCCAGAACCCACATCCTGAATGTCACTGCAGGCATAGTAGGATCATCAGTTTTGGGCACTGTTAAGTCCACTTGTTTTATGGGACACTCTTCCTTAACCTCCGAGAAATCATCCTTGATCCCATCAAACACTTCACCCATGATTATATTGGGCAAAACTTTAATGTATGTGTGATTACTGATTTTTAGAGTAAACAGCACAAATAACTGAGGAGAGTGTGATGTATCAAATAGCAATGGTTTATGTGCATGTAGGCCTGGTGTCTATATATAAGGAGAGATTCATAAAGAGAGGAGTAGTTCTTAGGTACTTTCGGAGCACGGAGAATGATGCTTTCTTCTCTCACATTCATTATGAGGTCCACTCATTAAATTTATGGTAGGGTCCGCTATAAATTTGAGAGGAAGGAACACTATTTCACTATACTCCAAAACTACCTAAAATAATCCCATAAAGAGAGTCAGTTTCAAAATAGAATCCGAATCCTAACAAACATAGAATCCTTTTCCTTTTTTCTTTTCCTTTTTGTGTTGATAAAAACAAACGCAGTACTTTTTTTTTTTTCTTTTCCTTTATGTGTTTTACATAAAAACAAACACAGTAATTCTAACCCGTAAAACTGGACTAATCAGTACCGAACAACCTTGTTGACCATCTATTTCAGATAAAATTATTAGCTACATCAGAATTCAGATGATATTTCTTTCTTTCTTTTTGTTTTTTTAAGAGACTTTCAACTTATTTATATACATAGACATCAATTGATTTTTGAATTTAGATGGTAATTTTTTTTCTTTTTTTAGAGAGTTTCAATTTATTTATCATCAAACCAACACACTAATCAATTTTTGGTGTTTTGAATTTAGATGGTATTTTTTTTTTCTTTTTTTTAGAGAGTTTCAATTTATTTATTATCAAATCAAGAGACCAATCAATTTTTGGTGTAGGTGAGAATTAAACATCAGATCTCTTATTTAACCATAAATGACTTTACCTGTTAAGTTAACTGGAACTTGATAATCTATACTATTTTTTAAGAGGTTTCCCGTGTTTGGATTCCTTATTTTTTAGTTCAAAAATGCCCCTACACCCCTATGTTTAAGTAGAAACAAAACTAAATGACAATTCGGTAAAAATGCAACTCTAACTCCCACTAAAACATTGCCTAAAAAATAGGACTACTCTATTAATTTTTAAATTAATTTACTCACTTATAAATTAGATTTTCAAATTAAAAATTATATATATATATATATATATAAAATACAGTAGTATAGAAAATACAGTTTTTTTTTCTACAAAATAAGACCACATAAAAAAAAAAAAAAAAAAAAGGTCTCATTGCACGCGCGAAGCGCGTGTGATAAGGTTAGTAATTATTTAAGATGGTATATGACTTCAAAGGAAGGAAGCCATCCAATAATTTTTGGATGAAATTTCATCTAATTTTTATTCAGTTTATCTTATATTATTCTGGAGAAATTTTATAAACTTCTTAATTAAATCCAAAGTCCAATTACAGTCCTGTATTCTCTTGGAAAGATAATAGTTGGAATTTTTAAGTAATTTCTTTTTTGATTATGTGTTCGAAAGTAGTGTAGTGATATAGAGAAAATATTGGGTAGGAAAAATAAGATGAATGTGAGGGGAAACAAGGCTGGATTTTAAGAGTTCTCTTAGTTCAAAAAAAAAAAAAAAAAACTAGAGGTGTTTTATTCAGAAAATTGCTAAATTTTAGAGAATAAAAAGATAAACATGGAAAAAAAAAAAACTAAATTTTAGGAGTTCTCTTTTAGAATTCAAAATGATAGTAGCTGTAAGTGTTGTAAAAAGTATAGATAGATTGGTTATTTGTTTGACATTTATGACTCTATTTCTAAGAGAATTTATCATTCATTAATGAGAGTATTTTTGAACAAAATAAAAGTCTAGTTCAACATTTTTTTTTTTTTTTTAGTGTCATAATTTTTCATTCATTTCAATTTTTAGATAATGACAAAAAAAAAATCATTAGAGATGTCATTTAGAGAGATTATACTATTTAGATAAAAAAATAAATAAAAAAACAGAAAAATTAAACTATTTTTCAAAGTGGACTAAGAAGTTTTTTTTTTTAATTTAAATTTTTTTCTTTTTTTGGATAAGTTTGTTTTGAAAACATAGATTAGTAGGAGAGTATCCTATTTTGTAGGCATTTTAAGTGGAGTTGGAGATATATTTTTACCGAGTTGTCCATAAGTTTTTTTCTTGTTAAACATAAGATCTAGGGGTATTTTTGAACCATATAAAAATTCAATCCAAGGGAAATCATCTTATAAATAGTATAAATAGTTAGCTCAACTGGTAAAGTTTTTGATGGTTGAATAAGAAACCTATGGTTCAATCTCTGCCTACACCAAAAACCCGATTGTTGTCTTGGTCTGATGATAAAGAGTTATCATCAGGAGCGGACGTCATAGATTAAAAGTCTCTAAAAATAAATAAATTACAAATTATGGTAGTTCATATGTGAAATGGTAGACTAATTTTAGAATATTATGAAGTTATTTTAAATTTTTATCATTCCCCTAACTATTTTTTAATAATATCTAACTATTCGTAGTATGTCCTAATAATTGTTGTGCATCAATTGTAGTAACATTTTACCTCAAAAATTGTGAAATAAAAAACAATTTACTAAAGAATAAAGAATAACTATTGTGTCATTAGACTAAGACACCAATCGGTTTTAATAATATCTAACTATTCGTAGTATGCCCAAAAAATTCAGAGATCATATAAAATACCATCATTTTGGTCACAATTGTCTTCAATCTTCATAGCAGACTGAATAATAAAAAAAATAAAAAATAAAATAAAAAAGGTTTATGTAGGTAATCAATTATATTCATAGTAAGTCCATGCAGGGTCGGCCCATCAAAATTTGGGGCCTAAGGTGGAAATTTTATATGAGGCCTTTTTATATGTAAACATTAATTAAATAAATATATATAATACAAATTAAATTAAGACTAATTTGATGTAAATACAAAAATTGATGAATAATAATAATTAAACTAATGTTAATTTCATACAGAGGATTGAATATCATAGTTGAACCATAAATTTAAACAAAAAGAACTAGAAAAAATATTATTTTTTTAAAAAAGAAACTTACTATAACTTGGATATATAACTATGCATAGTTAAGTACAGTTGTAACCTAAATTTTAATTTATATATTCTTTTTAAGAGAAAGAGATAGATAAATATTATTTGGTGCGCAGCTTTGTAGGATATTGGTTTACAAAAATTAAGATCTCAAACTATTAGATGAGATTAGTCATCATTGATGTTCTATCACATTTGCAACATTTTTTTTAAAAACATTTTAGGGTTTCAATTGGTTTTAATTTCTATTGGTCTCCTATTTTGGAAGCCTTGTTAGAAATGAAAAAGAAAAATACTAAAGATACTGTAAAATGTTTACAATATAATGTGATAATGACTGTAATTGATAAAATTTAACAACTTAATTTATTTGTGTTTGAATTAATTTTTTATGTGATTAGTGACATGTTAGTTAAATTTAAACTTAAACCTATATTAAAATTTGTGGTATCTTTAACATCACTTAAAAAAAAGTACTAATTATTTATAAAATGTTATAATTTTATAAAATTTTGGACTTTTACAAATGAAAATGGGCTTTTTTTTAGTAGGGAATTTTTTTTTGGTTGTGGGGCTAGGCCTAAGTTGCCTAGGCCTTGAGCCGGCACTGAGTCATGTTAGAGTGACTTACAATCAATTATAGTGTTTAAAGTTATTAAATTTTATATGATACTGTCTTGGCCGAATGCTAGGCACAAGCATCGTGCATCACGATGAAAGCTAAAATGGTCTTTGTTATTTTAAAGTTGCAACTATATTAAAAGAAAAGTCAATTTGGCCAACTTCTCCACTATACTATTACAAACTACAGTTGCAGCTTTTCAGCTGTATCGCTTTGCCTGCTTATACTATTTTTATTAGGAAAATGATAAAGATATCGTCAAAAGCAACAATTCGGCGCCCAACATGATTAAAATTATTCTGCCCATAAAAATAAAAAAAAAGTGCTACGTTGATAATAATTTTATAATATTTTAATAATAAATCACAGGTAGTTAGTTGTTATTAGTTCAAATTTGAACTTAACATTTAGATTATTTTTTTGCCCTAACAATAATAACCAGTAATAACTTACCACTTAAGATTTGTTGTGAAAATATTATAAAAATATTATAGACATATCATTTCTCTAAAAAAAATTATTTTGCTCCAATATGCTAAGACCACTATGTGTAGCTTAATTCTATACTTTTAATTGCATAATTTTTAAACTATTTAATGAGATATGTGACTTATTTAAATAATATACATAAATAATTTAGTAAAATATCATTTTTATCTCTAAACTACCACAAAAATTCATTTTTCATTCTTAGACTTAATAAAACGTTCCGATTTTCGTCCCTCGGTCTGTTTCTGTTAGTTTATGTTTTATGTGGCCTGATAGAGTGATGATATGGTACTTAACTTAGACTAATTTTTATACTAATTTTCATTTTATACCAAGTCAAGT
Source organism: Castanea sativa (assembly GCF_040712315.1). Classification (NCBI taxonomy): domain Eukaryota; kingdom Viridiplantae; phylum Streptophyta; class Magnoliopsida; order Fagales; family Fagaceae; genus Castanea; species Castanea sativa. The sequence goes on from NC_134024.1 coordinate 6,919,002, forward strand.
ACCACATCAACACTCCATCAGATCACATAAGAAATAAACTAACAAAAATAGATGAAGGGACGAAAAAAAAAAAAAAAAAAAAAAAACTTTTTTAAAGTTCAAAGACGAAAAATGAACTTTGTGATAGTTTAGGGGCGAAAAATAATATTTTGCCCTAAATAATTTTACAATTTATTAGGTAATCGATTGGAAAATTAATGAATACAAATTCTTGGAAAAGATATTGAGCCAAACTTCATCCCCATAAAAAAAGGGTCATCTCTTCCTAAAATTTAGGTAAGTTTGGCGAAGAATCTTGAGGAGATAAGGAATGGAATTTGATCGTATTTCCTGCAAAAATTTAAATAAAGAGAAATCTTATCTTTCTAAATTTTTTTAGTCTCGTATACTGTTTTCCAAAAAAAAAAGAAAAAGAAAAGAAAAATAAAGCTCCAATGGTGCAGCTTCCACATAGTCAAAAGAACTTTTATGACTCGAGCCACTAGGACCACCACAGGTCAAGCGAAGACCGCACTAGTTCACCACCGCCGACATAAGTGACCTACCGACATGGAGTCATTAGCTACCATTTAATGGTTTCACACGGACCCACCGCCTACGCCCAACCCATTAACTACCATTTATTACTCACATTTACAAAAGGGTTCTACTTATCAAAAACTTTCAGCATGACTTTATTATAAGGACCCCCACATGTAGAAGATTAAAGCTTTCTTACAAAAACATCATTACATTTTGAAGAAGTTTGTTATTGGATAAGATGGTGACTAAGATGTATTTAATGCTTTTAAATAATATTTTTATATATTCTCTGAAATGAGTAATTTTTTTTGTGTTTCTAAAATACAGAAAATGATACTCAATCATTTCACATTTATGTAGAGTTTATTTATTAAATTTATGGTGTGGTCTACCATGAATGTAAGAAGAAAAAATATAAATTTTTAGTGTTACGAGAATACCTAAGACTAAGAGTTTTTTTTTTAAAATGATCATATTAAAGAGTGGCCTTAGGGCAATTGTTAATAAACAATTTAAAAAAAAAAAAAAGTATGCTACTTTTATGAAAAATTGGAAAACTGTCAGGGTATGTTTGGTAACTATATTTCCCCTTATTTTCTGTTTTCAAAAACAATTTTCTATTTTTGAAAAGAAAATTGAAAACATGCAAAAGGTGAAAACAAAATAGACTGAAAACAAGAACTATTTATGTGGAAAACCATTTCCCTTTGAAGAGGAAAATCATTTGACAAATTTTGAATAAATTTACTATTATTAAATCAATTACATTAACTCTCATGTTTATCTCCCTTGAGATCAATCCTCTTGTGTGTATCTTATGGCTAAAAATTTTTTTTTTTTTTTTTTTTTTTGGCTCTCTCTCCCTCTTACGCACATACTAACTGCTCTCACTGCAATTTCTTCTTCTTTCTCTTCCAACGGCTCATCCTGGCTGCTATCTCTTTTTCTTTCATGCAACTCTCCTTGAACGTGTTTTCCCTTCTTCTTTCTTCACTTTTCAACATCAAACAAAGCCTCACAAATTCTCATTAATTTATGCTAGGCGTGTGCATGGGTCGGGTTAAGGGAATTTTTTGACCCAACCCACCATGATGGGTCAAAAAAAAATTCAACCCAACCCAGCCGATTACATATGTCCAACCCAACCCACATGGGTCGGGTTGAACCCATGGGTTGGACATTTTTTTATTATTATTATTAAATTAAACTCATATTTTTTTATTAATTATATAATATATTTAAATATATATTAAAGAAAGTAATAAGATTTTATATTATATATGTTTGTAGGAATTGATGAAGTGCTCTACAGTTAGGTTTTAACTTTAAAAAAAATATTTATTAAATATATAATATATTTTAAATATATATATTAAAATATGGGTGGGTCATGTTGGGTTTAGCAGGTTTGTAATTTTATGACCCAACCCGCTACCAAAAAAATTTTTATAACCCAACCCAACCCACCAAGCCCTAAAAACCGACCCAACCCGTCGGGTCGGGTTTGATGAGTTGGTTGGTTTTCTGCACACCCATAATTTATGCACTTTAAAAAAAAAAAAAAACAAACAAAAACAAAAACGTTGTGGAGAAAATCCAAACCTCGTTGCCTCTTTCTTTGCACTACTTTCCAAGTAAATTTTTTTTCCCTCTTGATTTGATGCTCTATTTTTCCTGTCCTAAAGCTATCAATTTCTTAATAGTATTGTCTATTTATAAGACTCTAATTTTCTATTCTTTTGTGAACAAGGAATACAATTTTCTTTGATAAGGAATAAAATTTGTCCTGTGATTTTGGGTATGTTTGGCAACCCAAAATGGACAGAAAACAAAAATCACTCTTAAAACTCAATTTGTGAAAGAAACTGAAAACATGCTATTGATACCCATTTTCGCGACACATTTTCTACAAGCTCGATTCAACCAAGCCCGACTTCCTTGTGGGCTCAATTTATGTATTATATTATATTATATTTTTATTCTTTTAAGCATGACCCAAGCCCATGCGATTTATTGGGGGAAATTGAGGAAGCGTGGTTTGGAGGGTATGGGTCGGTTCCTTTCGGACCTTTTGCATGAGCCCAACCCATGCGTGCCACCAAGTGGGCAAGGGCACTAGTAGCACCTTAGGCTCATAGAGGAGGTCTTGTACCCAAAATTTCCACCTCAAAAGAGCTTTCATGCTCTGGGTGACTATACCCCTAATTTTCAACCCAACTCTATTTTCCACACCAAAACACAGCTGACTCTAAGAAAAAGGCTGAACAACCTAGCCCACTCAACCACCCAAATATAGTTTTCCAAGGCCTACAAAGACTAGAGACAGTAGCCATGAAGAGGAAACAACTTTGTTTCCAAAATCATGTAAAAAGAAAGCCAACTCTCTTACCTAATTAAAGCAAATTTGACCATAACCTCTTTGATTGAGACATTGGGGTTCAAAACCCCTTCTATTGACCAAAACCCCTTCTATTGACCAAAACCAATCACTTATAGCACCCCAAACTCAATACAAAAGGCCCCAATCAGATTCAAAAGGAACCAACCACGTTCTATCCACTGACCTGAAACTTCAGAGCTAAAACCCATTCAGCCAGTCAACATTCTCACAATTCTAAACCTTAGGGGTGGAAATATGGTAAAGGAGAACCTTCCCTCTCTTCCTCACAACCTCTCTCAATTTTCTCTTCTCAATAACTGTGGGTCGAAGTTTCAAACCTGTTATATTTTTATGCTTTTTCTGCACTTTTGTTATTAGCATTTTGATTCTCTCTTATCAAAACACCATTAGCCTTTGTTTTCTATATATTGTGAATTTTGGACTTGATTCTCCACAAATAAACACTTCTAAATAACCCAAGGGGAGATTTGAGCTAATATCACATCTTTGGCCCTTGTCGCAAAAACGTCCCTAACAAATGCAAAAGGTTGTTTTCACTTCAGTTTCTAATTTTTAAAAGTTAATAAAAACACGCATTTAATTTAATAAATATGTCTCATTTAATGAGTTAGCATTAGAGTTCAAATCCTAGTAACAACATATTTTAGTGTTTTTTATTTTTTTCTTCAAAAAACTATCTTTTTAATTTCAACTAACCAAACATATTTTTTATTTCAAAAATACAAAAAAAAAAAACTTTTTTTTCTTTATATTCCCAAAAACAAGTTTTTTGAAAATAGAAAACAAAATCTATTACCAAACATAACCTAATTGTTTTTTTTTTCTTTTTTCATAAAAACTTTCCTAAATTGATTCATTAACACATGTCCTTAGGGCATTCGTTAAGCTTTCATTTTTAAAAAATAATAAAGTTAAATTATACACATATATCCAAAAAAAGACATACAACCACAATGACTTTGTAAGCATTTATTAGTCTTTAACTTGTGTCATTTGGGTACTCGTTTACACATGTCCAATTTTGAATACATTATATTTCATACTTTATATTAAAAAATATATAATATATGAAATCTTAAACCAAAAAACAAAAACAAAAACAAAAAGTCAAGACTTTTGCTTTGCAACCTTGATGAAGGAAGCAAGTACTTTATTATGAACATGAACAAATAGAGTTTACTATTGATTTTCCCTTAAAAAAGAGTTTTATTTTGTTGTATTATTCTAATAAATTGGTGATAGAATTTCAAAATATTAATCTACTAAAAAAGAAGAACTATCATATTAGTTTCTAATTCAAGAAAAACTCAAAGTACAACATTCGTACATACATATATGCATACATACGTATGTATGCATGTATGTATGTCTTAATACATTAGTTTTTGTTTTTATTTTTAAGTCAAATTTTTAATTCCAAGGTAAGATATGTGTGTGTGTGTTTGTGTGTTATATGCCTACAAGATTATCTTATATGAAAACTTTACATCTTTCTAAACTCTACATAATATACACAAGTTTTATAATTTTTTTATAGACATGTATTACATATATTCAACATTTGTTTTTCCAAATGTCAAATACAAAGACAATTTGAATAGTAGCCAATATAGAATTCAAAATAGTGAATAAAACCTATCAATTGGCTAATATAAATTAAAGGAAAGAAAATAAAATAAAATCATAAACTATAAGATAAATAAATAGAAATTAAAAAAGAGAGGAAGAATTTTATACCTCTCAAAAAAAAAAAAAAATCTATGGTGACTGGTGTTAATTTTGCTTGAGAACACTATGTTACCAATACCATTTTTATTTTGGCCTCTATTAAAGGGTATTGGTAATCAAAGATAGATATTGAAGAGGGCTTAAACTAATGTGAGAAAAGTAGAGCACCAAGTGATGATGATAAATGATGAGAGATTTTTTGGGTGGCTAGTGAGGAAAATGAAGTTGAAAAAAGCTGTAGGGAAAGTGATAGAAGTTTTTAAAGGAATCTTTTGCTAAAAAAAATAAAACTAAACACTGACTAAGGTGTTGGGACTTGGTAGTTTTGGGACTTGGGAGGGGGAGGTTGAAAAGGTTGTAGGGAAGGTGATGAAGTTTCTAAAGGAACCTTTTGCTAAATTTTAAAACTAGCCTCCTAATTGACTAAGGTGTTGGGACTTGGGAGGGGGATGGAGAAAGTTTTACAAAATTTAGTGTAATTGGGAGGAGGACATGTATTTTTGGTTTGGGGGTCGAGTCTTTCAAAACTAAATTTTGTTTCAAATTTTACCTATTAAAAATCATATTTTAGTAAATTTGGATGCCCTTAGTTCCGCCTTTGTGTCACATTAATAATTTGTTCTCTTGAAGAGAAGAGGAGAAAGATGAAGTCTTTTTTACAGTTTGAATAACATTAGGCAAAAGAAAAGTTAAATTTAATGAAAAATTTATCATTTGGGCTCACATTCCCTCGTTCCAAACATAGGATAAAGTTAGTTGACACAAAAGTTATGTATAAAGGATTCATGGCCAAAATGGGCTTTTGCCCTTTTCGCAAAAAAAAATCACATGTTGCCCCCTTTCTCAAACTAATTAGGAAAATACTCCTCTTTTGAAACTCAATTTTATCAAAATCGAGTTAAGCCTTATAGCGACGTTTTAAAGAGCTTAAAGTGACGTTTTTAAGGACCTATAGTGGCGTTTCTTGATTTCATGCAAGTCGAGTTACAAAACACCGCTATAGGTCCTTAAAACATCGCTATAGGCTCTTTAAAACCTCGCTATAAGACTCTAGATTTTTTTTTTTTGAAATTCGATTTTGAAAAAATCGAGTTTCAAAAAAGGAGCATTTTCCTAATTAATTTGGAAAATAGGGCATTTGCCCTTCTTTTTTTTTTTTTTTGTGCGAAATAAGCATTTGCCCATTTTCGCCAAGGATTCATATATTTCCTAATTTGATTATCCGTTAATTATAGATACCTTTTTTAGCTGTGATGTATATTGAATTCCTTTGAGGTGACTGAAAACGGAAAATTAGAAGTCTTATCAAACTAGCAAGAATGGCAACTTTTCTGCCACGACGTTGTATTCTATTCACGATGGTCTTCATACAAGCAGTGTTGTAGTTCTGGACTTTTTGACTATGGTACTTGTTTCTCAAACCAGATATGAGTCTATGACTACAAAAAGTCTAGAGCAGAGACGAAATCTAGGAAAATCTCTATCTAGAATGGCCAAGTCTCTTTGTATATGGATAATTGGATGTTAATTATTGAGTCTCACAACAATATTATAACTTATGAGCATCCCTAATTTCACAATCAAATCTTCAATTTAATAAAGTAATAGATTGTTGAATGATTAAAAAGTAATGGATACATGTCAAAAGTGGTGGGAAGAAAGTATCTACCACTCACAATTGCTCATATCAGCATATTATAAAATTGAATGTATTCCTAAATTTATTCTAAGCTAGCCAAACAATAAAAAATTTGAAGTAAAGATGAATTTAGGAAAAAATTTAAAATTCAAGGTTTAATGACACATTTAGTACACAATTTTTGTCTCATGTTTCAAAATGGTTCTTATCCACATCCATGTTGTTAAGTTTAGTACACAAATTCATTTTAGTCATTATATATTTAAGTTTGTATCAAAAAGATCCATGTTGTTAAATCTCTCTCTCTCTCTCTCTCTCTCTCTCAATAGACATAAAAGAGGTAAACAAAGAATTTGAATAACCAATCCCTTCCCTACTTTGTTGTTATCAAAGATTCAAAATGCATGGGATTTCATTGAATAATCTCAACTCAAAATCAAAACAAGAATTAATAATAGGGATCTTTTTAACACAAACTTCAAATATAAGGACTAAATTGAAACATTCTAAAGGATAGAGATCATTTTGAAATATGTGGCAAAGGTTGAAAGGCTAAATATGCAATAAAGCCAAATTAAACTTAGTCACTTCAATTGTGAAATTAATTTGTGAGGTTTAATTTCGGTTAATTTAATCCTTCATTTTATCAAAATGAGTCAATAGGATCTATCCATCCAAATATGTCTATATAAGAAACTATTTAAACTTTCTCTTTAGTTTGTATTTTTTATATTAAAAAAATACTCGTCAAATATCGAGATTTATTAACTAGCGCAACTCTCCAAGAACCTTATAGCTTAACTAGAATCTCTTAATGTTTCCAACAAAAACGTCTCGATCCCCCTCCTCAACTATCGCATTACCAATAAGAATAAAATAACATATCTCATGAATGTTTTGAATTAAAATTTTAACTTAAAAAAAGAAAGCTTAAACAGCAGTGATCACATTGACTTTTTTTTCCAAAGTGGTGGAGCAAATTGACGAAATTTAAAACTTAAGAAATAATTTGATAATTAAAATAAATTGTGAGATACGCCTATCCAATTGGGTTCTAGTGTACGAGACTAAAGCATGTGTATATAAATATACACACACATTACATTACATGTAAGAGCCAATTTAGAAAGACAATCAGCAAGATTAAATTCCAGCCTTGATGGTGCTATTTGAAATATTAACATTGTTTCAGGAGCTCGAGATAGAGAGAGTTGCAATCCAACATTTATTTTTCCAGCTGTTGAAAATTTATTTTTCTTGGCTCCCAATAGAAACGTTGTTCATGAACTTTCCAATGCATTTCAAATTGGAAACTTATCTATCTAAAACAAGTTACAAGATTCTCTTTTTTGATCTAGACTTTTCTTAAGGTTTTAGTAACCAATACATGTCAGAGCCAATTTAGCAAGACAATCAGCAAGATTAAATTCCGGCCTTGATGGTGCTATTTGAAATATTAACATTGTTTCAGGAGTTCAAGACAGAGAGTTGCAATCCAACAGTTATTTTTCCAGCTATTGAAAATTTATTTTTCTTGGCTCCCAATAGAAATGTTGTTTGTGAACTTTCCAATGCATTTCAAATTAGTAACTTATCTATCTAAAACAAGTTACAAGATTCCCTTTTTTTATCTAGACTTTTCTTAAGGTCAAAAATACGTCATTTAGTAACCAATACATGTCAGAGCCAATTTAGCAAGACAATCAGCAAGATTAAATTCCAACCTTGATAGTGCTATTTGCAATATTAACGTTGTTTCAGAAGCTTGAGATAGAGAGAGTTGCAATCCAACATTTATTTTTCCAGCTGTTGAAAATTTATTTTTCTTGGCTCCCAATAGAAACGTTGTTCATGAACTTTCCAATGCATTTCAAATTGGAAACTTATCTATCTAAAACAAGTTACAAGATTCTCTTTTTTGATCTAGACTTTTCTTAAGGTTTTAGTAACCAATACATGTCAGAGCCAATTTAGCAAGACAATCAGCAAGATTAAATTCCGGCCTTGATGGTGCTATTTGAAATATTAACATTGTTTTACGAGTTCAAGACAGAGAGAGTTGCAATCCAACAGTTATTTTTCCAGCTATTGAAAAATTATTTTTCTTGGCTCCCAATAGAAACGTTGTTCGTGAAATTTCCAATGCATTTCAAATTGGAAACTTATCTATCTAAAACAAGTTACAGGATTGCCTTTTTTTATCTAAACTTTTCTTAAGGTAAAAATACATCATTTAGTAACCAATGATTTCTCTTACACATATTTTAGGAATACGGCCAATAACGTAACAAAAATACATTAGTTTTTTTTTTTAAGTCATAAATTTTTTTTTTCCTTCTCAAAAAAAGTCATAATTTTTAATTCCTAGGTAAAATATGCTATAGAAGTTATCTATCTACAAGATTATCTTATATGAAAACTTTACATCTTTATAAACTCTACATAATATACACAAGTTTTCTAATTTGTTATAGACATGTATTACAGATATTCAAGATTTGTTTTTCCAAATGTCAATCACAAAGACAGTTTGAGTAGAAGCCAGTATGAAATTCAAAATAGTGAATAAAACCTATCAATTGGCTAAAATAAATTAAAGGAAAGAAAATAAAATTATAAACCATAAGATAAATAAATAGAAATGAAAAATGAGAGGAAGAATTTTGTGCCTCTAAAAAAAAATCTATGGTGACTAGCCTATTAATTTTGCCAGAGAACACTATGTTACCGATACCATTTTTATTTTAGCCTCTTTTAAGGGGTATTGGTAATTATAGATAGATATTGAAGATAAATTATGAGAGATTTTTTGGGTGGCTAGTAAGGAAAATGAAGTTGAAAATAGTTGTTGGGAAGGTGATAGAAGTTTCCAAAGGAATCTATTGCTAAAAAAATTTATATATATATATATATATATAAAAATTTATTATAAAAAAAAAAAAAAACACTAACCTCTGACTAATATGTTGGGACTTGGAGGTGGATTGAGAAAATCTTACAAAATTTAGTCTAATTGGAAAGGGCACATGGGCAAGTCATAACTCATAGGTGGGGGGTCCCAATATTTTTGGTTTGGGGGGCCTAAGTCTTACAAAACTAAATTTTGTCTCAAATTTTATCTATTAAAAATCAACTTTTAGTAAATTTGGGGATGGGGGGCCTAAGTCTTACAGAACTAAAGTTTGTCTTTATCTATTAAAAATCAACTTTTAGTAAATTTGGGGATGGGGGGCCTAAGTCTTACAGAACTAAAGTTTGTCTCAAATTTTATCTATTAAAAATCATATTTTGCAAATTTTAATATTTCAATTTAATTACAGTGTGTGAAGTGTAGCTGATTCAAGAATCACATGCATGTGGCTTGAGTTTGAGGATTACTTGAGGAAGACTTTGGGTTTATGTAGAAGTCTCATCTTATATCTCTTTAACTTATTAGTTTTTCTTTGATTTTATCTTATTGTTATTTGAATAAAATTTGGATAGCTGACCATTGATGAATTTAATAAATGTTATTGCTTTAGTGAAAATTTTAATTTTTCTTAAATCTAAATCCTAAGTATGAACTGGACAGATTTTCAATACTTTTGTTTTTGTGACAAAGTTTATCTTTGCTTTATTATTTTGTTTCTATCCGTTGAAAAGATTGTGGTTGAAACGAAAATATATATATCACGAAGTGACATATACTTGTTTCAACCACAAATTTTTCAACAGGAAGAAACAAAATAGTAAATCAAAGATATACTTTGTCACAAAAACAAAAGTATTAGATATCCGCCCGCTTAATCCAAATTTCAAATTTCTCTTTTTCTCACTTAATTCAGATTGTTTGCAAATCAATCTTAATTTTTATATATTGCTATTTTTTGAGTCTATGATTATCTGCTTCAATTTTTATTTACTTACAAATTTTTTGGCCTCAAATATCCATCCAAAATTGCTAATTTTTCACCATGGAAAGCCCCTAAAATTTATGACATTAGAAGAGTTGAATTAATAAAAAATTATAACACTAAACCCAAAAATAAAAATAAAAAGAACCTCATAGCGTAAAAACTCATGTGATGAAGCTAGTAGTAATATAATGATGTAAGATGTCCTTATTGGAGGGTATAAATCAAAGAATTTAGCATCAAATCCTTATAAAATTTAAAAAATATATATATATATTTCACGAATAAAAACTTGACACATGGCCATCTATTTAATTAATTGCTAATTTTCTACCTTTCTTAACTCAGTTATCTAAATTAAATGAAAAAAAAAAAAAAAAAAACACACACACACACACACAACAGTCAACACGTTGCCACCACCACCATCTTTTACTGGCACTACTTGTTAGCACTTAGCAGCAACAAGTCGCCAAAGAAACAAAATAAAGAAATCCTTGAGAAGAAATCCTTACTAGCAAAAGTCTCTTGTCTCATGTTTATTCTTTATGCGTTCTTTCCAAAGTCTTTATTCATTCTTAACCAATACGTTGACAAGTTGTATGCCACCCCCTACCGACGGGAAAAAAATTGGAGCATAAAATTACCATGATGGGTATCCACCGCCTCTTTGTCTTCTTCAAATCTCTTAAAAAGTTTTAATATAGATGATTGACATCTGCTAATAATAACAAATACCAATCCCCAATAATGGTAGTAGTGAACAGTTGTCTAGCGGCATTGAACGCATCTGCGATTGCTAGTGGAGCCAGCAATGGTTGGTGTGGTGGTAGTGGGGATGTGGCGCCAATGAAAGATGGTGGTGGTGCCCGTGCCTGTGCCTGGTGGTGGAGATGTATTGACTGTTGTGTTTTAATTTTTAAGCATTTATTTAATTAAGGTAACTAAATTAAGAAAGGCATAAAATTAGCATGTAATTAAATAGATGGTCATGTGTCCAATTTGTATTTGCGGAATATAGAATGAGATACAAGATTTGAACTCCAAATACATGCCCTACATAGGGCTTTCAAATATGACATTTTATACCACCGCACACCCTTGGTGCGATGGTCACTCCACAAGTATAAGTGCTTGTGGGGTGGGGTGTGGGGGACAAGGGCCGGGATTCAAGTCTCCAGGAGGGAGCTTCACACACATATACATTTAGATTAGGATAGAGTAGAATTCTATCTTGTATTAAAAAAAAAATATGACATTTTATTACAAGGGTTTTTACAAACTGACAAGACAATCCATGTGACATCAACACATTAGCAACTAATAAATAAACAGATTGACATGTCAAGTGAGGAATTAATTTATATATCTTATTTTGAGGAAAAAAAAATCCCATAATGTAGGCTACCTACAATGGCAATGATGAGAAACATCAACTCAGCAGTTAGCGCTGCCTTAGTGCCTTCAATCAAAACCCCATTGAACTTCTTCACCAAGCCATGATTCATCATCAACAAATTGGGATCTAATCTTATCTGCCCACTCAAACCCAGCCTAATGCTCATCTTCAAGCTGTCGTCACCACAAATCGTTGTTGTCCATAACTTCGACCCAAAGACACAGTTTCCCCATTATCATAGTCCTCTAAAATTAATGAGAAATGCTACGAATACAATATTTTCACAACAAATTCTAAGTAATAAATTATTATTAGCTGTTACTCGTGGAAAAAAAAAAAAAAAAGTAATTTTAGTGATAGGTTTAAATTAGAACGAATAACAACTTACCACCTAAAAAAAATGTTGTAAACGTAATACTTTTCAAAACTAACACACCTATATCTCAAACCAACCTACCTCTAAACATTCATTCATCAACAAATTCAGCTTTATCTCTAATTCATGTTTGTGTGAATAAATTCACTTCCTATATATATTTCAATAATTATGGAGACTTGAACCCTAACATCTCTATTAGAAAAATCAACAAGTATAAGTTGAGTTATAAGGCTCTTGGCAACATAATTATATATTTTAAGTTCTTGTGAATTGATTTTGGTGTTGTCAAGAACTTTGTAGCTTAACTAATTGGCATCTCTTGATGTTTCTAAATGATACATTTAAGATTCAAATCCCCACTTTAACTATCGAATTTATATAGCAATTGATTTTGGTGTTTGTCCAATGATTGTGGCAAAATTTAGAAACAAACCACTTAAATTTCTGTGCAAACTTTGCACTCAATCTACTTGTTAGAGCAACTGCATCAGTTCTTCTAAAAGAGTTCGTTTATTTTACAAAAAAAAACCTATTTTTTTCTATTTTACACATCACTTTTACAAAACACTCACATCTATCCATCTATTATACACTATATTTTATATAAATAATATTTTTATATTCTTTTTTTAATATTATTTTATCTCTGCCATTTCTTTTTTCTTATTCTTCCTCTTCTTTCTTCTTCTTTCTTTTTCCTTATCTCTCTACTGTTTCCTCTTTCTTTTTCTTCCTCTTCTTTCTTCTTCTTTCTCTCACTGTCAGACCAACACTCCATCACAAGCACCACAACCATCAAAACCCACAAGCACCACTGTAAAGTTGTGATTTACAACTATGTTCTATGTTGGCTTTATTCCATGACAAAAAGTGTTATATTTGCTTTAATTTGTTCCTTGTATTTTGTGGGATTTTATTGTATTGGGTTTAGTATTAAGTTGGTGAAGAATCGAGCATAAAATGAAAAATCAGTGGATTTCATGAGTATCTTGCTAAAAGCTAACCCGCAAAAAAGCCACATAAGAAGCACATGCCAGAAGCTGAAGAGTCATGCCAGCCTGGAGGATTTCGCGAGTGTCTCGCGGGTAAAGCCTTCTCGCGAAATACCCCTGAAACTCTCTGTCTGGAGGATTTTTAAGTGTGACTTTCTTACTCTTCACCTACACTATATATACTCTCATTGCCCACAAAAGTATGAAAGATCATTTAGAGAGAAAAACCCTAGATAAGTTTTCAACAACACACACACACACCCATCTTTTAGAGAGAGAGCTACTAATCCTTAATGAGAAATTATCCTAGCCTCTTCTCCTTCCCTCTCCCATTGTCATACCTTAAGAGGAAATTTGTACTCAAACACAACCCACACATTTTCAGAGTGTAAAAAGTGTTTTGGAGCTTGGGAAGCTTTGGGAATTTGCCAAAAGAAGCCGATGAGGCTTGGTGGATGCAATCGGACGTATTGCAGGATCCGGAAAGCTAGACAAGACACGATTCTGAAAAGCCTTGTTGGAGTAAGAGCTTGGAGGGCTTAGGTACATTGAGTAGATTTGGCTTGGAGGGTCTCTTGCTATTCGTGTATCCCAACTTATTGTCTAGTGAATTGATTTACCACTTGGAGGACGGCGGAAAGGTTTTTCGTCGAGTTTTTCGGTTTCCTTTTCGATAACACATCGCTGTGTTATCTTGTGTTTGCATCTCTCTTCCCTTACTCTTGTATTTTACTTTTATTATTTGTTATTCATGTTTATGCACTAGAGTAGTATCGGTTGATTGCACTTCATTTACTTTTATTTCCGCACTTAAATAAGTTAGAGTAAAATCAACTGAGTTGTAATTTTTAATTTGGGGTCTAAACAAGCTCTTGTATTTTTAACACAAATCCGAGCTTTCAACCATCAATCTCCGACAACCCACAAGCACCTATCTACACTGCCAACACTGATCCACATGCAGCGGCGGCGATGGCGACGGTGATGAAATCGCCTCTCCAATCCATGATCCATTGCTCCACGATCACCGATCAACGATCCACAAGCAACGATCCACAATCAAAGCACCATTCCAATTGACCCACAGCCACAAGTTCACAAAAATGCTGTCTCTATCTTTGTTGGTATGTCCGTGTGGGGGTGTTTTATTTTTTATTGATTTTGTGGTATGACCGTGTGTGGATTTGTTTAATTTTTAGTTGATTCTGTAGTGTCCGAGTTGTGGTGGTGGTGGTTGGCAGTGCTGGATTGCGATGGTGGTGTTTGGCAGTGCTGAGTTGCAGTAATGTGGGTGGTGGTGTTGGGTCTATGTGGTTGGCAGTGGGGGTTATCAATTGCAAAAATTATGAGTTGAAAAGAGAGAGAGAGAGAGAGAGAGTAAGGGGAAGAGAGAATGTGAAGGTAGAGCAAAATATTAAAATAATGTATAAAAAGCTACAGTAACCGTGCATATATGCACGGTTACTGTAGCAGTTGTGTATATTTGCACACTTTTGTAAGAACTAATGTGAGTTTTTTATTGTTAAAATGTGCAAAATTAAGCACTTTTTGTGTTTTGCAACCGCATGTTAAAATGCCTAATGTAAAGCTGATGTTATCATTAATATTTACTCTTATGGTACCTGATATTGATTTAAGTACGAAAAGCTGATGTGCCCCAAATTTGAATTATTTAAAAAGAAAGAAATTTTTTATTTGATTAATTGTGATGTTGCCTTCTCAACTCCTTACACCGCCGCTAGTTTAGAGAATTGAAAGATGTAAGATAAGGCGAAGAAGGTGAATGTCAAGGGGCCGGTGATGTGGTGAGAAAATGGTTTTCATCAAACCGTGGCTGATCATTTTTTATATACCTTTAATACAAGGATAGTTTTCTTTTCTATTTTCTTCTTTTTTTTTGTTATTTGTTATTTATTAATCAATAGCAAATTTTAATAGATAAAACTCAAACTATGACGTGTCCAGTCGCAATAGTAACACCATTCATTACTCTTTTGTATGTGTTCTAAAATTATCACATCAATTTGCAAGGTCCAAGGTCTATGTGATAATATTTAATAAAAAAATTTAGTATTATAAGTATATAACTACACTCTATTTAGTAACCTATCCTGCAAATCCAGCATAGCGTCTTACGTAACCATTAGACACCATATGATACAATACCCCCTTTCCACAAAACCAAAAAGAAAAGAAAAATGATTAACTCAAAACATCTAGATTCTAGAATATGTAGAAACCAGGAAAATATTTGAAAGAACTAAGCCCATGCTAATCCAAATTTCTTGTTTTCTACCACATGCTTGAATGGAGCAAAGGGCATGAAAAACTAGAGCATTTTTCTAATAAACTTGCACTCCAACAATTGATTGAAATCATAAATAGGGCATATCACAATCACGGGATTTTCATGAAACCACATTTTTATCAGGCCTCAGGAAATTTTTCTGCTACTTAAAAGGGTGGCTACAAATACCCTGAAAATATTATCCTCGTGCAAAAACTAATACCATTATTTGCTCTAAGGGGTGTTATAACACAACCTTTTCCCATTCTCCATCACAGACTCTAGCATCCAGTTTTAAAGAGTCAAGTCACAAACTCGGAGCATCAGTAGCTCTAGCAAAGGATAAGAATATAGGTTTGGCCTAGGCTCAACTTTGGAGAACTTCACAAAGCTCGTTTGAGCCAAAAATTTCATACGAGGAATGCATGATGCATTCTGGAAATCCCACAACACCATTGTAGGAGTATTTTAAGATTATCCACTGTACCAGAAAGCTATGGACCTAATTTGTGAAAATATGCAGTGTGACACTAGACGTACAGGCCAATATCAAGATTTCAAAATTAATACTTCTTAAGGTAACAGTGGCCCACAGGCTTTGGGATATAGTTTTTGGAGCATGAGGGAATTGACTACAGCCTCTGGAACACAGCAGAAACAAGTTTTGCTAGCATCTCCTGCCTACTATAAAGTTATAAATAGGCAATGGAATACTCAACATATAACCAACACACCCCACCCCAAAAAAATAAAATAAAATGAAGGCAATATAGTATTTACCTGCTAAAAAACGTCCTTTTTTTCTTCTTATTTTCTTTGAAAAGAAAAAACAAAGGCTTTAAAAGAGAAATCTGGGGCATCATTCGAGTAAAATGTGGAACTGAAAAATTACACCACATGCTTTTGACTTCTGACAACCTACTTCGAAGATCACCTCACTTGCTATAAATATACTTTGAAACACAAGATTAAGCCCAAAAGGCAGGACAATCAGAAGTTTACACCAGCTCCAACTACGGATAAAGATAATAGTATTTAGTCAAACGCATATCGAAACAGTCTGAAGTAATTAAACGCAAAAATAGTTCACAGCATTCTAAACGAAAAGCACACTCCACATCTCTAGCAATGGCACCAGAATTAACGAAAACCACACAGTTCAAGTCGTTCCTAATGAATGCGCTTGTAAATCACGAACTGTTGTATCACTCCTCATTATCATAACCTCTCCAAATCGAGCGAATCCTACAGAGAAGCGTCGTTCAATGATTTTAGCGTGATTCATTGTTTTATAATGAAGTTTTCTTAGTCAGCACCTAACGGTCAAGAATAATAAAGAGTCGAGCGGGTGGAAGATAACGTTAATCACCTGCAAAACTGCTATTTCAACGCTTGCCACGATGCCCGCCACCTGACCTTGCACCAGGATAGCGAGCAAATTGCAACCTTAAATTGACCGAGTCACGGTCATGCTCATCAAATTTATAACCTGCAAAATCGATTGACTATTTTACGCTGAACATCTAGCCACGTTTTGAACGGTTAAGTAGGGCATCAGCAGACATGATATTAGACGTGTGCATCATTACCTCAACTGAAATACATAACAAACCCAAAATAAACCTGACAAACAGTTAATCACTTTCCATAACACCCTGTGGATCCACCACTCATTTCCTGATCGTCAAAAGGGCACCACATTAGGACTCCCCGTCACGGTGAAACAAATTCTACCATCTTTACAAGGTTTTAAGCTCACTCATCAGGCCTCCAATCTCTCGCTTACATGCAAAATAGAATTGGAGGGATATTTTGCCCCAATCGAATCTGCTTTAGTTAGTTGGAGGTTTCAATTTTTCTAGAACAGATGAGGAAAAGGCAAGTCTAAATCTGAGGTATTTATCGCGTCATCATTTTAACCAATAATCATGGTTGGCCAGCCATGTGATTAGATCCACCTCCTCAAGCAGTCTAGGTAGCCTATTTGGCCAGTTGAGTTTACGTTTCATAAAGTCAACTAAACCAACCAGGTTTTTTTTTCTTCTTTAAAAGAAAAATTGTTGAATATTGTACAATCCAACGGAATTGGGTTTTGAACTGTACAGTCAAACAATTTTTCTTTAAAAGAAGAAAAAACCAGGTTGGTTTAGTTTATATATATAAGTCCGATAAAGAGTGGCAGAAAAATCATATCATTCTTTTAGAGGAACAAAACTTCCAAGCCCTCCAAAGTGAGTTCCTCACCTTCATTTTTTTTTATAAGTAGAAAATTTTATTTGAAAGAAGGGTCAGTTCAAATACACTATGTGCATTGACCCACTCCTAAGTAATTACAATCTAAGATTCAAAAGATCTAAAAATTCTAGATTCAGAGATGTGGTAATACTACCCAAGGTGAGTTTCTCACCTTCATTTGAAATAACTAATCCATCAAACTAATTATTAGCAAAGTTTTTGAGATATTTTTAAAAAATTTGTGAACCTCTAGAAGCTTAGGGTTTCAAATTTCAAAAAAAAAAAAAAAAAAAAAAAAAAAAAAAAAAAAAAAAAAAAAAAAAAAAAAAAAAAAAAAAATCCAATTTATATTATTTTCCTATTAAATTTGTCCATAATTGTTGCAATTGAAGAGGAAGTCTTTTGCTTACATCATAACAACATAATGTTAGATTTGGCAAACTAAAATTTTTTTTTTTTTTTTTTCACATTCAACTTATTTCAAGATTTTGACATTTTAATTTCAGCAGACATGCACACAAATAAATGAAACAGGTTGATACATACTACAATATAAAGGATTCCCAGCTACAAACATTTGTATGACATTTTTTACGTCTATCATAAACTAATTGATGCATACACAACAAATTTCATATGACTTGCATATAAGCATACCTTTTTTTTTCAATAGAAATGGAGAAATAGAGATATATGTTAGTTGCCTAAAAACACAAAATATTTCAATAAGTCTCATTTAAAAACATGCATATGCACATTGGACAAGTACAGAGACATACAGTAGCACACTAATCAAAGGTTTAATTATTGTATGCATAAAAGTGAATCTGTGAAAAACTGTTGATAGAGGTCAAGACATTCAGAAAGACATGGTGACCCTAGAATTTGATTCCCAAGGTAGCTTTTTCGCTTATGGGTAGGGATGGACTCTTAGTGCCAGCCCACCCCACCATGTCCTTTAACACCATGCAAAATCATAAGATTAGATGCAACGAACCTATAATTCTATATGCCCCCCGCCCCCTCCAACCCTCACCATAAGTCAGAATAGCACACAATATTCAGTTTGAACTTTTGGTACACCTTATGGTGTAACTAGCTATTCCCCTCTTTATGTGTGTGTTTGGGGGGGGGGGGGGGAGGACCTTTTCTTGTCGAAAGATTTCTAGGAAAACATGTTTCTCCACTAATGGCACAACAAAAGGACAGCAGCTATAAGCAATAAAACAGATGACTTAGATACAAGATCCTAAAATTCACAAAAATCAAAGGGTAAAATATGCTCACCTTGCAATGCATCCATGGCAGTGGCTGCATGGGCTGGACTTACGAAGTCAACAAAACAAAGTACCAGTGGCTCTCCCCCAGGCTGGACAGATTAATCATCAGTGAATCCATCAATGCATGAAATATCAACATGCACTTACAAAAAGATAACTTACATGTCGTGATTCCTTGCTCACAAGTCTTACTTCTTTGTAGCCCACAAAAGGGCGAAAGATATCTGAGAACCCAAGTGAAGGAACAAGACTAGGAAAGGAAAAGTGCAAGCAACGATGAAGTGAAGATAAAAGAAAAGGAGCAAACAATGCCTGTTAATGTAAGCCAACATAAGGATACGAGCCACTTCCCGTCGTGTACAGTTTGGAGGTAAGCCCTCCACAAATAGTGTACTGGAAGC
Source organism: Castanea sativa (assembly GCF_040712315.1). Taxonomy (NCBI): domain Eukaryota; kingdom Viridiplantae; phylum Streptophyta; class Magnoliopsida; order Fagales; family Fagaceae; genus Castanea; species Castanea sativa. The sequence goes on from NC_134024.1 coordinate 6,938,158, forward strand.
ATCAGGAGGAAGGGGAACCTCAGACCTTCCACTTCCGTATCCCAAGGTTCTTTCTTTCACAGTTGAACCTGGGTCCACACTCCCAAGACCTACAATACGTGGATCATCAACAGCACGACCTGACATTCCTCCACTCATGGCTCTAGCAGACTGCCCCCCACCATAAGATGAAACTTGCTGAAATGCATTGGAAGAACAGATCTTAATATAAAATTGAATTAAGAGTGAAAAATGTGTCTTGAAATACTAAACACTAGAAATAACTATATACCGCACTGCGAAGGTAACGGTCATAGGATGCTCCAATGGAGTCAGTATCCCTCATTCCACGAAGTGTCCCTCTATCATCATCACGAGGGAAATAACTGGGCAGGTCATGACCACTATGGACATCTTCACAATCAAGAACATACTTTCAGTCAATGAGCCCAAGTTTAAAGGAGCAAAATATTAAGACACATGATTCTAAAGTCAAACTGCCAGAGATAAAGCTACTAATTAAGAAATAACAGTAAATATTAAAAAAAAATTAATCACAAAAAATAATAGTAAATATAATGAATAACATAATGAGAAATAGTCGATCTCCAAAGAAATCTTATTGCCACAATTACTTAAAACTTCAACTACCACATCACTCATAATTGGGTCACTGCAATTGCTGAGGGTCATTCAACATCACCAATTACACACAACATACCAGAAGTGGTATATCATCAACAATAGAAAGCACCCTATCAACAACTTTTGATACATCAAAGATTGGGGTGGGGTGGGGTGATTTGAACCCTGGATGTCTCCAATCTCCATTGGAAACACCAAGGGTGCCAACTAAGCCACAAGGTTCTCAGCAAGCATCCTATCAACAACTATCAAATTGATAATAGAAGAGTTCAATTACCAAATTTTTATTAATGCAGCCACGGAAAAAGGGAAGAGATGTTAGTTTCTATTTGATTTCCAATTCTAGAAATTATGGAGATTCGTTTGGATCAGGTGAAAGATCCGATTGAGACAAGTTTTAAATTATTGTAAAGGTACTGCCCCAAGTAAACTAATAAAACTACAACATGTTCCTACTTGGGTCATTTGTCTAAGAGTTTTGATCGGTAAAATAAGGAATTCATTTATAAATAAAATAGGACCAGGCCCAAGTACACGAGGGAGTAGCAAGACAAAGAAAGAATAAGAAAGCGAAAACAAAAAATTCAACCAAGATGCAAGGTATCCCAAAAAGACAAGATCTGAAACAAAGGCAAAAGAATGCAGAGTAACTTGTTCCTACTTGAATAAATTTCACACCAGGTTTGTCTAAGAGTTATAGTTGTTATAACAAGCAGGTTCAGAATCGTAGATATCCCTGGGGATTATTTTGCTTCTTAACAGCCTTAGGAGTCTTTTCTACAATTTTAAAATAGTCTTACCTCTCTTACATGGTTTTCCCATATTAAGAGCTGCTTACAATGAAAAGTAAAATTCTAGAGCCTTTATGAATATGTCTCATTGTACTCAAATGAATGTTTTAAAGCAGGTTTCATCTCATTGTACAAAAAAAAAAATCATTTTTTTAAAGGAGGTTACATAGTGTGATTTTATTCGTCTTTTCTTTTTCTACCTCCCATTCTTCTTGCCTCACTTCATTATTCTTGGCTTACTATTCATAAGCCCAGAACAGCCCCATAAACATTTTCTTTCTTCTAATTTTTACCCTATAATAAAACAAAAATCCCATAGTTTCCCATAGCTTTTACCTCCAAATAAACCATTAAAATAAACTATAAGAAACTTAATTTTGCTGCTGCCAGAAAGATTCATACAATCTCTTATTTTTGACAAACATCCCCTCTCTAACAAACTTTATCCTATCTTTTTCAAACCATAATCATCCCCATACCTAAATCCCTTTGTCTACAATCCCAAAACAAAAACCTACAGTGTTTTCAAACCCTAAGCCTCATGTATAAGCAATTGTAGGCAGCTTCTGTCTGTCCAAGCTCACCTATCTCTATATAGGGTAAGTAATTCTCAAAAGAATTACTATATGTAGTCACCAAGGTTACGCTAAATCTCCTATTTCCTGTATAGCAAGGCATATAATGTAACAAGAGACACATGCACGCCCTCATACACAGCCAGTGATCACCATGCACCAATCTTTTTTTTTTCTCTCTGGAGAAAACCGACAAGCACTATCCTTACCTTGTTTAACAGCAAACATGTCAAAATCTAAAGGCCTGGAGACAAGTTAAAATCTATGTATGAGAAACGGGATTTTTAACCAGATTTAGAATAGAAAATAGATCCATCATCCATCCTTCACAGTTATGAACTTACATCATTTCTAAAGTTTGAACATCACAAAGTATTTTTTTTTAGCAGAAATGAACATCACAAAGTCATGCACTTTCATAATTACTCTAAAATAAACTCCCATTCCAAATCTAAATTTATTGTCTTTACCATCAACTTCATGAGTCCAATTAACTTTACAAAATACTATTATTTAAATGGCACCAAAATCTCAAAATCTCTAACTTTGTTAAGTTTGATAAGGTATTATCAATTAACCCTGATCTTTTACTAACAAAACGCATTGTTGAAAGTCTAACCAATATCATAGGACCATGGACTATTATGGCATGGTACAGATCAAGCACTAAAAGCACACCTTACCATGGAGCACACAGCAATAACATAAATTCCTTTAGGTCTAGCTACATTCAGATGTGAAAGGAATAAAAAGAAAACTAGCAGTCATCAGAAAGTTATGAGTAGCCAACGCCAAACTTTAGGAGTAAAAAAGAAAGACCACTAATTTCATTGAAGTCAGGAAGTTGGAGTAACATCTGATAAGCGGGTCAAGCAAATGAATATGAAAATGATCAATTCTTTTATACGTGTCAAGTGTATGTTCTAAACGATATCATGTAATCACAGCTAGCTGACTGTGATTGAATTTGGTCAAATTATAAATATGTGAGCTATGTTGCAATTTATGATTCAACATCATTCACGAGGAAGAGATATGTCTCCTCATATAGATAAGCATATTATTGACTTAAGCCTTGAAAATTATATTTCTTACCCTAAACTGAAATAAATAGTACTTACAATTCAATATCATTCAAAATCATAGAACATAGCTCTCAAAACTGTTACTTTACACAAAGCAACCTTAAAACAAACATACCTACAGGCATGTAAGAAAACAATAAAAAAAAAATAAACAAAAAAATGTAAACTTTCCTATAATCCAAGCAACAATATTTAAGAAAGACCATGCAACTACTAATTTCAGATATCAAACAGCTGAGACAACAACACTTAAAACAAATTGGACCTCAAAGAAACCTAAAAAAAAAATTAATAAAAGAAACCCATTTCACCATTAAACCTAAAAAATCAAAATTCTAATCACAACCCAGGAAATAAAAACATAGCCTCTACATATTCTTCAGCTAAAAGGGTCCTGTTTTTTAAACACAAATCAAACATTCGAAAAAAATAATTGCCCAAGATTCTGTTTTTCCTCGGCTTTCTCAGCGACCAGACAGGGTAGAAAGCAATAATTCTCAAAACCCTAATTTGAATCACATAGAGGGAAAACAAAAATACAAGAGGAGACACCAAAAAACAGTAAGTAAATCGTAGAAATTAAGGTTGTTTTTTGTTCTGTTTTTTTTACCGTAATCGGAGCGAGAGCGTTTTCCGACCATCTGAGGCATCGCCTGCGACTGGGCCTGCCGTGCGTCGCCGTACCTCCAATAACCGTCCGCCATGTTTTTAGAGAGAGAAAGAGAGAGAAAAGCCCTAAGAGAGAGAGAGAGAGATGGAAATTAGGGAATACGTGTGTTTTGCAAAGACACGATTTAGATTTTCTCTCTTCTGAGGACGAGAAAGCGGCGAAGTACAAATAACGCAACGAAAAATTCTAGGATTTTTGTTTCTTATGTTGTTTTTTTATTTTTTTTTATTTTTTTTATATTTTCACTAAATGAAATCTTGCGATATTTTCTCGACAAAAATATAATTTAATTAACGAGTTCAAATTAGAATATTTATTAAAAAAATGTTGTAATAATGTCATGAAATATGACTATCCGTTATTTTATAGTTTGCTTGTGTTTTTAAATTTTTAGAGAATGAAAAATAGTTCTGGTTTTTGAGCTTTTAGCTTTTTAAGACTTTATATATATTCCTTTCATAAATCATTTTTAATCAAAAATGATTTATTTTATATTGTTTTGTGCAAGTTTGGTGAAAAAGGTTTATACTACTTGCTTACACTGAAAATTTCTACAAATGGTGGTGGTTATGACGGCAGAAAATGGCGGTAGTGGTGGCGGATTCAATGACAAGTCATTAATAATGGTTGCAAAGAAGAGTGGTAGTTGGTAATTGGTGTTTACAATGACCAATGATTGGTGGTAGGTGGGTCACTAGGTGGCATAACTAAATAGCGAGCAAAACGAGTGATAATTAACGGTCGGAGGTTCATGGCAAAAATGGTCGAGAATCGATAGAAACAAGCAACAATGTGGTCATAGACAATGAGGGGGAAGTGTTGATGATGATATTAAGGAGTTAAAAGGAACAAGAGTTGTAGAGATGAAGCTAATGATTTTTCTCAAAGTGGCTCAATTTCATTATATTTATTCTATATCTTAATGTCATTCATTTAATATTCCTTTAGTTTGGTGTTATTGAGATAAAAGATGTCTTTTCCAATCTATTTGTTTCTATTTCTACATATATGGAAAGTTTAAAAAGAAGTTCGTGACGATTTTAAATCTTTTATATTAGATAATCTAGAATCTTTATACATGAAGATAATTGATTCAGTTGTTGTAGTTGGACTCTATTATGAGCTTCTAACCCACACCCATTTTAATATAATTTTTTATTGACTCAAAAATAGTTTTAGGTGACTATCATTTTCATTCACACTAACCATCATAAACCATTTTACGCCCAAATAAGTACATCTTTTAGGTATTCTTTTTTGTCTACGATTTGGCTCAATTTTCACATCTTTTTTTTTCTTTGGTACCATATTCAGGAATATAGGAAATATACTTTTGACTTAAGTATTATGTTAATTAATAAAAATAAAGAATTAGTAGTTGTTATGGCAAGCTTTACTATGTTTGAAATAGTTATTGAAGTTGATGCTAAACTTGTTTATGATGGATCATCCATAGAAAATGCTGGGTTAGCAGGTATTAAGGGCTTAATCCCTACACTAAGCCATATGAACTATAATATGATATCCTAAAAACGAAAGTTACAGTGATCTACGTAATGATTTTAAGTCTTCGGGATTATTCATGGTGCCCCTTCTTAGAATCAAGCCTCTCATTGGTTGTGACTTATTTTCACTTCCTTATTCCCTATTTCTTCCTCATCAAGCTTAAATGACACAAGTTGAGTCAATAGCAAGTGCTTGTAACTTTCCTTAACTATTTCAAAGTTTACAATTTTCGGTGTAAAATAAAATACTGTCATTAGAGAAAAGTATGGTGGGCGTACATGCTTCCAAAAGAAATCACATTTTTCAACAAAAATTATAAGAATTTTCAATGGAAATATTTTGTTGTTGAAATGTTTCAATACTTGACAAACTGACAAACCATTTCCGATGGATGAGATTTTTCTGATGTTTCAATGGATTCTTCTGATGATTTTTATTGTCAGTCAGAAAAGTTTCGTGGCGAATAACAACTTTTTTTTGTAGAGAAAATTTTCACAAAGATTGTCAGATCAGTTTCGTACTTCATTTTTACAATTGTATTATTGTGCCACTTGTTGCTCTCTTAATAAACCATAAAATTTTAAATAATACCAACCAATGGCACCATTGTTAATGAAAATTAGTTTATAACCTCGTGTATATACATAGATATACTTAAAAGATATATTATTGATAGTATTTTTTTAACTTTTTATAAAGTCTTGTAAGAATATTATTAGATAGAAAATGTAAATTGCCTATTCTTTTATGTTCATTTTTTAAAATTATTCAATAACTCACTTTGATGAATATTTATGATATGGTTCTACATTTAACTTCAAAATTAAGAAATAAAACTCTCTCTAAAAATAAATAATTTAGAACACATTGCAAAAAATTAAACTCCAATTGTAGAATCTAATTGGATTTTTTTCTAAACTTTGCTAATTAATATATAGATTCAAATCCTCTAAGTTCCTTAGGGTACTCTACCAAATAGATTTCCTTAAATCCTAATAATTCTTTTATGATTTAAGGGTCTAGATTCTGCTATGTTAATATTCCACTAATAATACTCTTAAAATAATAAAATAACATTGCAAACAAAACAATTAAGATTATTGTTAATTAAATGCTGATATGACAAAATTTAGACAATTCAATCATTAAAGAATGGTTAAGATTGAATGGTCTAGATTTAAGAAAACCTATTTGGTAAACTACCCTAAGAATCTAGAGGACCTAAATCCATTAATATATATATACACACACACTACTATTCCTTCTGCTACTTATAAAAAAAATTAGGGCAAATTGCAACTTACCAACCTATGGTTTTGCTAAAATTTAAGTTGCATAAATATGGTTTAAAATTTGATATTTTACCCACCTGAAGTTTGATTGAAATTTAAGTTGCCTACCTATGGTTTGAAATCCCATAATATCAATGTTCAGCTTGATTCTTTTTTATCTTGTATTTTTATGTTTTTTCATTTTTTGTGCTTTTTCATTTTCTGTGTTTTTAGAGGAGAGAAACATAAAAGTTGAGTAAAATTACATATTTAGCCTGTTTTTAACTTATGTGGGTTACAGAAATCTAACCCAGTTAACCTCAAGTTGGTTAAGTGCCAAATTTTAAATTATAAGTAAGCAACTTCAATTTCGGTCAAATCACAAGTGAGTAAGTTGTAATCTGCTAAAAATATATATACAGTAACAGGAGCTAAAACAGTTTTTTTTTTTCTTGGGGTGCAAGTTTCATTTCTGTAGATAGAAAGCGGTTTTGTGCAGTGTTTTCTTCTCTACTGTTTTCTAATTCCTCCTCAGTCTTTACCTAACTTGTCTCTATCAACCTCATTTGTCTTCCCATGTGAAACTGACTAATTGGTTTTGGATATTTTTTAGCATCTAAACCCCAAAAAACCATCTCCATCAAACCTGGAATATGTTATAAAATTTACAATCTTGCTACAGTGCAATGTCATTTTTGAGACGGCACTATAGCTGTATTGTAAAATAAAAAATAGTTTTTTATTCCCACCCACACTTTTTGATTTCTCATTCTCTTTCCTCTCTCTTTCTCTCTCTCTTCTTTCATCTCTGTTCTCACTTCTCTCTCCGTGGTTCATGGTCTGTCGTGCTCGACGCCGATCTCTGCTCGTAGCCAGTCTCTGCTCGTCGCCAATCTCTCTGCTCTCAATCACTCGAACTCTCTGCACTCAGTCACTCGATCTCTCTACTCTTCTCTGCAACGTTGCCAATCCCTCATGTTCCGATTTGCAGGTTGTGGGTTCCGATTCACCCTCACCGGTGGAGGTTTTTTTTTTTTTCTACTGTGGTTGGTGGTGTTGAGTGGATGTGGTGGTTGTGATTTGTAGGTTGTGGGTTCCGATTCGCCTTCACCGGTGGAGGTTTTTTTTTTTTTTTTTTTGATGTGGTTGGTGGTGGTGAGTGGATGTGGTGGTTGTGGGTGGATGTGGATATGGATATGAAGGTTTCTTTCTGCTGTGATTTTCTTTTCTTTTTTTGTTAGTGGTGGTTGTGGTGGGTGGTTGGTCGTGTGGTGCCGGCGGTGCTGTGAGAAAGAGAGAGACAGAGGAGAGAGAGGAAAAATAATAAAGAAACAATATTTAAATGAAATTGTAAATAAAATAGAAGTTTTGATATAGGTTGTATTGTAAAGTGGTGTGTTATATGTTATAAATATAAGTTTTGAGAGGGTAAATGCTAAATTTTTTAAAATGCTTGATAAGAATGTTCTATTATAATGGAATATGACTATTTGTTATTTTATAGTTTGCTTGTGTTTTTAATTTTTTTAGAGAATGAAAAAATAGTTTTGAAAAGATGTTACTTTTGAGCTTTTAGCTTTTTAAGACTTCATATATATTCCTTTCAGAAACTATTTTTAATCAAAAATGATTTATTTTATGTTGTTTTGTGCAAGTTAGGTGAAAAAGGTTTATACTACTTGCTTACACTGAAAATTTCCACAAATGGTGGTGGTTATGGCGGCGGAAAATGGCGGTAATGGTGGCGGATTCAATGACAAGTCATTAATAATGGTGGCAAACAAGAGTGGTGGTTGTTGATTGGTGTTTACAATGGCCAATGATTGGCAATAGGTGGGTCACTAGGTGGCATAACTAAATAGTGGACAAAATGGGTGAGAGTTAACGGTCAAAGGTTCGTGGCAAAAATGGTCGAGAATCGATAGAAACAAGCAACAATGTGGCCATAGACAATGAGGGAGAAGTGTTGACGATGATATAAAGGAGTTAAAAGGAACAGGGGTTGTAGGGATGAAGCAAATGGTTTTTCTCAAAGTGGCTCAATTTCATTATATTTATCTATATCTTAATGTCATTCATTTAATATCCCTTTAGTTTGGTGTTATTAAGATAAAAGATGTCGTTTCCAATCTATTTGTTTCTATTTCTACATATATGGAAAGTTTAAAAAGAAGATTGTGACGATTTTAAATCTTTTATACAAGATAATCTAGTATCCTTATACATGAAGATAATTGATTAGTTGTTGTAGTTGGACTCTATTATGAGTTTCTTACCCACACCCATTTTAATATAATTTTTTATTGACTCAAAAATAGTTTTAGGTGACTATCATTTTCATTCACACTAACCATCATAAACCATTTTATGCCCAAATAAATACATCTTTTTGGTATTCTTTTTTGTCTACTATTTGGCTCAATTTTCACATTTTTTTTTCTTTAGTACCATATTCAGGAATATAGGAAATATACTTTTGACTAAAGTATTATGTTAATTAATAAAAATAAAGAATTAATTGTTGTTATGGCAAGCTTTACCATGTTTGAAATAGTTATTGAAGTTGATGCTAAACTTGTTTATGATGGATCATCCATAGAAAATGCTGGGTTAGCAGGTATTAAGGGCTTTATCCCTACGCTAAGCCATATGAACTATAATATGATATCCTAAAAACGAAAGTTACTGTGATCAATGTAATGATTTTAAGTCCTCTGGATTATTCATGGTGCCCCTGTCTTTAGAATCAAGCCTCTCATTGGTTGTGACTGTTATTTTCACTTCCTTATTCCCTGTTGTTCTTCTTCATCAAGCTTAAATCACACATGTTGAGTCAATAGCAAGTGTTTGTAACTTTCCTTAACTATTTCAAAGTTTACAATTTTCGGTGTAAAATAAAATACTGTCATTAGAGAAAAGTATGGTGGGCGTACTGCGTACATGCTTCCAAAAGAAATCACATTTTTCCTCAAAAATTATAAGAATTTTCAATGGAAATTTTTTGTCGTTGAAATGTTTCAATACTTGACAAACCATTTCCGATGGATGAGATTTTTCTGATGTTTCAATGGATTCTTCTGATGATTTTTATTGTCAGTCATAAAAGTTTCGTGGCGAATAACAACCTTTTTTGTAGTGAAAATTTTCACAAAGATTGTCAGATCAGTTTCATCCTTCATTGTTACAATTGTATTCTTCCTATTGTGCCACTTGTTGCTCTCTTAATAAACCATAAAATTTTAATTAATACCAACCGAGGGCCCCATTGTTAATGAAAACTAGCCGATATCCTGCACGATGCATTTTGATAAATTTTGTAATAAATTATTTATGATCCATTGATTTCATGAATACTATTGTTGTTAGTCACACCTATTCTATGAGGTTTTCTACAAAACAAAATTCAAACTAAATGCATTGGGAAAATTTCTCTAATTCATGCAACCAAGAAATGTCACCAAATCATAGTGAAATTGTCATCTACAAACCTGTTGGTTCCTAGGTGTCTTTCTTGTATTATTTATGTTTTATATATCAATTAGCTATAAAAACTTCTAGAATTTCATTATACAACAATAGAAAAAATAATGTCATACTAATGTAATAATATCACAATTTAACCTCCAAATTTTAATTGAACTAAAAGTAGACAAAAATAGATCCTTACCAGGTATACGCATCATACAGAAAACCAAAAATATAAATTAGCACATAATATGAAAAAATAAGCCTAAATAAATTACAATGCTGCATAAGTAAAACCGTATACATAAAATCTAAACAAAATATTTAAGATGAACGTAATATTTTGAAAATTAAAATACCTCTCAGAAAGTAAAATAAAGATATTGTAAGAAACTTATAGAAGTTTAATTTTTAAGTCCAATGGAAATGGAGATTTATACTGGACAAATGTGGAGACAAATAATATTTGTCCAATTCATTGAATTCGACTCTTGCAATTCTGCATTGAAGTTAGTCTTATGCAGAAAATTGAAAAGTTTTTTTGATTCCTACATTTTCCATGACTTTTTAAACTCATCTGTATCGATTCAAAGCATGTAAAGTTATTAATGTACACAAATTCTTTGAATTTTATTCCTACATTTCCCATAACTTTTTAAATCCACCTGTATCAATTCAAAGCATGTAAAGTTATAAATGTATACAAATTCTTTGAATTTTATTAATACATTGAAATAAATGCATTTGTCATTACTTAATAGTTTGACATAAATGCTAAATTTAGATGAGGTGGAAGCCTAAATGAGAAGGATGTCATACAATGTGTCACTTGGCAAAAACTCATGCTTTCCAACATGAGGTCTCTGCTTTTATATATATATAGGTTTTGGGGACAGAGACTGTTTGGATGGTGCTAATGTTTCTAGGCTCTGGTCCACTAAGAAACTTAAACTTGACGGTCTGGCCAAAGGGATGGGTAGTAAGTCCTTTACTATCCACCATAAAAGGGTACAGTATGCACAAAAAAAGATTTCCTGAGATGACATTGTCTGTCATATTTTTGACAAGAACAAATGTGGTTTTGAAACACATGTTGTCTTGGCAAACATGGGTTTTTGGAATTTTGAATTCAATATGCATTTTCCCGCCACTTGCGAATGTCAATCGCTCCGTAGACTTCTTGAAGTATTTGGAGGGAATAATTCCTTCTTGAATGTAGTTAAGATCAGCACCTAGATCTATTAAGGCTATGACCTCGAATTCAAAATCTTTGCTAATGACAATCTTGACTTTAGAATGCCATTTATGGAAGTTAATCCTAGTAATGGTATCTAAGAACTTCTCACCGGATGGTTCATGGATCAGATTAGCTGTAGGGTTAACAGATTTGTCTACTTCATCATCAGAAGGGTTCTGAAATGAGGGACCTTCCTCATTGCTTTGACGAGAAGTATTTTCCAACTGTTGGATCTTAAGCTTTTGTTTTAAGGTTCTAATTTCAAAGTTAATCTCTTTAGCTTCTTTTTGAAGGTCGTTGATTGTAACTTCCTTCTTTAGCTTGGGAAGCTTAATGCAGATTTTCTCTGAATCTACCTGAGATTGGTGGATCCTTAGTTTAGGCTCACTGGTTTCCTGTACTAAAGGTTGAACGGTTTGGCTAGGCTTCTGAGGCTTGGCTATTGGGTCATCTATTCCTTTAGGGGTTATGGTAAGGGATTTGGTTCCACATTCCTTCCTGAGATGGTCATGCTTGCCACACTCAAAGCATTTTCCAAATTTCTGTGGAACATGATTTTCAAGTTTCTTAGCCTTACTATAGGCTTTGGAGGCTATCCTTAACCTTGGGGCTCTGCTATCATGGTTTTCAAGTCTTTTTGTTTTCAGACGTTTCCATTTGGCTTCTAAAGGTTCTTTCTCTTTTTCAGTATCAAAGGAGGAACTACTAGATGCTGTTTGGATGTCTAAGACTTTAAGCTGGGGATTCTAACTAGTTGAAGGAGTGACTAGTTTCTTCTTCACTAGTTCTTCTAGCTTCTGAGCTACTATTTCTAAGGCTGTTTTGTCCTTAGGGTAACTGAGGCAGGTGTGCCTAGTTGTGGGTAGCTTGACTAAAGGCTTTTCTAGGGGTGGAGGACTAGACCGGACAACTTCCTTAGTTGCATTGGGTCCTTCTATGGTCCAAACTTTGGTGAGAACACAAAACTGCTTGTGTTGTCCAAAGTATCTTTCAAAGTATATGAAAAAAGGGACATTACAGGATATCTCCTTCATGAATGCCTTCCATTTTTCTAATACTTTTACCTTTTGCTCTCTGGTGTAGTTGGCTCTATAGGCTTTTCTTTTGACTCTGTTTTCCTCAGAATCAAATTCCTTTCCTAATTCTTCTAGGTCAGGAACGAACTCTCTGTTTAAAACCATGAGCTGGTGATCTATGGGAGGGCTCTGGGGTTCTTGCTGAAATGGTTGTTCCATATCAGTCCTAGATAGGGATGGAGGGGATTGCTCTCGGTCGTCTTCCTTATTGACAACTGAGTCTGATTTGGCTGTGTAGCAAAAAAAAAAAAAAAAAAAAAATATATATATATATATATATAACACGGGAGGTGAAATGCTTTTATTGAGGTAAAAAACCTTTTCTACCGAAAGCAAACAGTGCTCCTTGATGATTGTGTCTTGTGAACAGTAACTGTTACTGTTCATGAATAGTGACTTGTCTCCTTGCTTTTTCGGAGTACTATTCATCTGTAGTGGTTGCTACTGTTAGATGAATAGTAATCTGTCGGGGAATCTGCTGAGTGCGAGTACTGTTTATATCAGTGACTGGTGCTGATTTTTGAATAGTAACTGGATCCTATCCTGTGTCAATCGCTGTCCAAGTTGTAACCACTGTAGGGGTCCTGGGAATCCTGTAGTGGATCAAAAGTAATTGATGTGGAGACAAATAATATTTGTCAAATTCATTGAATTCGACTCTTGCAATTCTGCATTGAAGTTAGTCTTATGCTGAAAATTAAAAAGTTTTTTTGATTCCTACCTTACCCATGACTTTTAAATTTATCCGTATTAATTCAAAGTATGTAAAGTTATAAATGTATACAAATTCTTTGAATTTGATTCCTACCTTACCCATGACTTTTTATTCCTAATGTTATAAATCTACCCATGACTTTTATATATATATTGATTAGTTTATAACCTCGTGCATATACATGGATATACTTAAAATATATATTATTGATAGTCTTTTTTTTTTACTCTTTAAAAAGTCTTGTAAGAATATTATTAGGTAGAAAATATAAATTACCCATTTTTTTATGTTCATTTTTTAAAATTACGCAATAACTCACTTAGATGAATATTTATGATATGGTCTCACATTTGATTCCAAAATTAAGAAATAATACTCTCTCTAAAAATAAATAATTTATGACACATGATGCAAAATTAAACTTCAATTGTAGAATCTAATTGGATTTTTTCTAAACTTTGCCTATGAATATATGGATTCAGATCTTCTAGGTTTCCTAGAATACTTTACTAATAGATTTCCTTAAATTCTAACTATTCTTTTATGATTTAAAAGTTTAGATTTTGTTATGTTAGTATTCCACTAATAATACTCTTAAAATAATAAAATAACGTTGTAAACAAAACAATTAAGATTATTGTTAATGGAATGTTGATACGACAAAATTTAGACCATTCAATCATTAAAGAATGGTCAAGATTGAATGGTCTAGATTTAAGAAAATCTATTTGGTAAACTACCCTAAGAAATCTAGAGGGTCTGAATCTATTAATATATATAGACACACACACACTACTATTCCTTCTACTACCTATAAAAAAATTAGGGCAAATTGCAACTTACCCACCTATGATTTGACTAAAATTTAAGTTGCATAACTATGGTTTAAAATTTGACATTTTATCCACCTGAAATTTGATTGAAATTTAAGTTGTCTACCTATGGTTTAAAATCTCATGATATAAATGTTCGACTTGATTCTTTTTATATTATATTTTTTGTGTTTTTAGAGGAGAGAGATATAAAAGTTGAGCAAAATTACATATTTAACTTGTTTTTAGCTTATGTGGATTACAGAAATCTAACTTATTTAACCTCAAGTTGATAAAGTATCAAATTTTAAATTAAAAGTAGGTAACTTTAATTTTAGTCAAATCACACATTAGTAAGTAATAATTTGCCAAAAAATATATATACGGTAAAGGAGCTAAAGCTTTTTTTTTTCTTTTTCCTTGGGGTGCAAGTTTCCTTACTGTGGATTGATATAAAGCGGGTTTGTGCAGTGTTTTCTTCTCTACTGTTTTCTAATTCCTCCTCAGTCCTCACCTAACTTGTCTCTATCAACCTCATTTGTCTTCCCACGTGAAACTGACTAATTGTAAATTTGTAATTGGTAACACTCATCTTCTTTTGGATATTTGATATGACAGCAATTTGAAAATTGGGCCCTCTAATCTTTCACACCCATCTTATATATTTCACGGTTTCAGTGCTTTCATCCCCACATTGTAGTTTCTTACTTTCTTAACCCCGAGGCCAGAATTCTGGACCTTCTTTCAAGTTTCAAGTACGAGTAATTAATTAACACCAATTTTCTAAGCTTTTCATGCATGTGTTGGAAAAGTTTCTTCTAGTTTTGTTCTCTTTTTATGGTTTGGTTTTTAATATGTTGTCCTTTGGTATTTCAGATATCAATGGCGGACTTTTCTTCTGGTCGTCCCTTTTACAACTGCAGGAACTGTCAAAATCCGGTTGCCCTTCGCAGTGACCTTCTTTCTAAGGATTATCTAGTAAACTACTACTCATACTTTACTCTGTGACATGTTTTGTCTTTTTTATGTGTCTATTTTCCATCATTTCATGTGAAGTGATCTTTACAGGACAGATTCGCTATATTTGCTGATTATTGTTGTACACTCTAAGTTACGTGTTTAAACACATAATGTAATTATTACCAATCATAATAGAAGCAGTAAGATACTTGAGTGTCATGTTGGATTTCCCTATAAATCTGGTTTGGTTTTTGCAATTTATTCGGTTGATTTGGCTGACGTACAATCCTGAAAGGCCTTAAACACATTGAGCTTTTCCAATGAGCTGACTAGATCCAAATCAACTAGTTTAAACATGTGTCGCTCTGTTATTGGGTAAGAGGACCACATTTTTCGTTTTTTCGTCTAATTAATTTTTTTAAGCTAAAATAAACCAATAAAGATGAAGTAAAGAAAATATTATTATTATAGTCCTGTGTGTTTCATTTGTCCAACATTTTTTTATTACTTCTTTTCCTGTAGTGAAAATTGGGCCAGCAATGTATATCTCCATTTCTGTGCCATAAACAATTTTTTTTTTAGAATCGTGGAATAAACATTAGTTTTGGACCTTTTGGAATAATCAATAAGTTTTAAATCCTAAAATAACACACTGCAAAGGGCTATTGGGGTTCTGACTTCTTACTCCTCCCATTGTTATTAGTAAAATATAGTTACTAAACTTTTCCTATTAATTTTTGGCTCAAACTTAATTCTAAAAAATTAGTCTTTGGACCTTTACATCCTTTATATGTATGGATCAACATGAAAATTTGGTAAAGGATTGGTAAGATTTAAAGATCCAACATTTTTTTATTAAAATCCTAACGGTGTCTTCATAATTTTAATATTTTAGCTGGGATCCACTTCTTTTGGGTTTCAAATTTAATTAAGATTTTAAGATCCTATCAAGATTTCAATTCCCATGCCCATGACCTATTGTTTCTTTCTCCTTTCTCCTTTCATAAGAAAGAGAAATTCCAATTTAGAGAGAGATATTTGTCAAACAATTATTATTTGATTTAAGGTTTATCCCTAGACAAAATTATTGTAGTTTGTATGGATATCCACCATCTATTGACTTTTCTCAATGTCCCTTTTGGCTTTTGTCAAGTTTTTTCCACAGTTAACTTTATAAATTTGGCCTTTGTTCAAACTCTGCCACAGACTCAAACTTGTTTTTGGGATATCCACCAACCAGTCGACAATTATCAATCAAGTTTGCTTCCACCAATTGATATTGTAATTTGAGTCCTTATCATTTCATCTCCTTAGATTTTGACTTTGCCATTCTTCTGGTAAGCTTTCATTTCGATGGCAGAAGCCGCAGAACTCAGTGATCAACCTTTGTTCAGCTGTAGAAATTGTCAAAATCCTCTTGCACTGCGCAGTAACCTGCTTTCTAAAATTTTTTGGGTAAAGTATATGATGTTATGTTTAACTTTTCTAGTCTCAAATCTGCTACATAGTTTAGTTTAAGAATAACATACTAATTTGAAGCAGTGAAGAGCTGATAGCCATACTGGTCTAGCTTTCTCCTACAAAAGAACTCAGTGATATTTTTTCACAGCTTATTATTTTTAATACTATATAACTTATTGCAAAATGTAAGAGACTACAAAAGAAGGGAGGACTATTATCTGAAATTCTGAATTGACTGAAGATGCAAGGATAAAATATTCAGAACTGTGCTCTTCTCTAGATATGAATCTGTACAAAAATTGGCTTAGAAACTGCATGTTATTGAGAAACCTTTATTTTATTCAAGCTGATGTTTTGGATCTGAATTAGATGCTAAATTTTTTGTTATATTTCTTCATAAGTCATATACATATGTTGTATGTGTGATTATGTGCCATAATAATATGCTTGCCCAAATTTATTTGTGGTACTTTATTCAGGGAAAATCTGGGCCAGCATATCTGTTTTCTCATGCAATGAACATCATTGTGGGGCAAAAAGAGGACAGGCAGCTAATCACTGGTCTATACACTATTGCTGACATCTATTGCTGCAACTGTGGTGAGGTACTAGGCTGGAAATATTTACGATCTTATGATGTCAGACACAAAAACAGGGAAGGAAAGTTCATAATCGAGAGAGCAAAGATCAGCAAGGAATATTAAGGATCCACTGTTATGAGCCAAATAACTGTGTACTATGCTTAGCACCAAAACAATGGATAATAATTCCTCTATGAGGAAGGTCCTTGTTTCATATGTTCAAGATTGAATTCAAGCAAATAGGCTTCACATGTTCATCGATCTGTTACTATTATATGCTGTATTTGAGCCTAGGAAGCTGTGTTGGTGTATATTAATTTCATTGTTGCTATAATTAGGGTGTTGGTGTTCATAAGTAAATCTTGTCGCTAAAATCAATGATAATAATCCTAGTCTCTTAACAGGATGGCTATATATGATACTAAAAGGATTTCTGGACTACCTTGGATGATAAATCTGGTGAAAGAGAACTTAATTTCCTTGCCGGAATCTTGTTTTAAAATATTGGAAAATGAAATCCTCATCCTACTTTATGCAGTGTGGTTCATTTTCTCTAAGGAATAAACTAAACTTTTGTGTAGGGGAACTGGGGCTTGAAATAGTACATTGCTTCAAGTCAGAACAGTCCAAGAATGTGCCTTTACTCCCAATATTAGTAACATACTTCAAATGAGAAGCTTTAAACAAAGATCTTATGGTTTTTTATTATTATTTTTGTTGATTAGCATTTCCCTCTTATCTTCCTAGTTCCTTTTTTGGGATGAATAAACTCTTTATTCAAAGCAGGGAAAACCTGCAGAACAGGAACAAAAACACTAGCACCAAACTGTTAACAGACAAACAAAACAAGCAGCTCCAAACCTCCAGCTGCTAACAAAACAGTGGACTAATCCTCATACCACAGGAACAACCAGCCAAGACAAGCAATATCAACTGCTAACTACCACAGTCAACTCCATTTATAGGAATATGAGAGCCTATGAAATACAAAACAAACTAGCTATCAAAACCAGATTAAGGGATCCTCCACAGGCTACAAAAAACTTGATTCTGGATACTATTCTTTATCATGGATTTTGATGCTAGTCTTCCTCTCACATCTGACATAACAGCAGTTCTATAACTTTCTATTTCACTTCTAGCCTTCCAATTATGGACTCTTCCACTTCCATCCTTCCATGTGTGATGACCTGCAGATTGCTGGTAATGATCTTTCAATTGAAGGAAATATGTAGAATGCATTTCAAGATGCGAGTAACGCGACAAGATCTAAGATAGAATATGGGTACAAAGGTATGGCAAATTATATTATGAAATATAATTTTACTTTTTTTATTGGTTAACATTTTTCCAATATTGGACTGATTTGGTGTCTGCATCCAACTGCACAAGACTCACCCATTTTTACAAAGACTAGGAGAGGTCATTGGTAGACACCATTACCCTCAATTTTGGAGAACAGATGTAGTGCCTGACTAGTCTGCATCTTTAATGATCATACAGATAATTTAAGAGTACGTTTTAAAAAATTCTAGCCACTGTAGTAGTTCCACATGTTGATTGAAAGTTTGTGCCGGCTATGATTTTAACTTCATTGTTTGATGTCATGACTCATGATCCTTGATGATGCTGAAAATCGTCAGTAAACTGAATGATCCTCACGTGTCCTTGGTAACCTATGTGACCCAAATAAAAGAGTACCGGTGTGGTACCGGCCAAAGACCCTCTGAAGGTTAAGTTAGAAAAAAGAATTTTCTATCACTCCAGAGTGCCAGAGCTAGGGTATTATTATGCGTACCTTGATTTGTGAGGGCTTTGAGTTTTTTTATAACAGTGTAGAGTCGACCTTAATTTCTTGGTAGAAAGGGTATTTCTTTGTAGGGATGATCCTCATTAATGCTCATATTTTGAGGGATCCTTTCCTTGTAAGGCTTCCCCTGATTACGGTTGGGTGTAAAATGCAAGGTATTTCCATATTTAGATTCTTGGAGGCCACTTAGTCCACGTAGGTGCCACATGGTTGTCGCCCGTTTCTGTTGCATCTGTCCACATTAAAGGCTCCGTCCGCTTCAAGGAGTCTATTTGTTCAAGACATGACTCCATATACTGGTCCTTTGACTTGTTGGGCTGCCCAGACTATCTATCACCGTCTCTTACACTTAACTTGGCAAATTGAATTTTTCTAGTCTGGGATTTATCCCTATCAGTTGCCCATTCACTCCATGGGTTCGTTGCTAGGTATCCTAGACGAACACGTGGGGTGACGGTTTCACCTAGTTCTAGGGAATTGTGCCTTGATTGACATAATGGTTGAGGGTCATAAATGCTGAGGGGCACGTGACAATTTTTTAGTGGCTGGTTACTTGTACCAAAGCGTCGTTTCGTCTTCTACGCCGTTTTCCCTATATAGATGTCGCCTCTCCCTTTCATTTCTACTTTTTGCAACCATTTCTTAGTGTCAGAGCACCACCGTCACCTGCTAGTATCTGTCAATCCGTCATCTTTGTGCATCCGTTCATCACAACTTTTTTGTCCTTTACCGCGTCGTATACCTGTAAGTGAACTCATGTATTTTCTACTTTTTGACTATTATACACTCGTTGAATATATAGACCTGTAGAGTCTTAGTAGTTTATCCGTCACTTGTAGGTGTAATAATGTCTAGTGAAGTGTCGAGTGAACAGTCGTGTGTCCACGAAGAAGCGGGCTACGATAATGTGTACCCGTCAGGTGAAGGAGACCTCAGCGCCTCTTCTCCTTAAAGGGTTCCGTTTGCCATCTCACCTTCCGAGGAGGAGGATGAGGATGAGGATGAAGATGTGGACGGGTTAGAGAATGATACGAGTGGAGGTTCAGACAGCGAGGAGAACGTTGAATCTCCTATTAACTTTGTTGTTAGCCCCGATGGCCTTAGGAAGTTCGTTCTCCCACCTACGTGGACGATCAATGATTTTAACTCTACCATTCAAAAAACTCACTTCAACACTTTACGTGAGAGGTATCAGATTCCTGTTGACATCTCCATCTGTCTACCCCTTAAATTGAAAAGTGCTATTACTATGGTGCTAAGGACGTCGGAGTGTATGAGCAAATGTTCAAGGCAGGATTCAGACTGTCTTTGAATGCTCTCCACCATCACTTACTCCAATACCTAGGTCTAGCCGTCACCTAGATTGCTCCGAATGCTTGGAGGATTTTCCTTGGTGCGGAGGTGTTGTACAGGGTTCTGAGTAAGGAGCGATGGCACTTAACCATGGAGGAGTTCTTCCACTGTTACCATCCTAGTGAGATCGTCAAATCCAGAGGCATCTTTAGCTTTTTTCCAAGGAAGTCGGTGCTAAGGCTAGTATACTAGACCCCTAACTCCAACCGAAATTGGAAGAACGATACTTCTTCATCTAGGGAGAAAACTGGGTGTGTCATCCTGATGAACGGGAAAAAATGCCCTTGGTTGATAGAACTTGGGGTATATTGCCCCCGTCTGGTAGGCGTCCGTTCATTTATTTAGTTTGTCTATTTATTTTACCCATTTGTAGTTTTTCAGTCTTACAATGTTAATATAACCGTCTCTTGTTGCAGCTCAGGACTATATAGTGGAGCTTCTTAGAGAAGATTTTTAACATCCCGTTAGAAGAAAGAACGTGGAAGAAGCTTGTCACCTTAGATACCTTGCATTGGTATTGCGAGGGTCCTGATTCTACGGACATTGCCCGTCGCTACAACGCACAAGCACACCAACATGAGTCCGTCGCTTATTCCTTTCTTTAATTGCTTTTGTAACTTTTGTCTAACTTTTTCTTTCCGTCCCCTTTGGTGTAGAAATGGAAGACGATAAGAGGAGAGCTTATATCCGTCAGCAAGCCGCTGCACAGGAGAAGAAGAAATAAGAGGAAGGCGTGCCTCCTACTTCAGGGACGGGCCTACTTAAACCATTCATGAAGAGAAAGTCGACGGACAAAGTTGACCTTCCTAACAAAAAGTCCAGATTGGTATTCACCATAACCATCAACGAGACGCCTCCAACCACCAAGCTACCCCATACCCCTCGTCACAAGGTTGAGAAAGGCTTGATGACGTCCAAAGGTCCCGTCGTTGAGCAGCGCCCCCCTCCTCCGCAAAGACTCACGATATGCTCTTGGGCAGCTCTCGTCCATCATTAAGGATGAGGATTATGAAGACCTGGGCAATCATGCAATAGAGGCCATAGGGGAAACTGACCTCTTCAGTTTGGCTTAGGTGCATAACTGTCTATTTTTCCTTTCCGTCCTCTTTCCCCCCGTCTCTTACTTACCCATATCTCTAATCTTGTATTTCACTTTCGCAGGGAGTGCTGATGATGAAGGGGCTAATGGACTATTGCATGGCTCGTGAGA
The DNA here is from genome assembly GCF_040712315.1 of Castanea sativa. Lineage (NCBI taxonomy): Eukaryota > Viridiplantae > Streptophyta > Magnoliopsida > Fagales > Fagaceae > Castanea > Castanea sativa. Next base: position 6,959,360 of record NC_134024.1, read on the forward strand.
AGTTGGTGGACCATCTAAAGGAGAAGGATGAGATAGCAGAGACGGAGCGTAATGAGCTTAAAGCCTCGTGGGAGGTCCAGGTCAAAAAACTTGACTTCTTGAGGAAGACCTTAAAGGAGACGGGGAATCAGGCCGAGGCGTTGAAGAAGGTGCTCAAAGACAAGGAAGGGGAGATATCTTCTTTGAGGGAGAAGGTCTGTCATGCCAAAGAGGACGGGAAGACGGAGTTTTGCAACTCCGATGGATTTCTTTCCGAGCTTGGCAGCTGCTATGTTGACGGTTTTAACAAGTGCCTCCGTCAGGTCAAGGCTCTTTTCCTGATTTGGAAGTGCCTCGGGTCTCTTTAGATAGTGTGGCCCAGACCCCAGCCAGGTTCGTCGAGTCCAAAGGCACGGACAAGCTTTTTGAAGCCAACGCCACTCCCGACACTCAGGGTGATGGGAGAGCCATTCCCTAGGACGTACAAGCTAAATTCGTTGCTGATGAGGCCAAGGCAGCTGAGAAAGTAATGGATGAGGAGGCTCCTGTAGACCAACCTTAGACTTTTGTAGTTTTTTTTTTATAATTATTTTGAGAACAATGGTTGTGTAATATTAACATTGCCCACAAGTTTTTTGGGTTTTTAAATTACAAGTTTATTTGCTCCCGTTTTATCTAAGAGATATTGCATCTTTTATCCATCGGCTTGAATGTTTGGACCATTCTTTTAGTTATTAATCAAAGAGTGATCCGTTTGCTTTGTAAGCGTGACTTAGTAGATTCTTAGGATGACCCTAGTCTGTCTATATCAAGGGCTAGACCATTCAGATAATCGTGGTCCGTTCACTTTCGTGTTTCAATAACTAATTCTAAATTATTATATTCTTCAAGGTACCCATGGGTCCGTCCACTTAAGGGCTTATATATAGTTTAGTGGGATGCGATGCGTCCATATAAGAACTTCTATATATTTGAGCGTCCCTTGGAACGCATCCGTCCACTTGATGACTTATATAATTTCCAAAGCATTTTTTGGAATGCCTCCGTTCACTTTGAGATAAAACCCAAAGGCATCCTTTGGGATGCATCCATCCATATGAGGATTTGAATAAATTTTATGTCATTCTTTGGGGATGCATCCGTCTAGTTAAGTACTTTAACAGGTTGCAAGGCACCCATTGGAACTACTCGTCCACTCTTGGACTTGTATAAATTTTAAGGCATCCTTAAGGATCACCTGTCCACTCAGGGACTTTAATAAATTGCAAGGCACCCCTTGGAATGTATCCGTCCACTTAAGGACTCAAAAATAAATTCTAAGGCATCCTTGAGGATGCATCCGTTCACTTATGGATATATATAAATTTCATGGCATCCCTTTAGGACGTGCCCGTCCACTTATGGACTTATATAAATTTTAAGGTATCCTTTTGTGATGTATCCGTCCGCTTATGGATGTATAGAAATATTAGGCTATCCCTTTAGGATGCGCCTGTCCTTTTGAGGACTTAGTCATAGATGCGGTTTTGTAGAAATGCATGACATATCTGAATAACTCCTCTTATTATGATAAATACGTGCATAAAAATTGTTCTTGAACGAATCAAAAGCTACCCTTTGGGCTTAAAAGTACTGTAGATAATAATAAAAAACTAGAAAGAAATAAACTAAAAATGAGAAGTGGTGGTCTGTATGTCGTTGTCTATTGGTAGTATTTCTTTAGGTGCTCAATGTTTCATGGATGATGCAACTTCTATCCGTCAAGTGCCTCTAAGTGATAGGTGTCTTTTCTTTGCCATGAAGTGATCCTGTAAGGTCCTTCCCAATTGGGTCCTAGCTTCCCTTGGGAGGGATCTCTTGTAGCACCCGTTACTTTCCTCAAGACGAGGTCTCCGTCTTGGAAGTCCCTGTGCTTGACTCTGGAATTGTAGTGCTTGGTCATGAGGTCTTGGTACCGTGCTAACCTTTATTTGGTTGCTACCCTAACCTCGTCTACTAGGTCCAGTTGTAGGCACATGGCTTTGCCATTCCTGTTCTCGTTGTGATTCTCCACCCTATAGCTTGTGAGTTTGACCTTAGCAGGGATAACGGCTTCGTTCCTATATGCTAGCCGGAAGGGAGTTTCTCTTGTTGGTGTCCTTGCCATCATCCAATATTCCCATAGTACACTTGGCAACTCGTCCAGCCATATAGCCTTTGCCCCCTCGAGCTGAGTCTTAATGATTTTGAGCAAGGATCGGTTCGTGACCTCAACTTATCCATTGGCCTAAGGGTGGACAGGTGAGGAGTAGTGATTCTTGATCCCCAGCTATGAGCAAAAATCCCTAAATAACTCGTTGTCAAACTGCTTTCCATTGTTTGAGACTAATACCCTAAGGATCTTGTACATGCAGATGATGTTTCTCCAAATGAAGCTTCGTATGTTTTTCTCCGTGATGGTAGCTAGTGCTTCAGCTTCCACCCATTTGGTAAAGTAATGTATACCGACCACTAAGAATTTTATCTGCCTTACCGCCGTCAAGAGTGGGTCCATGATATCTAACCCCCATTGAGCAAAAGGCCACAAAGCTGCCATCGGAGTGAGCTTTTTTATTGGTTTTCTGATGATATTGTCGAACCTCTGACATTTGTCGCAAGCTTTGACGTAGGCTTAGGCATCCTTCTACATGGTAAGCCAATAATATCCTGCCCAAATCAGCTTGTGCACTAGTGACCATGACCCCGAATGGTTCCCATAAATCCCTTCGTGAACTTCCCTCATGATGTAATCTGCTTCTTCAAGGCTCAGACATCTTAGGTACAGTTGAGAGAAGCCTCTCTTGTACAAGATGTCCTTTATTAAGACGAATCATGAAGCATGAACCTTCAGCTTCCTTATGGCCTTCTTACCGTCAGGTAGTGTGCCGTCTTTCAAGTATGAAACTATTGGTGTGGTTCAGTTACTGTTTGAGCCTATTTCCTTTACATCAATGCCCTCTATCAAAGATGAAAGTTGAACAAAAGAAAGTACCTCACTGAGGATCAACATGTGTTCCACTGATGCGGCCTTGGCAAAACGGTTAGTTTGCTTGTTCTCTTCCCTTGGGATTTGCTTGAACTTGGCCTGAAGGTTGACCATCCATCTCTTCACTTGCTTCAGGTATTTCTTCATCCGTTCACTTTTGCATTCGTAGTCACCGTTTACCTGACTTGTGACCACTTGAGAATTGTAATAAACAACCATACTTATGGCCTTTGTTGCTTTGGCGAGGTCCAGACCTGCCACTAAAGCTTCGTACTCTGCCTCATTATTGGCCGTAGGGAAATCAAGACGAACCATGCACTTGATCTTGTCCCCTTCTGAAGAGTGGAGTACTATACCTGCTCCCCCAGCTTGCCTGTTGGATGACTCGTTCGTGTGGATAGTCCATTGAAGATGCTCTTCTACCCTCTAGCCTTCCATATTAGTGAACTCCACGATGAAGTCAACAACTACCTGTCCCTTCATGGCACAGTGCGTGGGTAGTATGGTATGTAAAATTCGCTCAACTCGATTACCCATAATGCCATTGTCCAGCAGCTTCAAGATTACTCATTCCTCTTTGTATGGTTTTGTCTGTCAGAACAACTATAATGTGGGCTTAGAAGTATAGTTTGAGTTTGCGAGCTGCGGTTATTAAGGCGAAGGCTAGCTTTTCCATCGGGGGGTACCTCTTTTCTACGCCTCGGAGTGCTCAAATCATGTAATACACGGGCTTCTCTACCCTGTCTTCTTCTCTAACCAAGGCTGCACCGACGGCAGCTGAGGAGAAGGCTAGGTAGAGAAGTAGATCCTCTCCTAGCTTGGAAGGATTTAGCAATGGTGGGGAACAGAGGTATGCTTTCAGGTCTTTGAATGCTCGTTGAAATTCGTCCATCCACTTGAAGGATTTCTTCAATGTACGGAAGAATGGCAAGCATTTGTTCGTTGCCCTTGACACGAACCTGTCAATGTCGCTACCTTATCGTTGAGGCTTTAAACTTCCTTTATGTTCCTGGGTGGTGTCATCTCCATTATGGCTCAGATCTTGTTTGGGTTGACTTCGATGCCTCTCTGAGACACCATGAACCCTAGGAATTTTCCAACCTTTACCTTAAATGCACATTTGCTAGGATTGAGTTTCATGTTATAAGAGCAGAGGGTATCAAAGGTCTCTTTAAGGTCGTTTAAATGGTTGTCTTTCGATCGAATTTTTACTAGCATATCGTCTACATAGACTTGGACATTCCTCACAATCTGATGCGCAAACATTTTGTTCATGAACCTTTGATAGGTTGCACCCACGTTCTTGAGATCAAACGACATCAATTTGATGCGCAAGCTGGTGACGAATGAGGTCTCCTCCTGATCAGCCTCGTCCAGCTTCATATGGTTGTAACTAGAAATAGCGTCCATGAAGCTTAGCAATTGGTGTCTTGCTGTTGAATTTACCAGGACATTAAGCTCTCTTTAGGGCACGCCTTGTTTAAGTCCTTGGAGTCTACACACATCCTCCACTTTCTGTTCGCCTTCTTGACCATTACTATATTGGCCAGCCAGTCGGGGTAGTACACCTCCTTAATGAATTCTGCATCCTGCAATTTGCGAACTTCTTCTGCTATAGCCCTGTTTCGTTCCTGAGCAAACACCCGTTTCTTCTATTAAATAGGGGAAAGGAGGGTGACACATTCAATCTGTGAACCATGATTGAAGGGTCGATCTCGGGAATGTCCTTGTGGCTTCAGGAAAAGACATATTGGTTCTCCCTTAGAAATGTCGTGATTGCTTGGCGAATGAGAGGACTAGCGAAGGTGCCGAACCTAGTCGTCCGCTCAGGTTTGGAGTTATCAAGAAGTATCTCTTCCAACCCCTCAACGAGCTCTGCAACCATTCATTGCTCTTCTATGCTCATAGTCTATAATTGGTCATCCATCTCTAACATTACTATGTAGCACTCGCGTGCTGCCACTTGATCTCCATGCATCTCTCCTACTCCGTACTCTATTGGGAATTTGATCATCAAGTGATAGGTTGACATCACGGCCTTCCACGAATTGAGGGTGGGTCGGCCCAATATGGCATTGTAAGCAGATGAACAATCCACGACAACGAATGTGACATCCTTTGTAATTTGCCAAGGGTAATCACCGACCGTCACGGGTAATGTAACCACACCAAAGGGGTATACTTTTGTTCCCCTAAACCTGACGAGCGATGCATTGGTGGGTATGAGCCGTTCTCTCTCAATCCTCATCTGTTGGAACGCTAGGTAATAAAGGATATTAGCAAAGCTCCCATTATCAACTAGGACCCAGTGAGTATTGTAATCCCCTACCCGTATGCCAACAACAAGTGCATCGTCGTGGGGGTGGTGGAATCGTTGAGCATTTTCCTTTAAAAACCCAACTATAGGGTTGTCAACCCATGCCATCTTTGGAACGAAACTCGTCAACTAGACATTTTGAACCATCCTAAGGTAGGTTTTGCAGGCTTTCCTAGATGAGCTAGATGTTGCGGTGCCCCCTACAATAATTCTGATGTCCCCTAAAGGTGGCCTGGGGTGCTCGCCTTCCCTTCTAACGAACCTTTGTAGTTTTCCCTGTCTGATAAAGTCCTCGATTTGTTGCTTCAAGTCATAGCATTTAGATGTGTTGTGACCGTGATCGCAATGAAAACGACAATACTTGTCTCTAAACCTCTTGCTTGGATCCCTTTTTAACTTGTCTGGCCATGTGTAAGGTTGTATCATCCTTGATCTACATCAGGACCTAATCGATTGGGGCAGTCAGCGGGGTAAAGTTTAAAAACCTTCTAGAGGGTGGCTTGGAATGCCTATCCTCCCGTCAGTCTCCTGTTCTAGAGGTCTTCCGTCCTCACTCTTGCCGCGTGTCTTCTTGTCTGTCACTTTTCTTGGGCTTCTCCTCTCGAGCCATCAATGCATCTTTCGCGTTCATGTACTTAATGGCTCGGTAAAGCACATCTGACATGGTCTTCAGGTCGTTTTTGTATAAAAAGAACTAAAACTTTCCCTTTCGCAACTCATTGGTAAACGTAGCAACAAGTATCTTGTCATCAGCTTCGTCTATTGAAAGGGCTTCTTTGTTGAAGCGGGTTATGTAAGACCTCAGTGTCTCGTCCTCCTGTTGCTTAATGCTCATCAGGCATGTAGTGGACTTCTTATACCTGTGCCCCCCGATAAAGTGCGATGCGAACTACGCACTTAGCTCCTAAAAGGTACCGATGGAGTTATGTGTCAACCTGCTAAACCATATCCTTGCGAGACCCTTCAGCGTAGTTGGGAAAGCTCGACACATGATCTCATCCACAACACCTTGTAAGTGCATGAGGGTTTTGAATGACTTTAGGTGGTCCAAGGGATCCTTGGACTCGTCATAGGCTTCTACCTATGGCATACGAAATTTCGGTGGAAGGGGGAATAATGTGAGGGGTGCAGTAAAGGGCGAGTTCGTTCGGTGGACCAGCTCGTCAAGGTCGTTTGACACCCATCCCCTGAGAGCGTTCATTATGAAGTCCATCCTCTCCTTCATCATCTGCATCTCCGCGACCATGTGCGACGGAGCAGTATCTGTGACAAATGGCCTACTTAAGGCATTGTTACCTTCTGGTCCCTCTCTGTTCTGCCTATCGTTGGTGTGCTGAAGGCTGTGACCCTCCTGTTCTTCTTCCTAATTTCGGGGCTCGACGTCCATTTGGCCCAACTGTTCTTCTAGATCATAGTTTTGCTTTGTAAGGTGTTCTACAGCTGCTGCCAAAGTCTACACCTATCTTCCGAGGGCAGCGCTGCATGGTTCACTCTCCTGATTGTTTGTTGTTGCCATCGACCGTGTGAGTTCCATACAACTCTTTTGTTTAGAAAGTGGCAATATGGCTATCGCTTTCTCATAGACGACGCCAATTGATGATGCTAAAAATCGTCAGTAAGCTGAATGGTCCTCACGTGTCCTTGGTAACCTACGCGACCCAAATAAAAAGAAAGCCTTCCAAAGAGTACCGGTGTGATACCAGCCAAAAACCCTCCGAAGGTTAAATTAGAAAAAAGAATTTTCTATCACTCTAGAGTGCCAAAGCTAGGGTATTATTATGCGTACCTTGATTTGTGTGGGTTTTGGGGTTTTTATAGTAGTGTAGAGTCTTTCTTAATTTCTTGGTGGAGAGGATATTTCCTTGTAGGGAAGATCCTCATTAATGCTCATATTTCAAGGGATCATTTCCTTGTAGGGCTTCCCCTGATTGTGGTTGGGCGTAAAATGCAAGGTTTTTCCATATAAGGATTCTTGGAGGCCACTTAGTCCACGTAGGTGGCGTGTGGCTGTTGCCTGTTTCCATTGCATTCGTCCACATTAAAGGCTTCGTCCGCTTCAAGGAGTTTGTCCGTTCAAGACATGACTCCATATGCTGGTCTTTTGACTTGTTGGGCTGTCCAGACCGTCTATTACCATCACTTACACTTAAATTGGCAAATTGAATCCATCTAGTCTGGGATTTATCCCTATCAATCCTTATGTAGCTAAAAGATGGAGACCCAAATGATGCAGACTAAAAGTGGATCTTCAGGTCCTGATAAGAATTCGCCTAGAAAATATTCTGATAGTTTACTTGGTTGATCTATTCCTGAAAGCAATAAAAAGGTGTAAGAATGCTTGAGCTTTCAGTTGTCTTTTTAACTTGATGACATTAGGATGTGCAGATAGTTGTGACAAAGTTTGATCGCCTCAAAAGAGAGTGGTTAGGCTATTTGAATCAGCTCATTTTGTGTCCCCTAGAATTTTGCAATATGAAAGTGTCAAGTCAATTCAGCCATTGCATCGAAAATTCTTAATGTTTACTCAACAACTCAAAAGGAATTTCTCTTCTGCTTTTGCCCATTTGGCCTTTTCTATGCCTAGAAAGTCAAAACGCCTGTAGTTTTTCTCTTATTGTTTGCCAAATAAATAGAGAAGAACAATAATTATTTGCCTACTCATTCCAAACCCTCTTCTCTTTTTTTTTTTTTTCCTTTGTAAACTGTAAGATTTAACTTGCAATGCTGTGGATACCACTAATTTAATTTATAAACTTTATAAACTAAAGTGTCAACATTAAAATATAAATAAATTATATAATTAAGAAATTAATTTATTATATTATTAATATGACACCAACAAAATTCATTATCATATCAATTTATAATTGTTTTCATAGTAAAATTTGCACAACTTTCTTTCACATTTTTCATATAATTAAAAAAAAATTATTAAGACAAGCTTTGTTAGATTAATATGTACTCCTTAAGTTGGTAAAAGACTAAATTATAAATTACATCCTCTAACTTTACTTATTCTCAATTTAGCCATTTTTTTTTCATTTTAGTCTTTAACTTTAATATGTTCTTAATTTATATGTTTAATTCCATCCGATCTCACCATTAGTTTTAGTACTATTTTAACTTTCCAAAATGGCATCTTTTTTGAACTTGCAGTTGTAGATTGCACAAAAAGACTCTACCAAAAATAAATCTTAAAAGATATATAATTTATAATTTTTATTCCCAGTAAAATTTACTCGGAAAAAAATAGAAACATGTACGTGTGAAGGGCAGGTAAGCTCGCGCGTGAGCCTTGTCCCCTAACTAAGTCCACAGTAGAATTAAAGAATCATATCTCTCTTTCTCTCTCTCTCTCTCTTTCTTTTTCTTAAGTTCACCGAATCAAACTCTAATTCTAGAGAGCTGCCACCGTGAATCTGAGTCAGACTGGTCAGGTGAGCACAGAAAATAGAAACAAAAATAGAAAATTTATCTTTCATATCTATCTAATTTCTAATCATTTTATTTTGTATTGTATTGATTGACTTGTAATAAGTTAAGAGCAAGAATTCTAAATTTCATTCTCTAAGCAAGGAATAAAAAACACTTCCTTAAATTAATACCTGATTTTACAGCTCAGGTTCTTATCCATTTTACATTATCATTTTCATTCATTTCTTTAATGGGTTTTCCTTTGTCCCTTCTCTTTCCATAGATTTTTTCTTAAAGACTTCAACTTTTCAATCGGTGCTATTTAAAAAAACCAACTTTTTTTTTTTTATGTAATCCAATAATTTAATTTGTACAAATTTTTTTTCATGTTCTTGTTGTTTACTCTTTGATACTAATTCTGTCACTGTCAGACCTTAATATCTTATATGGAATCTTTACTCAACCTTGTATAACCCAACTTTGGTTTAGTCTTGCACGCTAACAACCCCTTCTGTGTTCTTATATTTCTCAGACTTTTGGGTCATCATCATTTCATCATTTGAGCTTGTTGTAGGTAAAGAAGTGTTTTGCTTTTTCCTCTTTTTTGCATCCTTATTGGTCTCACAGAATTGTAGTCTAAATTGGGTTTCATCCACCTAAGCTTTTTTATGTTCTCTGTGTTCTTGACTCTTTTTGGGTTTCTGGGTTGGCAGGTATATTGGTCTTTGGAGCTGAAAAATTTGTTGGTTAATGGCTGAATTGATAGGGCCGCGATTGTACAGCTGTTGTAATTGTCGGAACCATGTTTCACTTCATGATGATATAATTTCCAAGGCTTTTCAGGTGAGTATGCTTGAAAACCCTTATTCCAATGTTTTCTTTTTGGTTATAATATTATTCTTGGTTTTAAAGTGACTGTAGAAGATTGTTCTTGAAATTTATGAGGAACCCATGAATGAAAAACTCAAAATTTGCATATACCAACTCTTGATTTACCAAAAAAGGAAAGAATAAATGTAAGAATTCTTGGATTAAGGAACAAATCATAAAGGAAGAAAGGATCTATATTGAATTTAGACCCCAACAAAAAGAGCAAAGAGAGAGAATTGAACTCAGAACTTCTTTTCCTTTTTTGGGTAAATTGGTTTAATTGACACTGATAGTTTTTCAGCTTCACTACAAAGTACACTCAGGAAATAAGAGCAGCTCAGTACTTCACCAACCAAAACAAGAACAACTGGCAACTGGAACACTGCAATTTTAACCATGTTTATAATAACCTGTAGCACAACAAAGTAGCTATATATCCAAAAATTCCTAGGGGTAACAATAATCACCCTGTAAGAGCCTTCCTTTGCAATGCCATTATGCCAATCCCCTTCGTACTAACTCTGATATAAGCAAGGCTTGTGTCCTGTTTCACACAACCAGATCAAGCCTTATGTCTAGTGCTCCCAGTTCCCTCCAATAGCATGCTACTCTATCATTTCATAAAACAAAATTCTGATTGTTTTGGCTGATTTATGTTTGGTGTTATCAGTGCCATTTTCATATCTTGTATCAAAACTCCAATCAATGTTTCTATTTTTGTTCTTGAATGTTTGTGTTAATGTTGACTGTGGTAATAAGTTTTGGGCTTATTTTTGGTCCAACATTATTTTCCATAATTTTGTTATTAGGGAAGAAATGGCCGAGCTTTTTTGTTCTCCCACGCAATGAACATTGCGATAGGGCCAAAAGAAGATAGGCATCTCATGACTGGTCTCCACACTGTAGCTGATATCTTTTGTGCTGATTGCAATGAGGTGTTGGGTTGGAAGTATGAACGAGCTTATGAGGCAACACAGAAGTACAAGGAAGGAAAGTTCATATTGGAGAAGTCAAAGATTGTTAAGGAGAACTGGTAGCATTTTGTTAGGGGGTCCTCAACCCATTCCTTCCAGCACTGATGTTTACTTTCTAGCGGTACATGTTCATCTTGTACAGGAAGCTCTCACCCATTTGCAAATGTCATTGTTTCTTATTGTTCATTTGTGCGATGTGCTTATCTCTGGAATTTGTAATTTGAGTATTCAAATTCTGTGTTAATAAAATCACGGTATTGTTCAAGTGTGCAGTTTTTTTTTTTTTTTTTTTTATTATCTGATATGGATTTTTAGATATAAAACTCTAGCCGGTTCTGTTTAGTTTTTTAAAAGGCCAAAGAGAAGAAAATTTGGTGTCTTGCAAAGTGTTTGGGGGTTAATCTTAGTCCTTAAAAAGTCTGTCTATTCAAATAAGCATAGTAATGCAGTAACACATTGATTTGGAAGGCTTGTAACAGCAAAAAAAAAATTAGATCTAACAATGTGCTATGGTTGAAAGCATGTTCTAGTGGAGCTGCTTTTCAGGTTTTTATTTCTATGGTATCTCTTTTCAGCTAGATGTTTGGTAATGTGAACAGAATATGCAACTTTGCTTGCATATATACCCTAACTGCAGATACCATCTGCACGCAAAGCATGCTTGATATGTCTTTCTTTCCATCACCATGGCCATTTCCATGTCTACCTGATTCTGTAAGCTTATTATGTTTTTTGTAAAATTACAAGGTCATTTACATGAATGGTTTCTGTTCAGTCGCTTTATACAATTTGAAAGTGACACCATTACTTTCTGATATAAGCATGGTTGTTTTCCTATCTACCTTTTGTTTTCCTATCTACCTTTTTGTTAAATCTTAATGGTTAATTATTTGCAGGTTTGAGTATGAGAATCGGTGTCTCTATAATTGAAGGTAAAACAGCTTACCAATCACCTCTTTTAAACCCCCATCCTCATGCACCCTATAGAATTTCATCATTCTTAATGAAATGAAATGAAATTGAAACGGCATACCAATCACCTCTTGATCAATTAATATTTAGTGGATATCCAAAGATATAGCCATGGTAACAAGGAAATAAACCTATTTTCACAATGAGCAATGGTTATCACACACTGTACACATATGCTTTTAAAAAAAACTAAAATCTTGACTTGAAATCAGTTAAAAACAAAGCGGGTGTGTGAAGTCATGATTTCAATTAAAAACAAAGCTTGTGTGTGTAAAATTATTTTCCTCTCACAAATAAAGAAACAGCATGTTTGAAATATGATATACAACTTTATTACTATTTCTTGTGTGTTTTATTAACTTACACTTTAATTATTCCATTAAAACTGGCATACAGCTTGCTTTGTGCATCAATGGATAAACAGCCTGTAACTTTAATAAATGAAGGAGCTTAAAGCTAATAAACAGAAATATATATATATACACACACACACACAGCCACCAAACAAAAGAGAAAAAAAAAAAAAAAAAAAACCTTTAATTTGAAAATTTGACATGAACAAATAGCAATCAAGTCCAGTAAATAAGAATGATGGGTATATTTTTAACTTAACCTTTCAATTTTCTTCTTCTTCTTCTTTTTAAATTATTTATAAAAATAAAAATAAAAATAAAAACCGAAAAGTTTGGAGAACAAGCTGCAAGAAAAGGTCAGAGAACAAGTTGCATGAGTTGTTTATTCTTCATTTGGCTGGTAAGAAAAGAAGCACCTAAAAAGGGCAGGGAAGAAAAGAAAATAAATTAACAATCTGACTCTAAAGATTCTCTACCACAACCATCTCAAAAACAAATTTTAGAAAATAATAAATAAATAACTCACACAAACACACACAGTGGGTTATTTTCCTTGGTCCATTCTGAATTTGTTGACTTGTACTGATTCTTTTCTTTTCTTTTTTATGTAAAGATTAGTACTGAATTTAAAACCTTGTAGGCATGTACTAGGAAGAATTATGCTGGTCCACTATCATTTTCTAATGTCAATAATGGTATATGCCTCCTAGCTTTTTTATTGCAGGAATATAATTATATATTTATTCAATTTTTTGTTAAACTAAATAAATTATTTATTCACAAGCTTGATTAATTTATTCATTTTTCATATATAGTAACACCATGATTAATTATTTTTTGGACCCATTTACAATTCTATACTAATAATTAATAATTAATAATTAATAATTAAATTATAGTTGAATATATATTCAAGTTAATTAAATAAAATGGTTTTTGTTTATAATAATTATATTCACCAATCTTATATTATTAAAAATTATATATACTTCTTACAAAATTTGACTATCTATATATTCTCAAAAAAAAAAAAACTATTTGTATTATTAATAAACTACAAATAATAATTTTATACCTTTTTCTAAGAGAAAAAAAAAAAACAATAATTTGATACCTTATTGTTTAATCATATCTATAGATAATATTCAAACAAATTAAGTCATAATCCTCTTAAAATATGTCAACTGATGATGAAGATGATATACACACACACACCAATACACCAGTCAATTTTTGGTGTAAGCAGGGATTAAACTCTAAATCTTTTATTCAATCATAAAAAAATTTACCAGTTGAATTATTTGGAACCCATGACTAGTGCTATATTTGATTGGGGGGAAAAAGCCAAAGATGGAACAGGGGGATAAAAAATATGTATTTTCCATTATTTAGTTAAGAAGAGAAAATGGAGTGAAAGGAGAATGGGTGGGTGATTTGTCCTCTTGGAAATAATCTCCCCAAAATGGGAGAAATTATTAGGTCCATCGGGAGGACTATTGAAGTGGTTCTCCCAAATCCCAACCAATGAAATAATGTCACTTATATAAATGTGTGAGTTAGATTCTTAATCAACACAACAATTAATAAATAAATAAAAATCACTAGGTGATGTCACATTTGCATAAATGACATCGTTTTATTAGGTTTTTTTTTTTTAAAGAGTTTCAACCTATAGCACCCACTCTTGATAATAACTCTTTATTATCAGATCAAGACACTAATAAATTTTTGGTGTATATGATAATTAAATCTCAAATATCTAATTCAACCATAAATTTTTTTACCAATTGAACTAATTAAAATGACCACTTTAAGAGGGTCTAATAATTTCTCTTGAAGGAAAAAAAGTAGATATAAGGATAAAAAGACATTACTATAAATATAATAAAGATATAACAATAATTTAATTTCTATCATTTTTTTTCCATCCCTTCTAAGCTACTACTAAACACTTATTAATGGTAAAAAAAAAAAAAAAAAAAATTCATACTCCTACTTTTCCATACATCAAACTCATCACTTTAATATTTGTAGCTTTCAACGGAGAAAGAATACGCTGTCGTTTTAACTCGTTAAAACACAAAAAGCTACGTTTCAACAAACCACAACAAAAAAGAAAAAAAAAAATCATTTTCCACAGAAACAAACAGCAACGAAAGCGAGAGCGAGCGAGCGAGAGAGAGAGAGAGAGTGAGAAATGTACCTGAAGAAGGCGCTGTGGGCGGAGGGACTATTATCTCCGAAACCATCGCCGGAATCAGAATCACAACCGCAACAGCAGCAGCAGCAGCAGCAGCAACCGCCGCCGGAGATGGCGGTGCAGGAGCTAGTGAACTCGCTGAACCGGCAGAGGCTCTACCGCGAAGTCACTCTCGCTCTCAAAACCGGCCTCCGCGACGCCCGCGCCGAGTTCTCCTTCCTCCGCCTCCGCGGCCTCCGCAACCTCCTCAAGTTCCTCCGATCCGTCGCCGAGTCCGACTCCACCGTCCACCTCTTCTGCCAGACTCAGTCCCTCCCTGAACTCCAAGGTTATAACAACAACAACGACGACGTCGTCTTCTTCAATTTCATCTTTAACTAACTAATTAACTAACTTTTTTTTTCTGTTAAAAAAAAAAAAAAAAAAAAAAAAAACCAGTGGTTAGGGCTGTGTTTAAGCACTCGTTGAAAGAAAGGGAAGAAGAGGAAGTGGAGAGTATAGATCACATATATGAAGGTGTTGAGGCTTTGAAGATAACGAGTCCGTCTACTGATGCTGAGGTGGCACTCGCGCTTCGAGTTTTGGAAGGTTGTTGTTTGCTTCATAGTGAGAGCACTGCTTTGGCCCATCAACATAACGCTATTCAGGTCTCTATCTTTCTATATTCATCTTAATTTTTCATGATTTGTTACATTCCCAGTTTTTAATTAATACCCATTTAAAAAAAATATATCTAATCTTTATGCTCCTATTATCTTGTGCATTAGCTCATTCAAAAAAAAAAAAAAAATTTTTGAATGCTTTATAGTGAAACTCATTTAGGAAGTGCATCCATGATATGGATCCAAATGATTGATTTGGCAAATTCTTAATGGTTCACATCTGAATAATGCTAGAGATACAAATTATTTTACAAAATTTTTTACAAACTATGGTGAATGATTATTGGTAAATGAAAAAGTGATATTAATGATGGGTCTAGATAAAAACCAATAAAATGTTGTGAAATATCTGTGGCTATAGCATTACTTGTTCTCATCTGGGTCCACCGGTAACACCACCCGCCACATTAGCAGTTTGTAAAATAGTTTGTGGCTTTAGCATTTTGCTTATTTTTATGGTATAATGGAGTCACTGTTCAATGTTCAACCAGTGTGACAATGTTACTGTCATTATCACTGTCATGTGTAAGTGTAACTCTGTTACTTGTAGAGGTTATATGATAATTTTTCTTGTGTCTGTAAAGTTTATCCTTGACTATTGAACACTCTTTTCTTCAATGTATTGTCTTGGGGAAACCCTACATTACTAGTTCTCATTTGAGTCCACCGTTAACACCACCCTCCACATCAGTAGTTTGTAAAATAATTTGTGGCTTTAGCATTTTCCTTATTTTTGTGGTATGATGGAACTGCTCAATGTTCAACCAGTGTGACAATGTTACTGTCATTCTCACTGTCATGTGTAAGTGTAACTCTGTTACTTGTAGAGGTTATATGTTAATTTTTCTTGTGTCTGTAAACTTTATCTTTGACTATTGAACGCTCTTTTCTTCAATGTATTGTCTTGGGGAAACCTTGCATTCCTCTTGTGCCTTTCTGTTTAACCAGTGAAATTTGTATTGATTGCCCAATGACCTATAGCTCAAATGACACTTTCTGCTCCCTATAACGATGAGATTGTTGGTGAGATCGTGGTTTCAAGAACCACTAATGCGTATGTAACTTTAAAAAGAAAGGTCGTACTTAATGCACAGAGCTCCCACTTTTGCGGGATTTTGGAGAGGTCATGGTAGGCAGCCTTACCCCCAATTTTGTTTGGAGAGGCAGATTCCCGTAAATGTAACTTACCAATTTAAAAAATATATATATATATATAGTCATAACAGTCAATTTTTTTTTTTGGTTCTGTTCTTGGCTGTTAATTATTTGCCAATGTTGATGGGAGTTAGAGTTTGCAGTATATGAATGTGTGAATTCTTTTATTCTTTTATAATTTTTTTTTATAATTGTCAGAATTCTTAATACCAAACTTAGATCTAATTTTCTATTATGCAGGTGTTAATGAACATATTATCAACTCGTGGAGTACTTGAGCAAGGTGCATGCTTAGATGCTTTAGTCTCAATAATGTTGGACTCATCAGCCAATCAAATGGTATTTCACTATTTTGACTCTTATTTTACTGTTCATTTGTTATGGATTAGAATTTTTGTTTTGGCCAAATAATGATATGTCTTCTTGTAGCTGGCTTCTAATGATAATTAATTGTACCTTCTTTTGATGGTTTTGTTTCAGTTGATCAAAGTTTAATCCTTATTTTGTTGTTTCTTCTACCTATTGCTGTATGGCCTTAATATTTGTTCAAGTATGCTCAAGAGAGAAGATGAGTTTCTAGAGTGAGGCTCATAATATTTAGTAAATCAAGGTCACCTTACCAGCCATACAATGGCCTTAATATTTGTTCAACATGTGTTGTGTACTTTGTTCCTTATTTTCTAGGAATTTGAGGCATGTAATGGTATCGAGGAAGTTGCAGAGCTCATAAGAGACAAACAAGTGGATGAAAATCTCAGGTAATTTCTTTTGTCCTGCTTCACTTTAATGCTTGTAAACACCTTACCATGCAATATGATGGTTCCTCTCTGATGGCAAAATCAAATCGCTTTTACTTTCAATATAAACCATGTTCTATATTTCTAATTTGAAACATATGGTAACAACTTATTAGCTGGCCCTGCTGGTTTGGAATATTCTATGGAAAAATTTCAAAGAAGTATGTTAAACTTTCTTTACTTCAACTTGAAGTTTTCTCTAATGCTAGCTTCCATGCCCCCTTTTTTTTTTATCTTCTCACAGTGCTTGGGTGAATGTATCTTCCTTATCCTTTTTTTTTCACCTTAAAAGAGTGGTCAATAATTTTAATCTTTGGAATTGGCACTTTTGTAACCATTTTTTGTTCTGGTTTCCTTTTCAAATGATTGTGTTTTTATATGGTTAAATTTGTAGTCTTGTAAGCAAGTTGAGAAGAGACCAATTTATAGAGACCAATTGTGTCTCTAATCGAGTGTTAGGGAGACAGAGAATTGTCTTGAGAATGCAAAATGAATCTGACAGTAGAGCTGTCAGGGAGACGTAGAATTGGGCAACATGGGACATTTGCCCAAAAACAAGTTCCAACTATGTGCAAATTTCTTTGGAATTACACTAGCGTAACCTTTGAAGTCCTGTACAGAGTCGCCGCATGATTGCATGCTTGCAGTATTTACTGCCTTTTCCTAGACTACCCTTTTTGTTTTCGTTTTGTTGTGAGGTTAAAGCCATTTCAACTTGACTCTTCGCCTAAACATAGTATTGATCTAAAAAATAAATTCTTGTCTTTTTCCTTTGTCCATACCTTGGTTCATTTGATTAGGTAAGCTGTGTTGGAGGGAACTCTCATCATTAAGACCTTTGAATGTGCCTATTATTGACATGTGGGTAGTAGTTGATTTACAGCTCATTAATTCTTCACTATCTCTCTCTTTTTTTACCCCCTTGTCTGTTTTATTTCTTACCAATTCAATACACGGTGATAAGAAATATCTTTTTCCTGTGATTAGGTTGAAATGTGGTGAGTTCTTGTTGCTACTCATAGGGCATGTAAATGGGAGGGAAAGGCCTCCGTTGGCAGCCATACATGAAGATATAAGGCGACTTCTAGGAGAGAAATCTGCTTCCTTGATATGGGCAGCCAGTCAATTTGGCTCAACACTTGATCCGAAGGAAAGACTGACTGCTTTACATATCCAAGCTCGCAGGGTGCTTGAGTCACTGGACCTGTACTGAATCTTAGCTTATGAATATTGCTGTAGATAATGCCGTTACTCAGTGGCATTTCCAACAAATAGAAAATGCACCGTTATTAGCCAGTCCTCTTTTTCCTCCCAAGCCGAAACTTGTTTTATTATTGGGTTAAAGGCATCGAGGAAGAATATTTCAGAAAGTTATGTTTAGATATTTATATTTTGTATGATACAACATAGAGCACCAAATCTTATTTTATTTAGCTGCACTTAAACAGAAATTGTAAACCCTCCTTTCATGTGAATAATCAAATTATTTAAAGTATAGTATATTTCCTCTGCTCGCTTGTGTGATTTGTCACTTGCAAGAAACACATGAATCTCATCTCTATCTTCAATCCAACTGCATCCTGGGCTCTTTTGCATTCTTCTATCATTCATAATCTGTCTTGTTTTAGCTAGGTCATCCCATCTCCCTGCATGAGCATATAACTTTGCTAATAGAATATAGTTTGCAGTATTATGTGGTTCCAACTCTATGAGCTGTTCTGCTGCAATTTCTCCTAATGCAACATTACCGTGAACTACACATCCTCCAAGCAAAGCACTCCACATCACCAAATCAGGTTCCATGGGAATTTTCTTTAAAAGTTCATAAGCATCATTAAGCTGGCCTGCACGACTAAAGAGATCAACCATACATGTATAGTGTTTCAATGTGGGTTCCACATTGTAATATCCCATCAGATCAAGGAATTCATAACCTGATTCAACTGATCCGGCATGGACACAGGAAGAAAGAACTGATAGGAAAGTCACATTATCTGGTCTAAAACCATCTTCCAACATTTTACGAAACAATGCAATTCCCTCCTGCCCATGTCCATGCATGGCATATGCAGTAAGCATGGCATTGTGAGAAACCAAATTAGGTTTCTTGATCCTGTTATAAGCCAGCTTCGCATTCTTTATACTTCCACATTTTGCATACATGTCCAAAAGTGCTGCTCCAATGTGGATGTCCGAGTCATAATCCAATCTGATTGAATGTGCATGAACCTGCTTACCTCGCTCAATTGTAGCCAACCTTGCGCACGCCGGTAAAATGATTCCAACTGTGTAAATATCAGGTCTCAAATTTGATTTCTGCATTTCAGTGAACAATTTCATGGCTGAATCATAATGTTCATTTTCCACACAGCCGGCAATAATACCATTCCATGTATATACATTTGGGTCAAAACCATCTCCTTTCATTTTTTGAATAAGATCATGAACACGTTCTTTCTCATTACAGTATGCATAGCCTGAGATTAAGGCATTCCAAGTTGGTGTGTCCCTTTCACTTACTGCATCAAAAGCCACCTGAGCAGCCGCTAAATTGTGGCATTTACAGTACATTTCTACCAAAGCTCCACCCACAAAGGTGTTAGATTGCAGACCTCTAACAATGGCCTGAGAATGTATTTCCTTCCCTTGTCTCAAAGAAGCCATATCAGCACAAGCACTAAGAATGCTTCCTAGAGTGAAGGAATCAGGTTCAAACCCTTCCATCAGTAAATCTCGAAACATGCTCAAAGCTTCATCATACATGAAGCTATCTGCATACCCTGAAATCATCGAGTTCCATGAAATTATATCCTTCTCATTGCCAGCTAGCTTCATCTGATCAAACAGCTCCTTGGCCTTTGAGATATCACCATTCTCACAATACCCAACAATCATTGTATTATATGACACAACATTTTTCATTGAAAACTTAGAAAATAACTTGAAAGCAGTTCCCATATCAGCACACCTCCTATACACATCAACTAATCCATTCACGACAAAAGGGTTAGACATAAACCCATGTCTTATTATATAGCCATGGAGTTCTTTGCCAAGACTTAGCTTTTCTAGTCTAGCGCAAGCTGGAAGAACACTTGCTAGGGTTCGTGCATTTGGTTCAATTCCAGCTGCTTGCATTTGGTAAAGCAGTTCAATTGCTTCTTCATCATAGCCATTCTGCGAAAACCCCCCAATGACTGCACTCCAAGAAATAAGATTGGGCATCGAATCCTCCGAAGACATTCTTTTCAAAAACTCCAATGCCTCATAAACCATCCCATTGGCAGCACAAGCCGTGACAATAGAATTCCATGAAACACGGTCCTTCTTGGGCATCGTTGCTAAAACCTTCTTGGCATCATCTAAGCTTTTACATTTGCCATACATATCTATCAGAGCATTACCCACATAAATATTTGAAGCAAACTGATACTTCACTACAATCCCATGTAATTGTCTTCCTAAGTCTACTATCCCAAGACCACTACAAATCTTAAAGACCACCGGAAACACGAAAAACTCCAAGCCAATATGTTCAAATTGTAATTCTTGATAAAGCAAAAATGCTTCCTCAAAGAATCCGTTATCCACATACACACTGAGAATGGCATTCCAAGAATACAAGTTTCTCAGCGGCATTGTTTCAAACAACAAATATGCAAATTCCAAACACCCACATCTTCCATACATTTGAAGCAACTTGGTTTCTACAAACTCATGCCCATGAAACCCAGTTTTAAGTGAGTGGGCATGTATCTGTTTTCCTAAACTTGGGCATTTACAAGATTCTAGAATTGAAGCATATGTGTTTGAATCCACTGGTTTATCAAGCATGGAGAGGTGGGTGTGCAAGGGTTGGTGGGTTAGTTTAGGCCTCTGAAAGGAGAGGCTAGTGGTTTTGTTAGGCCTGTTGGAACCAAGTGGCTGTGGTGGTAATGGTGGTAGGTGAATGATGGGTTCCAATGATTGGGTCGGCATTTTGGCTTTGGCTGCGGCTGTGAAGTGAAAAGAGAAAGATGGTAGTGGGCAACTGGGTCTGAAGGATAGTGATGTGCCTCTGCTTCTTACTGTTACCAGTTAGTCTGTCACCACATATTTGTGGATAGACCTCGCAAACAGGTCGAGCTACTCAGGTTACATAAAACCAAATTGAATGGGGGACAAAGACCACTTCATTTAAAACTTTAAATGATATGGCGGTTTGTACACTGATAATAAAATCATAATCATGAAATGGACAAAATGAAAAGACAAGAAAACTTGAAATATAGAAAAAGTCTATTTCGACTCGAATGGTATATATCCCGTCCACAATTTTATTATTACTATATTTTTAAAATCAATGTTTTGTTCATTTGTTTTGCTGTTAAAGGTTTTGATTTGTTTCGTATTTTACCATGTTTACATTTTTTTTTTTTTTACATCATGCATAAAATATAAATATATGATATTGTGGGTCGAAGTGCCATAAAATATTGTGGACATTTCTTGAAACATGTGAAACAAAATTAACAATTTCTAAGAAAGTGGTATTATATATATCTGATACATGATAGAATTTTTTTCATTTGTAAAATTTTCTCACACAGTCGAAAAAGAAAAGGAAAGAACTCTACTTTTTTTTTTTTTATGAACATGTACCTTGCATTCACTACTTTTAGATCATACTTTCTCCCTTGTTTTGATCTTTGCACGTTTTTCTCACACTTCATTGTTTAATTCACAACTTACTGATTATCAAAGCACTCAAGTTCATCGACCAACTATTTCAATATTTCCGGCCTTGGTAACTTTCAAACAATCTGCTATTTTAATTTTCAGGCCTTTGATGACTTCTATATCATTGATCCGGTGATTAGTTTTCAAGTCTTTGGTGACTTGTTTAGTCACTCGGATGATTTGTGTTTGAGGGCTTTTGATGACTTGTTCATGGTGCTCTGCTGTTTCAATTTTAATGCCTTTGGTAACTTGTGGAGCTGTGAATCTGTGATACTGAATCAGATTCCGATGCTTTGATGAATTTCTATTTAATCCTGCTAATCAAAATTTTAAGGTTTTGATGAATATATCTTCCAGTTTAACTTGACGAATGCACCATTCCATATATGCTAAATGCATAAGTTTGATTATGAGAAATTTAATTGTAAATTACCTTATCTCATGTTTGGATGAACTTATTATCATCAATTTATTCTGTTTAATTGATTATCATATAAAAATACAGTTGTACCTTTAAAAAGTTGTTGAGAAATATAGACCTCCGAGAACATCTATGTTGGTGGAGCTAAAATGAATAGTGTTTAGTTGATGAAAAAAAAGAAAAAAAAGAAGAAGAGAGAATTGATGTAAAAGCATAAAATAAAATAAAAAATTTTATCCCTTCTTGCTACAGTGAACTGCTAGTCTTGGCAGTTCACTATAGCAAGTTGGATAAAAAAATGGTTTGGCACCATTGATGTTGGGCTCTTTTTGGTGTTTGAGGTGGTAAAATAGCTATATATTTTACCACCACCAATATTAATGCTTTGTGGCTAAGTTTTAACCAATTTATACCAGATCGATTAACAAACCAATTATGATTTGTACGTTCATATTTGGTTAATCATGCCACGTAACAATATAGCCAAACAAATAAAGTGCTACAAATAAATAACACGACAATATAGTTGCAAAGTGAAAACTGTAACAGAAAAAAAAATTTCGGAGGTTTACTGCTAATTGTCAAGGAGAAATATACACTAGTAGAGTTGGAGTTGAAGCTGTTACAATAAAATTAACCAAATTTTAATGTTACCTCTAGTAGTGACTTAGTACTAAACTCTAGGCCTACAAACACAACTCTCTCCAAATTTCTTATAGTTATTTAATTATAATCGGCCCATTTATAGTCTAGCAATTAGAGCTCGAAATCTAGAGATTGGATGACTTAATGGGTTTGATTGAGAATTAGGATTTGCAATTCTCGATCTGTTGAATAGCTACGCTATTCTAGGCATGAGTCTTGAACTTGAAATGAAATCTAAAAACACACAAGATTTAACTTTTTGTTTATGGTTTGCCAACCTACGCATTATGAACCTAACAAAAGAGAAATTTTAAAAATTTGTACCTCAAATTTTTAAAAGGAAAAAAAAAAAAAAAAAAAAAGGCCAAATGGTAAAGAAAGTCCATAGTGTAGATTACCCATAAGAACATGGGTCCTTGAACTTTCCAAATTCCAATCCTTGTTTCAAAAGGTAACTAAGAGAAGATAAAGGATCCCATGACCTCAAAACCTAAAGAAGAAATGAAAAGGAAAAGTTATAGCGGACTATAAGGCAGTGGGTTGGTAGCATGCTTTTAAAGCCTATTATTGCTAGATCTTTAACATATTTGGCGACAGAAAAAAGTGTCTTTTGAAATGGTGATCGAAACTTCCCCTAAAAAAAACTATGAAACTTGTTGAGCTAAATTGCTGTGCATAATGCAAGGGAGCGACTTTAGAACATTGGTAGATGGATTATTAGGATAGAGCTAGTCACGTAAAGGTGGCCATGATTTCGATTTCCTCGAACAATACGGTGCTTTAAATGAATCATGAACAATTGGTCATGGCAGTTTTGAGTTTTAAACTTTTAATCACAGAAAGCCAAACTCCGAAAGTTGTTAACGCACAAATGCTCAACCCCAATAATTCAATGTACATCTTTTTGTTCCTACCAAATGATCATCATGCTACACGTATTACTTTGATTATTAGAAAGAATCTTGTCCATTGTTGATGACATTAATTATAGCACTATGCTCCCTTGCATTATTTTCATTAAGAAAATTCAAAAGAGTTTCTTCAATTTTCTGTGTATTTTGAATTCAAGGGTTTTAGCACTCAAGTGCATTCGTTGAAATAGATGGATCTCAATACCTAGGTGCAACTAACCTCAATCTGAAATAGACGTATTTTATTTTTTGTGGCTATCATGCATGCTGCATCGATAAAATACTTTCATTTTTGTAAGTATCATGTTGTGTCAATAATAAGAGACTTCATTGGTCGGAGGAAAAGAAAATGCAGGAACTAGGATGTAATTTGTATTATTAATTTACAAAATACCCATGAATTTTCCCACTGCTCAAGTATCACCAATAGATGAACATATTGACGAGCTCTTACTAGTGGCTTAACTATACATTTTTATTCTTGTTACACTATGAGCTTGGGAATAAAAATTATGTTTTATTTTGTGTACTTCACTTTATGTTCTATCGATGTTCCATCAATAGCAGTGTCACATTTTTTTTGATCCCCTTATAAAGCCAAAGTTTAATCATAAAAATTAGATACATGGCATACTGTATTTGGTAGAGTATAAAAGATTTTTTTATTTGTTTGTGCACATATTTCTTTTATTTTTGCTCCCTTGTAAGGCCCAAGTTTAGTCAAAAAAAAGTTAGATACATGATATATTGTAGTTTATGGAGGATAAAATGAATCCTAAGTATCAAACATAAGTTTTATTCATTTGTGCACATACTGTCTTGTCTGCTCTATAGCAATTCTAATAACATGCTTGTGATAAAGAAAGAAACGTCAACAACGTGCAGAATACACAATTTTGATCCAGTGATTATATATGACATTATTGTAGCCTGTATTTGAATTTGCTACGTTTGAATTCTGGCCTGTCTAGACCTAATTAAATGGAATTTGTAGAAATTAAACGTGAAGCTTAAATGTGATTGTGAAAGGTGACCACTAGAAAAATTATTGTCACATGGTTTTATGATATCGGCTAAGAAGTCGTACAACATGAACATAGGTGAATTGAAAAAAAAATAGTCTTATTAGCTCTTTAGGACCACAATGCCTACCGTTGAAATTCAAATTTAACAAAAGCTATCCCTACCCAAGAAGGACCTTGCTTAATGGTTCGACCAAAACATATTGGGTAATGATGGGAAATTAATGTGGCGTTGAAAACTACGTGCGTAATGAACTGTGAAAATGCTCAAAAATTATACAGTTATTATGGTAAATCATATTACTTGTCCATCATTTCATTAAAAAACTCTCATTTGGTTAACATTGCCAAGTCAATTTATGATAACATTAAAAAAAAAAATTAAACAGAAACTGACTTTCTTTTTAAATTGATTTGGTAATTTTAAATAAATAAGAGTATTTTGGTGGAATAGTAATCCACTATAAAGACGTATAATTTCTCAGAATATGTGAAGATAATATAACTTTTATTATATAAAAATTACAAATTAATATGACAACGAATGTGATTGGTGGGTTTCAACTTACTTGTGTATAAATATTTGAATTTTACTTTTTGTGGTTAGTAACACATTAATTTATAAGTTTAATGTAGTAAGATTTGCAGTACCACTGCCTACGCTACTAGTAAACTACTATTTGGCCACCACATTCTTAGTCAAAGTTATTCCCCATGAACCCTAATTGTCGCCGACACTAGGGGCTGAAGTTTAGTGAAAGTCTTAAATATTTTCACCCATTTCATTGACGAAAATGAGAGAGCAAAAGAAAAAAGATTGAAAGAGAGATTAATAGAGTAGATACTCATGTTTGGCAAAGAAAAGGACCTCCATGATAAGGTGGTGCCCCCCATTGCAATCAAACCACACTTTAATTAAAACCCTAGTGCTAAACACCCTAGACAACAAATAAAGGAAATCAATGAATTGTTCTCTTACCCTTATACTATACTATATATACTATATATTATATACTACTACTATATAGTATATATATTAATAAATGGAGGGTCAATAGATCTGGAGGATTTTTGGAGTGGAGGAGATTATTCCACACTCCACAGCACGCTTACCTAGGGGAATGTTTGTGGGTCCCACACCATAGCCAAACAGTATGAGTTACAGTCAAGCAAAATATTTATACATATTAAAGAAGAAAAAAAAAAAAGAGAATATATATAGGACATGGAGAGTAATAATGATGATGATTCAGGAAAATGGAGCACAATGTGATGAATGAGAGTTGAACTATGAGTGACTTTAAAAGAATAAAATACATTTAGGTAAGGTTTTGGTGGAGATGGTTAAAACTTTAAACTGTTTTTGAGCTAAGGTTATAGGTTTTTTTTTTTTTTTTTTTTGGGTGAAAGACTCTGACTACTATACACTATTACACTGTGAATTAAACTGATCTAGCTCTGTTTAAAAAGTGGTACGGCACTTTTGTTATTAGTATTTTTTTTTTTCCTTATGATTCCCACTTTTTGGTGATTAAAGTGGGTGTGGCATGTGCAGAAATGGTTCATGGGGTCATACCTAGTAGTTCTGGTATTTCTTTGATCAGATCCTATTTGCTTCATGAAAGTGCTTTAATGGGGTTGAAGAATCTCTACGACCCAGATAGTGTTGATAAAGAACCTGACACTTCTGACCTGTTGGCAAAGCAAAAAAGAGAACAAAAAAGAGAGAACTTTTGCTGTAAAGGATTGACAGCCATCATTCCAACTCACCTTTAAGCTTTAAAGTGCAAAGGAAATAGATATAATCCATAAAAATAAATTATCAATAATAATCAAAGCCACAAATCCCAGTGTTAATTAATAATAGACAAAGATTAAGATAGTCATTTGCTCATTAATTTAACTTTAGTACATGCTTCTGCAGAATATATATATTTTTTACTAAACTCTTGCTACCTAACAAACATGGAAGATTATTAAAATTTTGTAGCAAGATGAACAACATGATACACTGAACCCTTTGCTGTGATAGAAGAAACATAAGGAGTACTACCGAGGACCATGATACAAAGGCCAAAGAACTAGAAGTCAGGTTTCTTTTTCATCTTAATGAAGCCCTAAAAAGAGATATCATCAGTCTTTCCTTGGCATCTTGTTCTATCTTTACACAGCATTCCGTGACACACTTTTGAAGCCAACCTAAAATAAAGCTTCAAACATCCACATTGATCAAAGTGCAAAGAAAGAAAAAAAAAAAAACAAAAACAAAAACAAAAAGTACATAGAACTAAGAAAAATAAGGGAGAGAGAAGGAAAGGGAAGCAAATACTTTAAAAGAAAGAAAGAAAGAAACCCATGTACCCTATTTGTTAGTTTTGATTAACTCAAAACAAGTCACCCACCCAAGTGGAAGAAAAACCCAAAAAAAAAAAAGAGAAGAAAAAAAAGTGATTAAAATCACCAACTTCTTGTTCATCATCCATTTCTCTTTTTGGGGCTTAAATTATTTACCATGATCCACCTCCTAACATTCCATTCCAATAACCAGAAGAATCTCCCTGGCCTCTATTCTGATCAAATTCACTTGTGTTTGGGACTTGTTTCATATCCTCAATAGGAAACAAGAGCCTTGCACCAGTTTCTTGCACCCCTTGATGAAGACTACTCCCATATCCACCTTGAAACCCCTCAAGAGAAAAATTGAGACTTGGCTTGAATTCATGCAAAGGAAACCCAGTTGAATACATTGCACTGGAATCAGAAACTGACATGGGCATGAAAGAGCTCAACCCTCTTGATGTAATCCCAGTTTTGAGCAGTTCCATGGCTGAGAGTTGAGGTGAAGCAGAGGAGGTACTAGGGTTTTGATGGTGGCTTTTGCAGTTGTTGTTGTTGTTGTTGCTGTTGTCACTATAGGGTACCTCAATAAACTTAGATATGGTGTTGTAGTCCTCATGAGCTGGTGGATATGCTAGGTTAAGATCTTGGCCTTGATGGATCTTAGGGTTTTGAGAAGCAGACTGAGGGAAACTTGGTGGAGAAGTCAGATCAGGAAGCTTATTCTTTGAAGATGAAGCAGGTGATGTTGATGCTGATGGTGGTGTTGATGGAGTTGATCTTTTGTTCTTCCTTGAACCTCCACCCACAGGAACATTTCTTAAAGACCCACCTTCAGTCCAATACCTTCTACAAGTCTTGCAAAAGTATCTTGGCTGAGAGAGACTATAGTTATTATAGTAACAAAACTTGGTGTTAGTTGAATTACACCTTGGACAGTTGAGAGCTTGATCCTTTTGAGGCCTTGTCTTCATTTGCCTTGAAGCTTCCATAGGTTTAACCACTCCAATTCCCTGATAATAAATTTCAAAAAATAAAAAGGAAAGAAAGAAAGGACAGGAAAAGGCCATCAGTTTAAGATCAAAACAAAAGTATTTGTCACTGAAAAAGAATTTAAAGACAAAGAAAAGAGAAAGGAAAGTATAGTAGGAAACAAACAAGACAAAGAAAACAAGGAAGCTGCTTTACACTTTGAAGATTACACCAGCAATAAAAACAAATTTTAATAACTTTTTCTGAGTGCTTTATAGATGGTGGGAAAAAAAAAGTGCAGTACTTTCATGAACAACATGAAAGATCTTAAAAGATAGCACCATAAATTCAAACTATAAGTGGGGAGCTGAGCTGAAACAACATCATCTCATGGAAAAAATGAAAAGGGTATACTTATAAAACAAGCAACCAGAGAGTAAAAATTTTTAAAACTTAAAGCAAAATATTCTTTATTAGCTTTGAAAATCCCAAGCTAAGAACAAAATTTCATAATTTCATAGAGGAAAAAAAAATGAAAAAGTAGTCTCTTTTACCTGTGGCCACTGAGCTGTATCCATGGATTTAAGAGTCAGAAAAAAAAAGGAAGAGGAAAAGCTATGGTCTTCCAAGAGAAGAAAATCACCCACTTTTCAAGCTGATAGTCTTAAAGCAATATGAAACACTTGAGAAATGGCATATGTGGTGGTTCCATGTGTTGGCCAACTCTATATCTGTGAGTGAGAGGGTATTGTTGTCATTTTCACTCTTCATAATCATAGTCATATATGTTCTATTTTAAGAGTACCACCTGAGAGAATAGGTTTGAATAGGTGTAGATATGATCTCAGTTTTGCTCTCTAAATCTCTCGTGCTATCTTAGTTTTTGAGATCTTTTAACAAAGTATAAAAACTTGTATCTATAAAATAATGGAAACTGTTTATACTTATTTTACTAATTAGTAATTATCAAAAAAAAAAATCCTAATATTTGTAAATATACTAATATTGTGTACACGCGTGCTGTACAATAATTAGCAGGAAAAAATGTTCACTTTCAGTTAGTCAATCTTATTCCTTGTGGGTGTGTTTGTGCGTGTGACTGTGGACTTTAGTGGGTTCTTTTTTCTGACCAGAGAATGAGGAACAATGATTCTTGCTATTCTCATTTTGCCTCATATATATTTTATTAAATTTTCTGTGTTGAAAAGAGAGAGAGAGGTGTCTTTATATAAGTCAATTTCAAGCTGAATCACCTTGTGTAGGCATGATGTGTTTAAAATGAGAAACCAATTTCTTTCATGGGACCTATAAACTATAATGGTAAAGTAACCTACAAGTTTTTGGTTTTTGTTTGTTTTGTGACTTTTGTCCCTTAAGTTCTATCCCATTATAGCTTAATTAATTTACTTCAAAGTTCCTTCTTTTCCAACCTGCCATTTTGATAATTGATTTCCCAAATTTTTAAATTCTTTTGAACTGAAAATAAAATTGCTTAGAAAAGTCATCTTAATACCAGTTACCATGATGTTATTGGACATCATAATAATAAACATTATTTTTATAAAAAGCACCCAATAATTGGACACGTAAAACATTCCAAGGTACTATTTTCTTGACTTTTTAACACTGGGTTTGGATGACTGAGCAGCGGTACATGGTTTTAAACAGGGTTTGAAACTTAGAACTTTAGAACTTTTACTTGTATTACTTGCCAAGACCAAGTGAGAAATAGAGAATGAAAAATGTCTTATTCCAAAATGAGAATGAATGTATGAGGCCCCCACTTGCCAAGGAAAGTAGAAGTATCATGTAGACAAACAGAGAGTGAAAAGAGGGAAAGGGAGGAGGGTGGTTCTGCAATATTGTAAATTAGAAGCGACAGAAGCAACAGTGTGTGGGATCCAGTTTTGAGTGCTTTGGAATGATGTTTTGGCATAGACAGAAAATTGCCCCTCATAGGCTTTGTGACAAGGACTGCCTCCACAGTTGAGTCATACTCTCTAATGGAGAAAGTATTGTGTTCATTTCTTATTGTCCATGCTATGGATATGTATCATAGTAATTAAATATAAATAAATATAGTTTTTAAAATCATAGTAAAACTCTCTTCCACTTTTCACAATGAATGAAATATATATATAGATTCACATTTGACATCTTTGGGAAGATATGTCAACCATTAGGCTACAAAAAAAATTATTATATATAAACACAATTTATGAATTAAATTTAACAAAAATTAAATGACACGTTATGGTTCGACTTTAATTGAACCTCAAACCGACTTCAAAAACTTTAAATCTCTCTTATTCTTTTTTGATTTTTTGAATGGCCTGTACTTCAAAACCTTGAGTCCAAGCTCTGCCACCGCCCACAAACCCAACACCATCCATGTCCAATGACACAAAACAAACCACACAAGGCTAAATCGAAGGCCACTATAATCACCAATGACTAGATTGGTAGTCACTGTTGTGGCCCAACACGAAGATCCACAAACACAATCTGATGAGGGTGCAAGAGAAGGGAGCAAATTTTTGATTTTATGTTTAGAGGATAGAGAAAGAGTGAATAGAAATGGAGGAAATGTTTTACATAAGCTACTGTGCTTGTGTATATTTAGATAAGTGTTGTAAGATTGTGTATAATTTTATTACAATTCATACATATAGACACACACACATATATCTGTGTGTGTGTGTTGTTATATGGTATAGTAATGCAAAATTATTCATTTGTAATTTTTTAATTCATGTAAATATGATATTATAAGTAAGATATTTCAAAAAAAAAAATATATATATATATATATATGTATGATTGTATTATAATTTTACAACCAAACATATAAAAAATAATAGTTATTACATTACAACACCTTATATTCCCAATAATATAGATTATCAATCCTATTGTAATTATCATTCATTATATCAAACAAGCCTTAAAATAAAAATCTCACTCTAACATACATGTAATACACACACACACAAATCACAATACTTTTAACAATTTTTGAAATGGCATTTTGTGATTATTTTAAAATAAAAAATGTTACTTTTAATAGTAGTTCACATGAAAGGAATATTGCACTAATTACAACTTACCAGCAAAATACAAAAAATATATATTACTAGAAAATCTTCAGAACTTCCTTTATTGCAACAATTTAGGATCCGTTTGGTTATAAAAGTAAAAAAGTGAGAAGATGAAAAAGTAGGAAGATATAAAAGATTTGATTTTCCCTCAGGTGTGTTTGGCTGGAGGAGTGGAAAAGTGTGAGGGTGAAAAACTTTTTTGTTTGGTTGGAGAGAAAAGGGAAAGGATGAAAAATGTAGTTTATATAAATTGACTATTATGTCCTTGTTATATAATATATAAGAAATAGTGGAAAAGTGAGAGGGGTAGGTGAGTTCAACAAAGTGAGGGTATTTGTGTAAATTACATCATTCAGCATCTTTTCCTCCCAAATTGAGGGGATAAAAAAATGTGGGCTCAAAGAGATAATTTTCATCCACATTTTTTGTCTCTCTTGTTTTCTCTCCTGAACTAAACGGTGGAAATGTCATTTTTCACCCTATTTTCTATCCTCCCTGTTTTCATCCCAACCAAAAATACCCTTAAACTCTCCAACTATTTCCATTTTACTTAACAATAAGGGTGCGTTTGGATACCGCTTATTTTGCTAAAAACTGAAAAAAAATTAAAAAAAATTTGGTTACTATTCAAACTTACCAATACTGTTCATTTGTCTTAATATACTGATCATGTAGACAGTGCGCCAGATGTTGTTCAAAAAAAAAAAAAAAACACTAAAAACGCTGAAAACGCTAAACGTAAAACGCAAGAGTCAATTCAAACGCTAACGAGTAAAATATTCTAGCATCTTTGCTCACCCAGGTTTAAAACATCTCTTTATCATTTACCTCCATAGGAGATAACGACATAAACGGGAAAGTAACTCAAGAAACTTTAGAGAAAGTCTATTGGCCAAATAGATGATAACGTGTTCCACACTCTTTATTTATTTTAGACACTTATTATTGTAGAGTCTTTTGGGTAAATATTGGTAAAAATCAAGTTTTTTGGGATTATAGTCACTGTTCAAAGTTATTTGGGGAAATGAGGAGAGAGAGTGAATTTCGGCAACAGTGTTGCCGAAATTCGAAGAAAAGTATGAGAGAGAAAATGCAATTTGAGGAGAGAGAAATTTTGAGAATTTCGGCAACAGTGTTGCCGAAATTCCTTCTGCCCAGCCTGCCCGCATGAGTGCTCAAAAGGAAAAAATAAAAACGGTTTGCGGCAATCCCATTGCCGAAAATGGAGGGAAAAGAAAAAAAAAATTGAATTATGGCAATGGTAGTGCCGAAATAGTGGGGGAGAAAAAAAAAAAAAAAAAAAAAGAGAAATGTGGCAATGGTAGTGCCGAAATAGGGGGGAGAAAAAAAAAAAAAAAAAGAGAAATGTGGCAATGGTAGTGCCGAAATTGGGGGGAGAAAAAAAAAAAAAAAAAAGAGAAATGTGGCAATGGTAGTGCCGAAATAGTGGGGGAGAAAAAAAAAAAAAAATGAGAGGAAGAGGTGAATATTTTCACAACAAATTATAAGTGTCAGGTTATTACTAGTTGTTATTGTTAGGGCAAAAAAATATCTTAGCGTTAGGTTCAAATTTGAACCAACAACAACTAACCACCTATAATTTATTGCAAAAATAAAAATGTTGTTTACGTTTTTTTTTTCCTTTTATTTCGGCAATGTCATTACAAAGAATCTCTACAAAAATCTCAGTTTTTATTTTATTTTTTATTTATGGTACACATCAATCATTTTTTCTCTTCTATAACTTTCTTTCATGTACGTTTTAGAATTTAAGTACTTTGAATAATAATCAAACGGTACTTGAATTTGTTTCAAACAGACGGACAAGACAAGAATCAAACACTCAGCGTACTTGAGTTTGTCGTTTTCCCCTCCGGCAATTCCTTTTTTTTTTTTTTTTTCTCTCCCACTATTTCGGCACTACCATTGCCACATTTTTTTTTTCTCTTCCACTATTTCGGCACTACCATTGCCACATTTCTTTCTTTTTTTTTTTTCTTTTTTTTTCTCCCCCACTATTTCGGCACTACCATTGCCACATTTTTTTTTTCTTTTTCTCCCCACTATTTCGGCACTACCATTGCCACATTTCTCTTCTTCTTTTTTTTTTTTTTTTTTCTCCCCCACTATTTCGGCACTACCATTGCCATAATTCAATTTTTTTTTTTTTCCCTCCATTTTCGGCAATGGGATTGCCGCAAACCGTTTTTATTTTTTCCTTTTGAGCACTCACGCGGGCAGGCTGGGCAGAAGGAATTTCGGCAACACTGTTGCCGAAATTCTCAAAATTTCTCTCTCCTCAGATTGCATTTTCTCTCTCATACTTTTCTTCGAATTTCGGCAACACTGTTGCCGAAATTCACTCTCTCTCCTCATTTCCCCAAATAACTTTGAACAGTGACTATAATCCCAAAAAACTTGATTTTTACCAATATTTACCCAAAAGACTCTATTATTGTATGTACACATCATACATTTTATATTTTAAATATAAACATCAATAAATAAATAAATAAAGTGTTAACATCGCATGTAAAAATATGCTCGTTAAGATAAAAAGTGATCAAAGTTAAAATAATTCTTTTTTATTATGTAAAAATGTAACAATTAATTTTGTGGCATTTTTTTTATAGGATTTTTAGATGGTCACATAATAAGCATTTAAATTTTTATGGACACATAAAAATATAATTATAGGGTTTTAAAAAAAAATAATAATTGGCCTATGTGAGTCTATGATTTCACCACTAACGAGTCATCATTTAGCAAAGTTGTGGAAAATTTTGTCACTAGACTCACTCTTACTCATAGAGTAAGTCTAGTATCACAAACTTTTCGACAACTTTGCCACGACTTTGCTATATGGAGACTTGTAAATGGTGAAATTATTGACCCACTATTTTATTTTTATCCCTCACGAGTCGTCACATGACAAAATTGTGGCAAACTTATAGAAAAATTTGTACCACTAAACTTACTCTTACTTAGAGTAAGTCTAACATTGTAAACTTTTGACAACTTTACCACAATCATGAATGGTGAAATCATAGACTCGCTATTTTATTTTCGACCCTCAAGAGTGCTCTGAGGTAAAGTTGTGGAAAATTTTGTAAAACAAGACTTAGAGTCTGTTTGGGATCCGCTTATTTTGCTAAAACTGAAAACTTTTTGCTGAAAGTACCGAAGATAAAGATAAAAGTTAGTTAAAATAGTACAGTGAAAACCATGGATAGTATCAAAAATACAGTGAAACCCATAAATAGTAGCAAAAATAAGCTGAATAGTAAAATAAGCTGGTTTTTTAAGTTAAAGCCGAACAAACACTTAGAATTTGTTTAAATATCGCTTATTTTGCTGAAACTGAAAATTTATTACTGAAAATACTGTAAATAAAAGTAAAAATTAATTGAAATAGTACAAAAAAATTATAAATATTATTGAATAAGTTAAATAGTAAAATAATTTTAATTTTTTTTTTTATTGTTATTCAAACACGCCTTAATCTTGCTCGAATATTACTGTTTCAATGTTCTTTTTTTTTAATTCCTTAAGGGGAGAGCTTGCGTCCTACTTGAGAGTGCAGGGATGAGAGCTAAAAGCTGAGGCAGTAAGTTCGCCACATAACATAACAGAGACAGAGAGATTCTCCTTTTAGTGTCGGCGGCAGTGGCAGAGTGGCAGAGACTAAGAGAGAGAGAGAGAGGCAGTGGCTCCAAATCGTAAATACAAGCTAAGGATATTATAGCTATGAGAGCCTATGAAACAAGACAATCGGACACGTGGCAAAAAGAATTCGGACAATGAGAATATCCCCACGAGAAAGAAGCCCATAAGATAGCGAAACGTGTCGTAACCTCACACATCCCATCAATCATAGCACCCCGCGTGTGCATTGTACAGCGTCCCCAAGACACCACCAAATCATCATCATCATCATCATCATCATCATCATCTTCCCTTCACCCACCGTCCGATGATTCTGTTTTACTCCTGACACGTCACCCCCCATATTCCTCTCCGACCCATCATCGAATGCCGCTCTTCAGATCGAGTTGGAGAGTTTTTTCAATTCAATTTATTTTTGTCGCTATATAATCCAATCCTGTGTAAAAATTGAAGAACAACTACATTTTATTACTTTAAACTATATTTCAGATTATATTTTGTATCATAAACTTTTCAAACACGGACAATTAAATCTTTTAACATAAAATTATGTAATTAGTTTTTAGGCTAACTTTGGTATGTTAAATAACCTATAATTGGTTCTCAGTCAATGTTACCGCCCCTGAAATTCCTCTAAAAAGAAGTGAAAAATTCATATAAAGTTTTGTAAAATGACACTAAGGAAGACTTTTTTTCCAACTTTTCAAATAGATCTTCTTAAAGCAAAAAGAGAATGAAAATTAATTTAAATTATATTTTAAATTTTCAAATTCATTAAAATATCAAAATTAATTAAACTAAAGTATGAAAATAAGGCAGTAAAATGCATTTATATACATAATAGGTCGAGTTAGATCTAATGAGTTAAACAAACTATCATAATAGTGATATTAATAGTGAGTCTCATGATTTGAATTCATAATGAGATTTGCATATTTAATAAATGAGAGAGAATTTTAGTCTTTTAACATTTGGTTTTCAAACTTTTAATAATTCTATATCCATCATTAAGTCAAAGAATAAAGAACAAACAATAAGAGGATAACTAAGATTATGAACATTTTTATTGAAAACATTAAGAAAAATGTCAGTTGAATTACTAATAATGAAATGATGAAGTTGAAGTTTGTGAGAAAAAACATTGCTACATCCTATATGCAACTCCATAACTTCAATTCTCTTCTCAAAACTTGTCAATAACTTATATATAAAGTTATAAATCTTAAAGAAAATTTTACTAAATTTTAGCTATAAAAAAAGAAGAAGTTGGAATTGGGTTTTAAAAAAAAGGATGAGACAGTTTTTGTAAATAATTGAATGTAACATCAATAACTTAAGACAAAAGTTTATAGTTTTCGTGCAATAACATTATCCATAGCAGGAACTGCAAGTTCCGGCAACGGTTGAACTGTAGCTAGCATCATCTTTATAAACTTCTGCTTTGGCATCAATCAGAGATGTGATTTCATGGCGAATAGTGCAGCTTAAATACCATATGGCAAATGTGATTTGATGGGGGTAGAGTAGTGGGTTCACATCATAGGACCCACATGTCTGTCTCTGGACTACTAGTCTACTATCATACTTTGAAAACAGAAAAGGGAAATATAAAATAAATAATAATAATAATAATAAAATCTACTAACACGCAAAAGGCACTATTTTTTTTTTGCCATAATTTTCTATATAGGTGATTGCGGAAATTTTATAAAAAAAAAAAAGTTAAGTCTGTATGAATATGAGTTGTAATCCGTCACAATTTATCGTATAAAAGCATTGCGGTAAAAGTGGTGAGTTTATTTGTGTTACCGAAGGAACTCAAGAAATATTTCTTTATTTTCTCATACCCTTGCATTAGGCGAAATTTTTATACATGCTTGTCATATGTGCTTTATGCGAAACCGACATGTATAGAATATGTATTGTGACGGTGCTGTAAGACTAGCAAAATAAGAAATATAATTATAATTCTTGGAGCAAAGTTTCATTCACATAGGGTTGTAAATGAGTTAAACTATTTATAAATAATTTGGATTTAGCTCGATAAAAACTTGTTTATTTTTGTTTTTTTATAAACAAGCTAAGTTTGAGCATTAGTTATAGGTTTGTTTGATAAATAAGTTAAACTCAAGCAAAAAAATATTTGTTTATGAATATACTCATGAACATTAAAGCTTGATATAAAATAAGTTGAGTTTAGGCTCATATATGAGCTTGATAATAAGCTTTATATGAGTTCAACAAATTAAACCCATATTTTGTTAAGATTATATGTATATGAGAGTTGGGATCACTCCCTTAAACAAAATAGGCTTGATGATAAGTTTGATATAAGTTTGATAATGTACTTGTATTATATCTCAAACTTAAAAGCTTAATAGTAATATAAAAAAAAAATTTAAAAAAGGCTTGATACTGAGCTTAAGCTCAGCTTGACTAATTAATCAATCTAAGCCAAACTGAGCTCAAGTTTTCAAACTTTTTGACAAGTTTGAACTCAAGTCAAGTTTGAACGTTTTACTTTAATTGTTGAGTCGAGCTGGAATACTTACTGCTTTACAAAACACAGCTCATTTATAACCATTGACTTTTTATATAGAATTGACAATATTCAAGTAAAAGAGGATCTTAGGTAGCATGAGATAAAATCTTTTTGCTTTAAACTCACTACTTTACAAAACACAGCTGGTTTATTACCCTTGGGCCTTGACTTTCTATATAGAATGTGCAACATTTAAGTCAAGGAGGATCTTAGATAGCATGAGATAAAATCTTTTTGATTGAAACTTGCTACTTTACAAAACACGGCTCGTTTACGACCCTTAACTGTCTATATAGAATTGCCAATATTCAAGTAAAAGAGGATATTAGGTAGTATGAGATATAAAATCTTTTTGCTTAAAAAAGGTGACTTGGGGTTGAAAAATTAAAGCCTTTGGATTGCTTGGGTGCATGCATGAGTGCCTTCTAAAAGGCAAATGTCTCTGGAATCTTCTCAAGATAATGCATGGAGTAGAGTGAGCTATTCTGAAACTGAGAGATGGTTCTAGGAAATTTATGAAGTCCTAATTTGATGTGGGAGATGGTAGCAGGATCTTTCTTTGGTGTAATAATTGGCACCCAATCGGTGTTATTTTCCAAAAGTATGGCTATAGAGCGATTATTTTATGATGTAACAAGCAATTTTAAGTATGACTTTGATAACCAATGAAAATTATAAATTATTTCACTATTCAGTCTGTTTTTATTATTATATATGGGTCTTACTGCACTTTTTGATACTATTTATGAGCTTCATTGTACTATTTCAACTAACTTTTATTTTTATCTACAGTATTTTCAGTAATAAATTTTCAATTTCAGTCAAATAAGCGTCATTCAAATAGGCCCTAGAGCTAGAGTAAAAATACTGTGTTAATGGATAAATCTTGGGCTTGGAAATCTGCAAGGTCTGGAAAATTGGTGGCCACCAAAAGTCAGTTGTAACGA
This sequence comes from Castanea sativa, assembly GCF_040712315.1. Classification (NCBI taxonomy): domain Eukaryota; kingdom Viridiplantae; phylum Streptophyta; class Magnoliopsida; order Fagales; family Fagaceae; genus Castanea; species Castanea sativa. Next base: position 6,997,337 of record NC_134024.1, read on the forward strand.
AGCAATTTTTCCTTGTGCAGTTTGAGGAATTTAGACAAGTTAGGGGCATCCACTGGTTCAAAAAAATCCCTTCAATCATTTTTCTTTTCTCTTTTATGGAGATTTATTACAAGTCTACTAAATGTTTAGCAATTCGTCCAAAGTCATGATTTTTTTTTTTTTTACAAAATTGTCCACAACTACTGAGATGGTATATTGAAATGATAGATTATCATGTAATGTTCATGATGGATTCAAATAAGAATCAATAATTTGACAACTCAACAATTGTGAAATTTATTATAAAAAGGCATACGAGAAGTATGTGACTAGTGCTTTTTAATAGCACACTAACACTTGTCTTTATAAAATTTTTGGATGTTTATTCCATAAACCTTTCCATTTTTATTAGTTTGCTCTAATGTGCTTCTGCTTTTGGTGGTATAGTGCGTTGTTTTTAATTGAAGAATTATGAATATCTCATTGGTATTGATAGTTGTTCCTACCACGTTCTCACTCACAACCACTGTTTCTTGACTTTCTTCTATTACTATTAAAATGTAATGTAAAACTTGACAAAAAAATGGTTGGAATTGTGTCCAGTGTATCAATTGCATTTAACATATTAAAATGCAAATATATGTCTATGTCTAACGTGTCTAGTGCACTAGAAACAAGCCGTGTCCGACAAAAAAAGAAAAACTAATGATTTTTCATTAAAAGATCAATATTTTGATTTTGCCACTAGAAGTTAAAGTATTAGTTTAGAATATTATGTGAACTTACGCTCTCACTCGAAGCATAAATTGTGATATATATCATATATGATTTTTCTAACATGTCTAACATCTTCTTCACTTTCTTTTTCATCTCACAATTTTTATTGTGATTTTATTATAAAGAGTGGTTAATGGATTTATATAAGGCTATAAATGACTTTATATATAATAATAAAAAGTTGTAGTTAATGGTTTCACAGAAGATTCTAAATGACTTTCTATAAATAAATATAAAAAATGTTGTTCCCATGAACATAAATTAATAAATAAAATGAATTTTATAATTTTAAAATAATGAACGAAAAATAATTTAAAATTGAAAAATATACCTCTTATAAATTTCAGGAGACTAAAAATTTAAGCTTTGTCAAAATAAGTCTCATTTAAAAAAAATCATAATAATAATTTTGATATATTTATTGTGCATTACATGATGAAAGCATATCATAACACTAATAATGTTTGCATTGTGTCACTTGATACAAACTAAAACATATTATACGACTTTTATTATATAGATTTGATACAAACTAAAACATATTATATGACTTTTATTATATAGATTTGATACAAACTAAAACAAATTATATGGCTTTTATTATATAGATATGACATGATATGATTCTATCTCTTCCAGAAGAAGAAGAAGAAGGAAAAGTATCAAAGCTTCAAAAGGTTGGGTATAGTTCAAAGTCTACAAATGTTCAATGATTGTATCATATTTCAAACATTACTCATAGTTTTAGTTTTAGGGTTTACCAGAAAATCCGACCATATGTATTTAAACTTGAGATTTAAGACCATAAAGGAATTTCTTTGTCAAAAAGAGAACTTTTTTTTTTTGGTGAAAATTGATGGATTTGTTTTTATTGCACTATGTCACATTCAGTAAAGATTTATGATACATGTAATAGATATAGTTAATGTGTCAGAGCTTGTCTCATAGTTGTAACAGAAATGATACTTGGGATGGATGTAAAGCTAAAGGAAGAAATAAGTGGATATTCTTATAGTCTAGAAGGGTTAAGCTCTTATAGAATTGATGAAAAATGGAATATTGATTAATAATTAATTAATTTCTTCTCACAGTAATTTTAAAATTTCAACTAATCTATAGTTGACAATCAAGGTTATGTAATTAATTTTTGGGCTAACCTCGGTACGCTAAATAACCCAAAATTGGTTCATAGTCAATGTCATCGCCCCTAAAATTTCTCTAAAAAGAAGTGAGAAATTCATATAAAGTTTTGTAAAATGACACTAAGGAAGACTTTTTTGCCAACTTTTCAAATAGATATTCTTACGGCAAAAAGAGAATGAATATTAATTTTATCCTTTTGTGTTTTTTCCAATCTTTACGCATTTCACCGCTCTACCAGAAATTCTCATCAACCTAGGGTCATATTACAATCTTTACAAGAAAGAGACCTAGTGAGTTGGTCCAACTTAGGTGGACCCACCACTAAGCAAAAATTAACTGTGGGACCCAAAAGACATTCAAAATCAATAAAGGCCTATCCATCAAGCAAGCAAGCATGTGTGTGGACTGTGAAGGCACCTATCAGCCAAAGTATACAAGTATCATGCTTGTAAGGTTTCCATATCTTCCTGTGTATCCTGCTTGCCTAACAACTAATATTTGATTCATTAAATTATAATATACTTTTGGGCCAATCACATCAAAGCTTAGTGCATTGATGACCCAACTCAAAAGGTAATGGTGTTTAATTTTATAAAGAAGACATAAATCAAATCAACACAGCAAACCAAACAGGCAGTATAAGTCCATAAACTTGTAAAAATGGCCATAAGAAAGTGAGGTTAACCCATAATTAGCATGACAATGTTTTGTAACCCATCGTTTGGGGTCAAATTAAATGCCCATCTGGATTGGTTTTTTGGTGGGGAAGTCATTTACTCATTTGTCAAAAGTTTACAAAAAATACAATTATAGGCTTTTAAAAACTTTATAAAAACAAATAAATTAATATAACAAAACAGCTGATCTGTATTAGTTATTATCATGGAACATTCCCTTTATAAAATGCGAAAAGAATTTCCAGCAAAGCAGTGAAATGGTTATTATTATCGAATCAATATGACTTTTGTCGTCAAACATTAATGCTTTGCACCAAAGGTGAGAGGTCCAATAGTTGTATTAGTTTGTTATGTCACACAAGTAGGATTGCGTGTTGATAACATGCCTAAATGCCTTATCTATCAATAAAAGTTTTGTAGTTCATTAGTAACAAGTATAAGCTGGCTTTAGTGGTTTTTAAGATCTCAGGAGATCCATGAGGTTTTGAATTCAAAACCTCGAGCTAACATTTTAGGGTCATTCTCTAGGATTCCTTCTTATAATTACTTGGTGTGTGCGTGGAATGGAACTACACACAGTCACAGGAATAGTCAGATGCTTGAAAAGTTCTTAACACCAATTTTAGCCCCCCAACAAAGAAGGTATGATTCATTGGAAGAACATCAAGTTGGTGACAATAAAAATAACTAGGAATCAAAAAAGAATTGGAACAATATATTATAGATAAAAGGCATGCCCATTCTACAACACCTTTTAGTTTATTCAATTTGGCCGACAGCTTTTCCCCAAAGATTAAGGGTCCAGCCAGTTTTATACACAACAACACTGAAACAAAGTAGGGGTGGGGGTGGGGACGGGGGGGGGGGTGGGTGGAAGAGGGGAGATGTCATGATCATATGCTAGATATGGGTGAGAAAAATACACAAACTGAACACATGGAATCAAGTATAATTACACAGATACGGATAAGTGAAAAGGACGCCGACTCAGACAGGAGGGTCATAAAGTGGCACCAATGCCTTCTTAGTGCAAAATGATTATGAACTTACAGATTACTAGTTCAACTTGCATACATCAATGAACTTCTGGACTGCATTGCGATATTGGGTTCCCTGTAAGAATAATGTGCACATTAAACTCATGTTAAAAAGTCAGCTACCAGCACCATCTACCCCAGCGTCACATCATATCGACAGTTCTGATAAGTTCAAAGTGATTTTTTAATCAAAATAACCCGACAATAGAACATACTTTTTAATTCATGCAATGAGTGAGACATTTGATCCAGATCTTATGATCCATTCAAGAGGGTTTCTGGCCATATATTTCAAAGACAGAGCTAAAGATGAATCCTTCTCATTCAGGATGGTTCCAGAGAGAAGTCTATGAAGAAGATTGCAACTCTTAATTTGACAAATGAAAAGGCCAGAGAGAACCATCTATCCCCAGATAATAATAAAAAATTGGATCCCCCATTTTCCAAGTTTTCAGCATTTTAGTTGTCAAGCAATCTACAAGAAATGTCATTCTTGATGAAATCCAGATTTTACACACACCAATTTATATGAAATTTGGCCTTTTGTCCATCTGGTCCTTAGTGAAACACACCACATGCCTACATTATATGTGATGTCCAATACTGCCACAAGGTAAACCGGCCACACATGCAGTACCAAAACGTCTTTTTAGATAGTGGATTAATATGAAATATAAGAATCTTCTCTCCCAGCAAGAACAAAATTTGATATGATGATAATATGGATCAATACAATATTTTTTTGCTTCAAAACTATCTAGTCAACTTGGCCTTACACTCAAGACCAGTGCCTCCAATCATTGGCTAGTGAGTTAAGGTTCAATTGCCTCAAACATATATAAATCTATAGAAATGGCAGAGAAAAAAATGAATAGATAAATTGTACCTCCCAGTAAAGTTGGCGGCAGTCCATGCACTGCCAAAACTCTATATTCTTGTTAAACAAGCAGTTGGGTATTCTTTGGAAACCTTTTGCAGCTTCGACAGCCTCTTCAGTGGATAGGGGCTTTTGAATGAACCTCCCATTGCATTTGGAGCACCTTGACATCAGCTGATCCTCACTAATTTTCAACTGGAAAGTTTCAATGACCTGAAACAATTGACAAAACATCAAGGCATCCAATCTTAGCCATCAGCACATTCTCATCACACTTCACCATAACCTTAACCTGTCTTTTGCTCTGCAACACAGACATCTTCTACATTTCCCATTTATAGTTATATCCAGTCAATTACCATTCATACTCTTTACATGGTTACCTTCAAAAACCAGATTTCATATTCAGACTTTGTACTATCTTTCTTCTTAATGGAATTATCACTCAGTATTCTTTATAGTATTAGATATTAACAGCGCTCATCCTCCTCCCCTTGCATCTTTACTAAGATTTTTTTTTTTTTTAAGGATAGTAGTGTCATGACAGACACATCTGGGTACACGCTTCTAAACAGAGTTCCAATTGAAGAATTACTTATTAAATCTATGATCATCTTCATCAAATTTATCTGATTCAGAAATTTAGATCTCTTAAAATTTTGATAATATTTCAAGCATCAAGATAATTTTAGGCCTAAATGCAAAAACACCCCTGGAGTTTGAGTTAGTTGCAAAAACACCCCCTGGGGTTTTAATTCTTCCTTACAAGTTATAACTCCCAAAGGTTTTCACATCCGCCAAATTAATCCATGGGACTAATTTCCTTCAGCTCTTATGGATGGAAAAATCATGTGACTAGTTGCACGAATCAGTAGGTGAGTCTTTTTATTGTAGTCATGTGATAGTTATATGATTTTTCTGTTCATAAGAGCTAAGAGAAGTTAATCCCAATGGTCAATTTGACAGATATGGAAACCTCAGGGAGTTATAAGGAAGAATGGAAACCCCTAGGGGGGTTATTTTGGCAATTGACCTAAACCCTAGGGAATGTTTTTGCATTTTGGCTTAATTTTTAAAACAAATGCAACACTAACCAAATAGTGCTACTTACTAATAGTTCAACTTCAAATATTTAAATTCAAACCAGTACTTAAATTGGATAATTAAGGTGAGAAGAATCTGATTTATTGGGGGGTACTAAAATTGTTTTTAGCCATTTTTATCAATTGCATGGTTACATGATTTCTTAAAATATATATATATATATATATATATATATATATATCTTACGTTATTTATCAAAAAAAAAATGATTTCTTAAAATTTTAATGATTTATAATTGTAAAGCAGTTCTCATAGATAAACCTTGAATGTCAAAACAAAACAATCTTCTTTTGTAATAACTGAATGCATACCTCACGTAGCTGTTCATTTTTTAGAAGACTCTTCACCCTATATATTTGATTCTTTAACAGATACTCGTGTCTTAGCAGCTTAGCATCCCGTGTCAAGAGCACTCTCTTCTCTTTGAGTGCTTGTTCTATTAACTCCCTAAAAGGAATGAAAAAAAATTTCAGTTTGCATAAGAAATACGACAAAGTTGACACTATAATCAACAATTTAAGGTTAAAAATATATTTATTTATTTATTGAAATCATTCATTTAAGGAGCACCTGGACTCGGGCTTTTTCAAATATGGTATTGCAGCATCTATACCAACACACCGTAAATGTTTTGCCAAGCCTTCAACCTGTGTAAATGTTCTATCAGCCTCATGCATACAAAATAATCACAATCATTTAAATCCTAGATTGCATGGAGGTAATGAATCTAAGGGTTTGTATTACAATATTACTGGGGTGATTCTTGTAGAGAGGGAAAGAAAAGTTGAAAAGAGAGGGTTTCATTGTTAGTTGGTCAGTGACAAGTTTAATAACCTGCCACTGATAAGTGTTTTGCCTTAAAATTTTCAGGTAATTGGCATTCAACCGTGTACAAAAAGTAAAAAACTAAGACCTTGTAACTTTGAATGATGTATCACATACACAGATAAGATAAAGTACTTACCATCACATCGCATAGAAATTTAGGGCATCCATCACTCCCCAAGGACAAATCCCATGGTGGGGGGCCTTGCCAACCATCTAAGTTTTCTAATCGGTTTTCTTTGCAATTCTCAGCCACCGATGACCGTCTCTTTCCCTTCTTTTTGGAGGCCTTGGGCTTTTTGTCCGACTCTTTCAACATAATCTTTTCCCCATATTTTTTTACAACCTTCAAAAGAGATTCATCTATAGGCATGGTGCACATTGACCTCATTCCCCCAACTGTAACTATTCTTTGAGGAAAATCAGAAGCTGTAGCCCGGACTATATCTAAAGCTTCACAAAATTTGATCCTTAAAATTTTACTATTCATATCATCCTTCTCAAGAACCCCTTTCAAGCCAAGATTCGCATCAGGGGGAGCTGGTTTGTTGATATTGTGAAAATAATTCCCTGCAATGAAGAGCCCAAGAGATTTCCATTACAAACTGGATATTGCCTCAATAATTAAGTGAAGAGGGGAAATAGAGGATTCTGGTTGTTTTATGTTTTGCTTTTCTTATAAGTAATTCTGGATGTTCAATGTTTCACTAGTGTATTTGATTTCACAGTGCTAATCCATGAACTATGACATAAGGAGAAGTATTGACTTGAAACACAAAATAATTTGGAAATGCAAAGAATGAAGATGATATAATAGTGTTGCAAAATGTGAAATTGCCCGCCATATTGGAAGATTACTGGCAAAAACAAATTTTTTTTTGATAAGCAATAAAAAATATATTAAAAAAGTAAGGGTGTCACCTGAGTATACAAGAAGTATACATCAAGGACAAAGTACAAATCAAGTGGCACAAAAAAAAAAAAAATTATTTGCCAGTAACTGATATACAATTAAACGGTCAAGCATGTAATTCACTTTCATCATTCAGATAATCGTCGATGAATAAGGCAGTGAGATTATCTAGAGAACTTTTTTTTTTTCAATGTCATGAAACCTCACCAAGGCAGGGCCCTTTGATCCTTGGGGAGTAAACCACATGTACACGAACCCACCCACCAGAACCGTGTATCATCTAGGGATCTAGTAGGGCAGGAAAACAGCTTAACGGTGTTCATCTATTGTTCCTCATATCTGATGTTAACCAAATGATGTTTGAATATTGAATCCAGGGAGAATAATTGTCCCAGCTTTCTTAGCTGCTTCTGCAGCCTTTCAAGAGATGTCCAATTTGGATAGCCAGGGAAGCAGTAAAAAATCCATGGTATCTCTGTCCAACTTTTTACCACCTTCAATATATATCCACCAATATAAATTGGCAATGAGTCATCCTTTCTGATTTTTTTGATATAAGGATCAAATATAATTATTTATAGCCATCACATCAAATTAGTTCCTAAATATTCATGAAAATTCAGAGTAGTCGTTAGATGACTCATTAAAGTGGTGCAAGAATTAATTTACTACATCAGACGCATCATTTCCTGAAACTTTGAATGGAAATAAGCTTATTGGACCAACTAAAATTCTAGGACATGCAGTAGAACAATAAAATTTCGGATGACACAATTCTGTGGGGAAATTCATGCTTCAGAAGTTGTGGAGATCATGAAGAGGACAACTTACCAGTACGTGTGATATATCTGTCAATCCACACACAAGAAGAACATTTTATAATAAATTAAACTTGTGGTTATATAGTTTCCAGCAACAAAACTGAAAAGGCATAATATGCTAAAGCCATCAAACAAATAAGAAGGCGTGTGTGTGTGTATTCATTCATGCGATTCTATAAAGCTAAAAACTATCTTCAAAGGTACAAAAGAGCAAATATGATACACAATCAAAGACTTCTTAATGTTGTCCCAGAGCTCACTGGCATACAATTCTAAAATAGGTTTAACAAAGCTCAAAATTTCAATGCACCACATACCTTCTTTCACAACCTTTGCCTGAAAGATATTAAATATTTCGAGCAAACAGTGTGCATCCATCGCTGCGTATGTTTTCTGCTCTTCTGTAAGAGGACGACGTGACCAATCACTACATTGAAGTTCCTAAAGGAGATATAAATTACATTAACAACTTGTAGAATTGAAACTGTCATCCTGATCCAGTCTGGGAACTGAAATCCCTAGGAAACAACATATCTTGTCATTTAACTTGGGCAGGTGCGACAGCCATTAATTGCACCAAAAGCCCAAGAGAATTATCTTTTAGGTTTTATCAGTTCGCTCTCTCTTTGAATCTAATGACTGGTGTTTGTATTTTTTTGGAGTATTTTGTGTACAAATCCTGTATTATAAAAATTTTATTAAAAAAAAAAAAAAAAAGTCTAGTGCAGTGTATGCAAATAGTGGAAAAACATGTCCCAGAGATTAGCGAGACTTTTGATTCCTCATTCAAATGTTACACCAACATTACTAATCAATGTTCAAAAGTTTTTCTCTTTATGCAATGACCAAGGCATGGGAATTGTATACTGTAGATTGGAACTTTTTATCATCATTAAGCATCACATCTGCACAGATACAAAGGATATCGTAAAATATTTTAGTAATTTCAACTTAAGGCTTTAAAGATTGAAAACATTCAAGATCTTTCCCTCTCTTTTTTTCTTCTTTTCTAGTATGGTGAACCAAATAAAGATAGTCATTGGTGCACATATTTTTCAGTCTTATGTTTAACATGTTATAGATTATCATTAATACTAATTCCAATTAATAAATAAATAAATTAAGTTTAAGGAAACAACAAATCTTATAATTTTTCATATTAAAATGGCAACAACAAGACAACCTGGATTCATGAAATAACAGGAAACACTATTGAAGAGGATCTTATCTTGAGCATTAAACAAACAAAATATAGGAGTTAAAGACCAAACCTTTGAAAGAGAAAAGCCCAACACTTCTTCACAGATGTTTGCTAAGCTCTTAGTTTGCTTTGGTTTCTTCTTTCCATGCTGCTTATGTTGCAGATGATTATATGCACTTGTAATATCCAAAAAGGGCTCAACCTATTTTCCATCGATCTATTAAACATAGTATAATATTGTATAAAGAAATGTCCAATAAGTTTAAACTAATAGCAAAATATACATAAATATAAGAATTCTATGATTCCTCCATATATACACACATACATTACCTTAAAAATTGTGGAGACCGCCTTAGTTCCCGTCTACAAGAATCCTCTACACCCCTCCCCCCCCCCCCCCGGTTTTGACTTTCAATGAGGAAATTGATATAAACATGAAAAACATTTTCCCACTCCCCTACTACTAAATAAGTATCCCCCTCTTTCCTAATAATCAAAGTGGTTTCTCGCTTCTCTACTGAAAACTTAAGGCATGTCAGCTTCAATATTTGAAAACTTTTACCATATAATGAAGTATATTCCAAAACATGTTGTTTGCTTAGTTAATAAAAAAACAAGACATCAACAATATTCTACCACTTATCAATTATCATACATTATACGATTCAAGCTTCACATTTCATAATAAAAATTAAGGATATCTTAGGCGTAACAAGCTCACCCTTAACTAACTAACTCAAAAGAACATCAAGTTTTGTTCTTTTAATGAATAGATATCTGAAGAATGCAGCAACAAAATTGTCAGCATTTTCAAATAGAATGTTACAGAAATAACTCCACATTGTACTAAACATAATCCCCATAATTGTTACAGAAATAACTCCACATTGTACTAAACATAATCCCCATAATTCTCATATATATATAACTCAATTTCATATACACTCCAAGCTCAAATTTTTACAACATGTTGGTCAAAAACATAATTTGAATTGCCATTTGCCACTAAGATGATCATGAATTGAAGGCCATAAACGCAAAATGAAAAACCCAATTGAAACCCACTTCATTTTTACAAATTCCTACACTTTTCTCAGCAACCATACAGGAAAAAAAAAAAATTAAAGCGCTTACTCTGTCAAACCCAGGATCACAGCCTTGTGCACAGAAAGTGGAGGACAAGTAAACCAAATCCTGCTTAAATCTAAAACCCAGTTTCAATATATCAGGGGAAACAAAAACATCCCTGAGAATTTCCCAGATTGAAGGCAGAGGAATTGAGAGCAGGTCGAGAAGGAAAGTCACCGAGTCAAGTGACTCGGTTGACTCGTCCGAGTCAGGGGTGAGTCGGGGGCCGAGTTGGCAGGCAAGTTGGAGAAGAGCGACGGTGGGGAAAGAGGATTGGTGGGTGCGAATGGGTTTCCACTCGGCGTCGAGCGCGACGAGCGAGGAGCGAGTCAGGGACTGAGTTAGGTGAGTGAACTCGGGCGAGTCGGCGGAGGAGACGATGTGGATTTTGAGGGGACTTGGGTTTTGGGTATCCATGTGGAAAATGGCGGCAGCGTGGATCGGCTCTTCTCGTTATAAATAAAGAGGCTTTTTTTTGGGTCGGGTCAAAGAAAAAAAACTAAATTCCTATAACATATCAATGAAACTAATCCTAATCTAAACTAACCTAATCAATTCTACTCTAAATTAATTTATTTTAATAAATAATATATATTTCTATCATTAATAAACTATTTTAATCAAGTTTTGATACAACTTTTATTGAAAATATAAAATGCCATAAAAAAATTAGAGAAATATTATATTCAGTCCACAACACTTTCATAACAAATCATGAGTGGTAAGTTGTTATTATTATTATTTTTATAGGAAGACTTAAATTTTATTAAATTATTGAAAAGAAGTTACACTGTGGGTAAAAGTTTGTTCTCCAAAATAAAGATTATCTTCAATCCAAGCACAGAAAATCATCAATACCCTTGGCATATTTTGCTAATAGATGAGTTTATTCCCTTGACGTCGTACATGAGAAAATGTAAGATGACGAAAGTCTGCATAGGAAGCTTGCATGCCTAAAATAATAGCGTCCACTGATAGAGGAGGTAATGCCAGATTATTTAAAGCACGCTACACAATGAGAGAGTCACCTTCCAGCATGAGACATTAGAATTTTTTTTTTTTTCCATATAACCTTAAATATCAAACAATTTAGTTAGTTGTCACGTTTCAAAACAATGTGGGAAACTAACATCTCAAGTGTCTAAAACTCGAATTTCTAAGTCTTGATTTGTAAGTGGTGGCATTTGAAGTGGAAATAAATCCATGTGGAACTCGAGTTTCACTATTTTATTTTCCTTTTTCTTCCTCGCGTTCTTTTGACCCAGTGTTCTTCTTCGTTCTTCGACGCTACTGATCTAAAGACCGGCTCGTCCAATCGCCCACCCAGCGCTCAATCGTCCAATCGACTAGATCAGAGCTCTTGCATTCTTTGTTCTTCCTCTATTCTTCGGAGCTTCAAATCTATTCTTCTTTAGGTATGTTGTTATTCAAGTACCAAAATCGAGTCTTAGAGGCTCGGTTTTGCTTTTTAGAACTTGAGTCTATAAGACTTGAGATTAGAATTGTGCAAACCAGTACCGAAGCCAACAAGACCAACCGGCACCAATGTAGCTGCACCGCTGGTGGGACTGATCAATTGAGCCAAGGCCGACTAGCGGAGGGTGAAAGGCAGTCCAACGCCGGTGCGATGAAGCCAAAGGAATTGAAACCCCAAAACCGAAATCTCCCGAACCGACTGATATATATGTATATAATGGCGTGCTTACTGCAGTGGGTAGCAACGGCTTTTTTTTGAAAAACAAAACGATGCGTTTCTCTTGGGTTTAAAAAAAAAAAAAAAAACACTAAACGTTGTCGTTTCGTGCTAGGTCAAGCGGGCCTACTATATATTCTTTCTTTTCCTCCTCTCACCTAACTCTTCTATCTCGCCTAACTCTTCTCTCTCGCCTCATGGTTCTCAATTCTCACTTTCTCACCGCTCACCAGACAACAAACACCACATCAGGTATTGGATTAAAATAATAATTTTTTATGGGTAATCGTAGAAATGGTTTGTGGCTTTGTGATAGTCTGTAGAGAAATCCAAAGCATAAAGTTTGATTGCTTTGACTTTTTGACTATGTTAGACTGTTAGTGAACTTAGTACCCGTTTGTTTCAGCGTTTTCACCCCAAAAGTTGAGTTTTCAAAAAAGCCAGCCCAAAAATTGCGTTTGGTTATAATAAAATGCAACTTTTTGAAAAAAGTTGTGTTTTATATTTGTGTGTAATTCTAGCGTTTGATATTTGGAGTTGATACGGTCCATTTTGTTAAAAGTTGGTGAGCGTTTAATATATCCGTTGGGGTGAGCTGCCAATTACCAAATTGCCCTTCAATACCTTCAGAGTCTCACGCACAATGACTCTCATTGCAGATGAAGTGGTAAGAGAGAAAAAAAAGAAAAAAGAAAAGAGGTTTGCGGAATGAAAAGAGAGAAAGGAAGAAGAAGAAAAAGAAAAAGAAAAAATGAAAGAGCTCTGCGGAATGAAAAGAGAGAAAGGAAGAAGAAGGGAAAAAAAAAAAAAAGAAGAAGAAGAAGAAGAAAGAACTCTGCGGAATGAATGTTTTGGAGGAAAAGGGAAAAGAAGGACAAAATAGAAAAGAGAAGGTACGTGTTTGGTACTTTGGTTGAAAACTCACTTTTGAAAAAACACTTTTTCATTATGCACTTTTTCAAAAAGTCCAACCAAACTCACCCTTAGTGTGTTTGGTACTTTGGTTGCTGAGGATATAAAGTAGAAAAGGGGATGGTTTTGGGATTTGCTTCTATCTTTGTATTGAAGAAGAAAACAATGCAATAATATGTTTCACATGGTGCTGTTGAAAATGATTTTTTTTGTTAGGGTTCTGTTTCTCTCTCACCTCTCGCCCTTAACTTAAGTTCTTGAGCTATTTAACGATGTGAATATTTTTCTAAGACTCTAAGTCCATTTCAACTTCAATTGTTACTTTGTTAGAGTTGAATTGAGTAGTAGCGATTTAAAAAAAAAGATATTTGGCTTCAACTGTTACTCTGTTGGACATTTTGTTTAGATGAACTATTGGACATTGAACAGGTTAATTGCTAAAAAATTAGAGTTTGACTTTGATAGCTTACTTTGACAGCTTAATAAATAAATAAAAGTTTGTATTTGCTTGAAGTCTCGAATAGGTTGGTGTATTGATATTTGGCTTGAATTTTTTTTTAACTGACTGCAAAAGGTTGGAAAACCGACCCTAGGTGGTGTGCATCGGTTCTAGTTATGAGAAAACCGATTTCTATTGGTTCGGTGATAAGTTTAGAAAAAAAAGTTGCACCGACCGAACTACGCACACCCCTAGTCAATATCTATCTAGCATCATATTTCCAACTCACCAAGTGGGAGTCGAGTTTTTAACCCTCAAGTTTTAGACTGAAATCGAGTCTATAAAACTCGAGATGCTAGTTTGCAATTTTATTTCAATCGCATGTTAACTTATGATATTATTTCTCCTCACTATGCTAGTTTGCAAATTCCCTCTAAGATCTTGAATGCCCACATCCTTTGCAAACTGCATCCCCATTTCAAATGCCTTAGCTTCTGCTTTGACAGTTTCTAATGGCACACTAATGACCCTCCCTTCATAATCCTATATGACCACCCCAACACCCACAGCTTTCAGTTATGAAAAAACTGTCCCATCTACGTTGGCCTTGTACATAGGACCCTGAGGAGATAGCCACCTGACCACTTGAATACTTGGTGAACTTGCAGTAGACTTAGAACTCGTATTGGCGTAAAACTCCTCAAAGTATTATGCTACCCAGTGGATCAGCTCTAGCTGCGATCTTCGCTTTCCACCTTGTTATGAGTTATTATCGGTAGGTAGAAAAAGTAATTTAAGTGGAAGGTTTAAATTTAAATTGGTAACAATTTATCACCTATAATTTACAGTGAAAGTGTTGTGGAAATGTTATTGAATAGTACTTTTAAAAAAATGAATTACTTTTTTTTTTTCCCATAAAAATTCCTAAAAATGTATTTAAAAATAATACCTTTAAGACATCCAGTCATTTTTCTCTTTATCAATACCAATTAAATAAAGAATGCAGGTAGCATTCATCCTCTCTAAAATAAAACACCCTTTGTCCATAGGGTGTTTTTTGACTTTCTTTTCTTCTTTTCCCCCTCCATGAAGTATTTCTCCTTTTTTTTTTTTTTTTTCAATGCTGGCCTGTTATATTTGATATTCTTTATAATATTTAATCAAAAGAAAAAAAAAAAATTTTTAGAAGTCAATTTGCATTGCCAACCTCTATTGTTAATACCCCAATTTCTAAAAAAATTCAAACCAAATTTAAAAATAACACCTATGAAAATTGATATTAGTTTAATGAAGCATCATTCAAGATTATGTTCACAAATATCACATTTATACTCCCATGCTCCCCCAAGTTCAAATCTCGATTTTGTCCCTGTATAAAACCATAATACACAATATTTGTTATCATCCTATAGTCATAAAAAATGCTCTGGTAAAAAAAAAAAGGCAGTTAATATCTCTAAACCATAAAAAATCTTGTAGTTCAATAGACATTTTTAAAAAAAAAATGTTTTTAATGGGCACGTTTAGGGTTAAATCCTCCTTTCTTCAGCTATCGAATCATCAACAACAACAAAAAAGTCCATAAAAAGAAAAAGCCATTATTGCAAAGCGAATGATTAATTATCTAGTATAATCAAATTACAACAATATGATTCTCCTTAAATTCTCTCTCTCTTACATGAATATAATAGGTACTAGTACTCTCGAAATACTAAATAATTATTAATTTATATTTTTGATGAAAAAAAACAGGTAGAGAGGCGTGACTTGAATTAACGTCTTCTGTCTGGGCGTGACCATAATTAATTATTAATTTATTACCGTAAAAGAAAAACAACATGAAATGAAATTAATATAAAATTGTTATGGATCATACTCAAAAAAGGCCACAGCATAAGGCCCAACAACAAAACATGAACCTTTGCCGGCAAAAAACACAAAAATTGGCGCGGGTTCAGTCCACGTGGGCAGCCCAAACGCTTGAAAAAACAGTGGCGCCAAAATTACCCATTTCCCGCGAAACAAAAATTTAGCGCCAAATCATTTCATTCAACGTAAATAAATTCACACAATACCAATCATGTAATTACAACAACAACAACAAAAATTGAGAAATTTCTTTGAAGCTTTTCAGCAATGGCGTCGAGACCAACAGCGAGAATGGTGCTGAGGCGAAGGACTCAAGCTCCGAAGCCAGTGGAAGTGGAAGATGGGTCGGAGTCAGAAAATGGGTCCGGGTCGGGGTCGGGGTCGGATTTGGAGTACGGCGGCGTTTGCTGCGAGGAATGTGGGTCGGGTAATTTCGCGTCGAAGCTTCTTCTGTGTGACCAATGCGACAAAGGGTACCATTTGTTTTGCCTTAGACCCATCCTCGTTTCCGTCCCCAAAGGCTCTTGGTTTTGTCACTCTTGCTCAAATCGCCACAACAAGTTGAAGTGTAAGTTCATGTAGATTTGGATAGTCAAATGCTTGTTTTTATAGATTTTTATTATTGGGTTTTTATTTTTATTATATTTGATGCTAATTGCTAACTGGGTTGTGTCAAATGCTTTGTTTTGATGCGTATTTATGGGTTTTATTGTGTGCATGTATTAGATATGGGCTTTTGATTTGACCCCTTTTAATTAAATCAAGGACTTTTGATGGTTGATTTATACATTTCATGCCCATTTTGCACATTGTATGCAATATTTTTTTTTTTCCTAATAGTCCATTTAGATTGAGGGGATAGAGCAGAGTTGGTCGAAAATTAGCCTAATAGTTCATATGGGTTTTTTTTTTGGGCACATTATAAAGTAAACCCTTTTAATATGTCCCTTATTTATTCAAGCCTAAGAGTATCATTTTCAAAATATTTGAGAACTTAAGGACATTATTTGTTGATAAGCTAATAAATCTCATGGTTGTATTGCATTGGTTAACGGGCCACATTGTTGAATTTAATTGGAGAGCTTGAGAGACGATACTTATAAAATTGTACTAAATTTTGCCCTTTGTTAATATTTAATTAATCATTTAGCATAACTGGTAAAGATTGAAGATTGAACAGCCTAAAATATTGTCTGTCCATTTGCATTGCAATTTGTCTCATATCAAATTGGTTTCTTCAATGATGATGTGCAGCATTCCCCCTTGTTCAAACCAAAATTGTGGATTTCTTTCGCATTCAAAGATCTTCAGACTCAAGCAACAAAGTAATTGAAGGTAAAGAGAGTTTTGAACAATGTTGCAATTCTTCTGTCTAACATTTGTGTTTTTCTATCTCTTATTAGTTTGAAACTAATGTGGTATGTATTTTGTTTTAGATTACCGAAAGAAACGGAGGCGACCTAGTAGCATAGTGATGTCAAAGAAGAGAAGAAGGTTGTTACCATTCAACCCGAGTGAGGATCCTGCGAGGAGATTGGAGCAAATGGCTTCACTTGCAACGGCATTGACAGCCACTCGGACAGAATTTAGTAATGAACTCACATACAGACCTGGCATGGCATCGCGGTCAGCTAATCGTGCAGCCCTTGAGCTGGGGGGAATGCAGGTAGACTACTGATGTGCTATAATACAATTTTAATGCCCTGCAAGACAGTATCAATTCAAGGATTGTGTAATGTGATTTATGTATTCTTTATTTGAAGAACATTTTTGGTCATTCAAAAACTGTACATATACATTGTTATTAGTTCTCAAATCTCACATGAGGGATATAGACGTGAAATACTCTTTTGATGCTTGAGGTAATGTTTTGAAATGGATTGGTCAATATCTAATACCATTATGTCATAATTGCATTTCAGGTGTTGTCAAAAGAAGATAATGAAACCTTAAATTTGTGTCAGAGCATGATGGAGACAGGGGAATGGCCACCTCTCATGGTTGTTTTTGATCCTCAAGAAGGGTAAGCAATATACAGTTCAGCCCTAAATTTGATTGTTGCACATTTGGTTCCTAGCTTAGTAACCTTGTTTGATTAAACAGGTTCACGGTTGAGGCAGATAGATTTATAAAGGACTTGACGATAATTACAGAATATGTTGGAGATGTTGATTACTTGAAGAATCGTGAAAATGATGATGGAGATAGCATGATGACATTGCTTTCTGCGACTGACACTTCAAAAAGCCTTGTCATTTGTCCTGACAAGCGTAGTAACATTGCGCGCTTCATCAATGGCATTAACAATCACTCGCCGTAAGCTCATCTTCCATCTCAAATCTTGAATTTCTCCCTTTCAATCACAGCACTAGCTACGCCTGTCAAATAATAGCCTCCGGAAAAATCTTCATGCTGGGACAGATGGATGAGAGGGATACATTATTTTTTCATGATTTAGACACTTATAGGACGTTTATGACACTGCGGAATTTTGTTTTGTTCTGTGAAACATAATATACTGCATATCATAGTCAGATAGCATTCCAGCACATGGATTGCCACTGGCAGTATCAATACATAATAGGAGTCATTACTGGCAATGAAAATAGAAAGCAGTTTATTTAGGACTTATGAGACCTTTAGAGTAGCTAAAGGCCCGTTTGGTAGAAGAGTTTGAGTTGAGTTGTTTGTAGTTTTTTGAAATACGTGTGTGGAAATTTGTGTAAGGTTGTTTTAAATTTGGTAGAATGGATTTGAACCTGAGTGTTCAGAGAAATTAATAGGCCATTTAATTGTGTAAAGAGCACAAGATACTCACCTAGTCACCTATTGTTTTTGTTCTAGTCTAAATTACAATCTAATATCTACCTCTGCCCTTCCCAGCCCTAGAAATATCTCAATATTTTCATAAGCTGCATTAAGCTTCTTTAATTACCACGGGGCACTCATATACAGCTTAATGCTTATTTTCTATAGCCATCCAATTGGGCATCACATATCCACTATAAAATTTTAGATATTTTTGAATGGATAGGGGCTATGTTTGGTGCAATCTAATGAAGCAAGCTGATCTTTTGATGCAGGGAAGGGAGAAAAAAGCAGAATCTCAAATGTGTGAGGTTTGATGTCAACGGTCAGTGTCGGGTCTTACTGATTGCAAACAGAGATATACGAAAGGGAGAGAGATTGTACTATGATTATAATGGATATGAGAATGAATACCCAACTGAGCATTTTGTCTAACTCTTTTTTTCCTTGTCACACATACCCTCACGGCCTCACTGAGTTCAATGAAAGCATTTGGCCACTAACAGGCTAATTATATTGTCAATTTTTCATGATCTCTTTCCCTTAGCCCACAATTCTCTTTTTATTTAACTGCAAATGTTGAAGAATAATACTTATTTAGGCGAGAAATTGGAATAAGTCACTGCAATTCCAGTGCCATTCTTGACCAATTTGAACGTCCTATGATTGTATAGTGTTCAAGTGCCTTGAGACTAGCACAAAATGCAGTTTTTTTTTAAACATAGTAACAATAATTATAATGGTGTAAAATTCCTACAAATTAAACAAAGTTGATTCCAAGGGCGTGCAAAATAATTTAGCATTGTTATCTTCCAGAAGGAAACTTGCGGTTAATAGTAATGACTTTGGAGTTTGAGTGACTGCAATAATTGAAGTAGAGTTGATTGTACATTTGTACTGAACGTGGACAGAGTTGTAAAAACTTTATTGTGGCTAACTATGATGGGGAATTTTCATAGCCTGCTCCATTGGATCTTTTGGAACCTTTTACCAACTTGAAAGTGACTTCCAAGGGCCCTCCACCTTCAATTTCTCACCTTGCAATAATATTCATTGTGGTTGAGAAACTCCTTTAGATTCAAACCATTAAAAATTCAGTAACTACTGGCTATGAAATATTGAGAATGCCCTTTAAAAAAGGAAAAGAAGAAGATAAGCATTCAGAATAATTCAAAAAGTAAACCATCAATTCTACAGTTTGAACTTCGTCACTTTGAATGATATGAAGAGATAACAAATTGTTAAGCAACTGAATATTTGTGTGTTAAGTGATGTTTTGGTTTGTATGACAGAAAAGGAGGAAACAAAAAAAGAGTGTAGCCAGGATTGAGTTGCAATCTTGTGTATAATATCAGATGTTATATAATGATACCTGTGGAATTACAATCTTGAATCAACTCTTAACATTGTGAGCTAAACATGGCCTAAACTTCTTGAGTTGCTATTATTATCTGTGAGGCTATAAGTATACAAAGTATATTAATAATAAAACTACAATTAAATGTAAGAACGGATCCGTGGCGCAATGGTAGCGCGTCTGACTCCAGATCAGAAGGTTGCGTGTTCGATTCACGTCGGGTTCACTTTTTTGAATTTTTGAAATAAAAACTTTGGGCTTTTTGGAGCTTGACTTTTAGTTGGCCCAATAGCTTCTTCTTCTTTTTAATTTTTGGGCCTTTTTGGAGCTTGATTTTTAGTTGGCTCAATAGCTTTTTTCTTTTCTTTTTTAAATTCCTAATTTAAAATTAAAAAAACACTAAAAGAGCAAGAAACCAAACCGCCTGAAGATTGAATTTTTTTTTTGGGTCAATGTCAAACTATAATGATGCTATATGAAAGGCTGGTATGGTATCCATCGTAATTAATGCACATTTCATTTTTGCACATCAAAATCATCGAAGTAGGTCTCATACTATGTGCTCACATTAAAATAAATATTTTTGCCAATTTATAATTATTTTATAAAACAAATTGTGTACCTATTTTAGTAGGTAAATTTGACTAATCAAACTTAATAGGCGATTCATTGAATCCATTAAGCTTTGGTAATGATGATCCAATTGTTAGTAGGTAAAACTTTAGTCCAGTACATTAAACAGGACATAAGACCAATACGTGATTAATTTAGATAAGTGTTATGTTTATATTGCATCTAGTGAATATAGCTTTGGATGCAAGCCAAACCTTCTAATAATATGCTAACTTATACAATAAACATGTTCAAATATCTTTTTTATTTAGACCCTAAATAGTTCAATTTTTTTTAATTAGTTTTCCAAATCAATTACTTGAATTACATTTTTGACATTTTCTTTTCTCCCTCCAGCTTGGGGCACATGAACCAGGTACTGGATTATTCATTTTCCTTGAATAATTGAGCAGACGTTTTGATGCTTATAATTGTTTCTTTAATGATTCTTTACATTATTTCATGTCTTATAGAGCTCAATGTGATTAAATCATAAAGAAAACTTAGAAAAGACACCAGACAAAGTTGGCATTGCATTGGATTGCATTATTAGTAATAATTACAAACTTGGCAGTGCTTTGTAGTGTTACTAAACAAAAATTAAAAACAAAAAGCTTTTGCTATGGCATTCATTTATTCTCTTAACATGGCTTTGTAACTAATAATATGGCATGGGAATAATGATAGAGAAACATGATGTACAGAAAACGTGTACAATTGTAATTTCTGCTGCAGAAATTAAAATAGCTTTGAAGTCAATTAAAACCAATCTAAATGATTCTAATTCCTCTAACCAAACTTGTGCCCTCTTAGCTGTGAATAGAACGAGAGAAAATGACAAGAAGAAAAAAAAAAAATAGAGGGCAATGGTGCAAGGTCCATGCTTAAAGACAAAAAGCGGCCAGTGGGTACCCATTGCAATTAACACTATGCTGAGAAATGCAGCCATTAGAGACCTACCCCACAACCACAAGCTTGTTTGGTGGAGGATTGTCTAACACTTCCTTAAAGTTTTACAACACTTACTTTTCAAATAGATTTATCCTAGCCGTAGTACTTTCGGAGGGTAAGGCCCAATCAACATAAATATCAATATCACAATCATCTTTGTAAAATATCTATCCCACTACCCCTAGCCAGTTTTGGCTTAAAACTTTTTTTCTTTTCTTTTTTATCCATTTCGTTTCTTGAAAGATATTAAAAAGATAAGCCTTCTATCTTGTCTTGGGTTATTTGAATTGTAATTGGAGTGGATATCTTGTGTTGATTAGGGTGGGGTTTAGGACATAGATTGAAAAAAAATGGTGTCTGAACAATCACGCGTGATTAAGTAAGACTCAAAGTTCACACTAAACCCATTGTCTTGGGTTATTTGAATTGTAATTGGAGTGGATATCTTGTGTCGATTAGGGTGGGGTTTAGGACATAGATTGAAAAAAAATGTTGTCCAAACAATCACGCGTGATTAAGTAAGAGTCGAAGTTCACATTAAACCCATTATCTTAAGATGTCACTAAAGGTGAACAGTGACTTATAAACACATGAACAAATCCACTTCAAACCAACGTGGGACTTACAAGAAACGATAAAATGTTTGAAATGCAAATCCACACCAACAATTTTGATACTTGAATGTACTTAAAATGTTGGAGGCTATTTATTGTAATGATTATATTCATGTAGCCTGAGGGTGTATATATGCTTATAATAAATAATTATCACTATAAACGGATATTATAGGTTGAAACTCTTTAAAAAAAGAAGAAGAAGCTATATTCAATCTTTGGAGGTCCTCTAATAGTTGTCATATATGATAAAGATATAGTGCTTTTGTGAATGAAATCCTAATTTTGGGTGACCCACATAAGTTTAAATTTCAATGTTTATGTGGATTTGGTTTCTTGTTTTCTAACATTATGGAATCGATAAACCTCTACCAAAGTAGATATTGATGGATCTCATACTCCATATTTTTTCAAGTTCCAAAATTTCACTCTATCGAACAATTATGGACATATTAAACATTCATATGTATTCTTCTACATGTAAATCATTAACACCTATATGGGATTCGTTACTCTCTGTATTGTTCAAACAAACAAAATCCTTATACCATTGAAAACACAAAGTAGAATGTTGCTTTAACCAAACCTTGAATCATTCAACCATCTTTCACATGATTCATATCCTTAAATAATTGGAGCTCCTATTGCATTCAAATTCTATCCTATCGCATTACAGAAAGACAAAAGGGAACAGAAAATTTTAGATGTGCTATGTGGGATTAAAACTCTTGCGCAGATGAAATCGAAGGCTAGTTTACAATTCATGAGGAGCATGTCACATCATGGTATGAAATTATGAATAGTGTAGGCGTCGTGTATTGTTTCAATAAGTGAATGGCAATAATTTATTTGCATGTCCACGCTGAACTCCACTAGATTTGAGTTAATTGAAACAATAGGCCATGCCATGATAGTGACACGAATCATCTTTTTAATGGCAAGACTTGTCATATATTTATGGTCTTATCTTTGCTAAGATCAAATGCAATGGCTATTGTTGGCCCGTTATCTTCTTATACAGTACCTAACCTTACATACACTTACACGTGCAGATGTGCTCATGCATGCACCCGGGAGATGGTTTAGTGGAAAGAAGCCCTCATCATTTTGCAAGTCCGAAGTTGTGAGTTTAAGTGGTGGCAAGTCTCACGCTATTCATGAATAGGATTTAAGTGGGCCGAAAACAGTGACTACACCCATGAACCTTTTTTTTTTTTTTTTTATAAAAAAAAAAATCTTAGCTATATCTAAGCAAATAAATCAAGGATTAATTGATTAATGCAACCATACTTAGCCCAAAAAAAAAAAAAAAAAACTTCTTAATGCAACCGATGAAGCAAATCAAGTGAAAGTAAAGAGTGAATCGTTAACAAGCTTGTAGCCCAATTGACATCTAGCCCTATTCTCAATCTTTGTGTTATGGGTTAGACTCACCTCTTCCTCCCTTCCCCAAAAAAGGGTAATTTTTTTTTTAATTTTAAATAAAAATGTAATAAGGAAATCAACTAAGTTGGACAGCACACAGTACTCTCCCTTAGTAGTTATCATAGCTTTTTAGTAAAGCTTGTGAGTGCATTTATGATAGAATCTCTCTTTTTTTTTTTCTTTTTTTTTTTGTGTGTTTGTTTTTTGTTTTTAAACTAAGTTTGTGTTTTGCAATATACTTAGTTGTCTAGCGATCTATTTGTTTTGATATTAACATTTTTATAAAAAATGAAGCAATTTCTAAAAAGTATTTTCTAAAAAAACTATCTCATTTTCCTATATTGGATTGCTACCTTAAAATAAATTGAAAAAACTATTTTTTGACTTCTTTTATTTAGCTTGGCGTGAAATAGAATTGTTTTCCTTATTAAGCTTTGTGTGAGATAAAGTTGTTTTTCAGAAATTTTTTGCGGAAAAATATTTTATCTCACACCTAGTTAAATAAAGAAAATTAAGAGAGAGCTTTTCTTTGATATATATTTTTTCTTCTGATATTACCAAATAGAAAAATGCTAAAAATTATCTCTACATATGATTTTTTAGTGAAACAAATGAAGCTACTTCATGGTAATGTTTCATAAAACCTTCCAGCAGTCCATATTTGATGTGGCAAAAATTAATATGGTTTTTCAACTTGGAGATCAATTTATAAACTCTACAAATCCATGTTCTCCAAGTAATAACCTTTATTATTATTATTATTATTATTATTATTATTATTTTGGTTTAATTCATCTGATCGATTTCCAAGTAATAACCTTATTATTAGACTAAATCTAACATATATGCTATCTTGGAAAGACTCTATTTTGAACTAAAACACCTCAATATATATAAAAACAAATATAAAAATCTTCAATAGTTATTGACTTTTATTTATTTATAAAACAGTCTAACTATATTTTTACATATCAAATCCTCACTAAACCTTAAATTTTAGACATTCTATCCTAAACCCATCGAATCCTATATAATATTTGAAAAACATAAATTTATCCTATCATAAGTTATTAAAACGGGTCCCATTTAATTGATTCAACCTAGAATTAAAAATTAAAAATATTACTATTTAACTTTGTTAAAAAAAAAAATTATTTACAGTGGCAACTTTAGGATTTTTATTTAGAGGGGTCAATAATGGCGGAACCATGAATTTATTGGCAGAGGAGGCATGAGTAAAAAAGAAAATGATTTTTTTTCTCTGTATGTATAAGGTTCATGTTATGTACAACACAACTATATTGTAAAATAATCTTAAAAAAAATTAACATTCGAAAGATCGTTAAGACAACAATTATTGGATGGGGAAACGAATAGAATTAAAAAACTAATCATATATTTTTATCAAATTAATAATAACTTATTATATAATTTATATTTATAAGTTGTATCAATTGAATAAATAATAAATAAGAATAGTAACACACTTAGGAGCAAGACTGGGCCTAGGAGTAAGTAGCCCTACTCCTAAGTGTGAAACTAAGAAAAATAATATTCCAGTAATAAAATTTTGTTTTGTTTTGTTTTTTTTATACAAAAAGTATACGGCTAATAAAATTTTGCTTTTGAAGTGTATAGTTTTTTAAATATGCACACTATCATTCTCTCGGAATTGGAGTAAATAGTAAAAGAGTTTTTGGACTTGGAAATGTGTAGAGCACTAAGAAAACATAAAT
Organism: Castanea sativa; assembly: GCF_040712315.1. Classification (NCBI taxonomy): domain Eukaryota; kingdom Viridiplantae; phylum Streptophyta; class Magnoliopsida; order Fagales; family Fagaceae; genus Castanea; species Castanea sativa. The sequence goes on from NC_134024.1 coordinate 7,022,238, forward strand.
ACAAATCAAACATAGAGAAAAACTAAGGATCATGTTCAAACTTATTTCAATTGGGTTTAACAAAAAAATTAAAGTTAGGGTGTTCAAAGTTTTATTGTAGGGGTCAAAAAAATTATATATAATTTTTTTTTTTTGGACTAGGTCAAGGGGTTGATTTGAACCCCTAGGTTGGTCTTGGAGCCACCCCTGACTATATAACAAAATTTAAGCATTAGTAAGCACTTTTACACTTAAGTAATATTTTAGGAGAGAAATATAGGAACACTTACTTTTATTATAAAAACCATATACTTTAATTTTTTATGTAAATAAAATTAAAAATATATGCATTTTAATCATTTAAATTGACAATTAGGTTTGATTCTGGTATCTAAGTTAAAAAAAACTCAAATATTTTCCAAACCCATAAACCCTTAAAAAATCCTAAACCTCAGGATCAAGTTGATTTAGACAACCCACAAATCCGACCCATTACCATCCCCACTTCAATGATTGAGATTGAGCTTTCATATCTTGTCCTGAATCAAATATACGAAGAGATTCTTCCCCACCCTAGCTACCTAATTGCATGAAGTAGAGTTGAACTTTTTGTGATTATTATGATGTGCAAACTAATACTCCAATGGTACCCCAGATTTTCAAGAGTTTTAAATTCTTATCATGTACAATTAATTGAAATTTGAAACCCAAGTGTTTAGAAAAGGCCAAAATAACATATAGACTAAATCATAGTTGGAAATCTTCATAAATTGTCGGCCAGAACTGATCAACTATGAAAAATCATAATTGAAATTCTTTATAAATCAAACTACCAACTAGATGTCTGAATTTTTTTTTAATACATGTCGGCTGTGTCATATTTTTATATAGACTAAATTAAGAGTTAGAGACACCAATAATGTTCTTTATACAACCCATTCGTGAGCTCAATATTTGAGAGAGAGAGAGAGAGAGATTTAATTGGCTAAATGAGATGCATCCTCTATATTCCAAGTGGTATTAACTTAATTTGTGTATGAATCACCAAAAAGAAAGGGTAGGGTTCATTGGCAATTAAGGTAAACTAGGTCTAAAAGAAAGAGTTGTTGGGATTTGGGTTTCTTAAAAAACCTATAAATTATGAGCATGAAAAATGTACGAGTCAACTGTGAAGAGAATTTGGTGCTGTTTCACAATTACACAACCATGCACCTTGGAATATCGTGGACTGTAGGAAAGATTTATTAGGGCTAGAATCTTGGGGTGGACGTGTGGGGGTTTCCAGAGAATTATTTGTTCCTTAAGATGTAGGCATACCCTATAAATAAAATATATTCAATTACATGTAATGTCTGCTAGATTTAGAACTCAAAAATCATGATCATATATCATATATCATAGAAATGACATGACAGAGAGCTAGCTAGCTCTTGTCCAATGCCAAAAAAAAATACATGAATCTTTCAATTTTTTATAGGTGGGTTTTTTCTTCTTCTTTTTTGGTTTTGTTTTTTAGAATCATGGGCTTCTTGTTAGCCAAACTATAACCCTATTTTTGATTTGTTGGTACACCAACTTTTGCCCATTTTTATTGCACCATTAATAACAACAAGCATTACATGACACATAGCAATCATGTGTTTGAAGTTTGAACCCATGTGATGTGAATAGATAAATATATCATCTTATTAAATTGTACTACAAAGTTTCTTTAATCTTTATGCATGCTTGCATAAATCATGGAATGTTTTTCAAATACTTTTTTATTGGGATCTTGCAACATGTAGAGGCACGAGGCAACTTCGCTCATGCATGACGATTATTGTATCAGATAAATATAGTAATGCAATATAATCTCATCCTTACATCATTAAGATTGACAACTCCTACATTTTTTTTTAGGCTAAATAATAAATTACTCGAAGCACTTGACTAGTTTCTAATAGTTCATTCTAGAGTTTGAATATATCCCATCTCAAAAAGGTTAAGAATGACCATCGTAGGTGTGGCTTGATAATAAGAGTCTTTAAATTGCTTCATTGGTAAGCGGTTCAAGCGATAGTTTTAGCAAGATCTCAGCAGTACATGTAGTATTATTATTCATTACCGTCACGTGACGTGTGGTTGATGAGTCTATACACCGAGAATCTCTTTTTACATTCAGCCAAAAAAAAGAAAAAGTTAAAAACTTAATGTGCATTTGACCTAAGGTAACGATGGTGTGGTAAATTAATATAAACTTCATGAAAACAACATCAACGATGAGCTTTATAGCTTGATTACCGCCAAAGATGAAAAGTAAAAGTGTCCATCTACAATGCACAAGCAGCATTGTCTGCTTGTTAGGGGTTGAGTAAGACTTGAGCGGCACACAATTACACAAAAAAAAAAAAGGTAAAACAAAAGAGAAGGCCGACAAGGAAGTAGTAGTTAGGTGAAACAATTTGTAGTTTACTAGCTTTTTTTCTTTTTTACTAGGGCTCTCTTTTTTAACTAGAGGGTTATCATGTCTATCTTCTGTATAATCTATAGCAGCCCTTTTTTAACTTTGTTGTAGGCATCAAATATTCATAATAATAATGCAATAGACAGCCTTTGCGTAGAAAGCTTTTGATATTGTCATCAAGACAATGACCAAACACTGAGACCATAATAAAGTGAAAGGCTATTTTTTAAAATTTTTTTTTCACTTTTTTTTTTGCTAGGTAAAGTGAATGCTAATTTGCTTGAATTGATGGAGCAAAAAGAATTCATAATTCAAATGGGGTTGATGTCATGAAAGCAATCCAAGTAAATTGTTCGGTTAATTGGGAACAAAAGCCTCTTTTACTTTTTGACTTTTTAGGATTGTATGGCTTTAAACGAGACAATATAAGTCTTATAAAGGTAAACTAATCAGTATTAATGTCTCTAATCATTCTTTATGATCACCATATTGACACAAATGTTCAACATAAATTGCGGTGGTTTTCAACCTGGTAATAATTTCTCATAATTAAAGTATAATTATAAGGATTATAATAAGAGTAAAAGTTAGATACATGTTCTTGACTAGCTCAACCCAAATAATGTTATCATTTTTAATGACTATTAAATTCAATGCAATTATAAGGTACAATAAAACTATATACCATTAAAGTATGCAAAATTATTTCAAACAACTCCCCTCTTAATGCAAAATTATCACAAACATTCTTCATCTGGACCAAAAAAATAGTTTTCATATCTATTTCTTATAATTAAATACATTTAATGTGATCTTAAAAAATTAATCAATTACTAGGGAACATGCTATACATTATTAAAATGGGTCCCAACAGGATGAACATTAAATAAACAAATGATGGAAGGACACTATCAAAAAAATAAACATACAACAAATCTACTTATACAATAACTTTCACAATCATAGTTCATAATTATTGAGTTGACACATTATGATGAGTATATAATAAAAAGAAAAATTATAGAGATACAAATTTTTTACCAAAAAAAAAAAACTGATGTTATTAGTGAACCCGAATGAGAATCAGTAAGAAGTTGGCCATAATAATCGTTTGTAAAAATATTTTAAAATAATTTGTGATTGTAACATTATTCTAATAAAAATAGGGTCATGTTAAAGGGTCCCTTTAAGGTAATTGTTAATAAATTATTTTAATAAAATTTTTATATCGCTTTTATGAGAAATTAAAAAGACTTTTAAAATTCTATCTTTTTAAAAATGGTTTACTAAGGATATTTGTTAACATTTCTTATAAAAGTATCGATAAAAATAAGCTAGTAATTTCGTATAAAAGTGATAGTATTTTAATGATAAATTATCAAATTAACAAATTGTGAATTCAATAGTTGAGAATTTTTTTTTATATTTTTATATAAATCAAACCAAAAATAAAACTTAGAAATAGGATGAACAAGTTGGGCACAGTTCATAACCTAAACCCATGTCCCATAGATGATAGATTGTCTCCAAAGGCAGACATGTCAGTCTGTTACCTGGTTATAATTGGAAATGTATTGGACTAAGGTTTGTGACATCAAAAATGCCCATACCATACACTGCCAAATTTAATTTTAATAAAAGGAAAAGGGGTTGACAATTTGACTTGATCATCAACAACATCAATGCCACTGATTGATTCAGAAATAAGGGAATAAAAACAATGTATGGGTCATCTCTGACCGTTGACCAGTCCATAATGTGGTTATATACTTATATCACTTTTCAATATTTACTTGTATAGTTTATTCATAAGTATATTTTATGAGAGAATAAAGTAATTTTCTTTTTGGTCACACAAGTTATTCTTTAATTTTTTTGTGCTTAAAATTTTGGAATTGACCTTTTTTTAAATGCAAGTTGGGGTAGCGTACCTACTACCCAAGCTTGCAATATCGGGAATACAAGAAACAAAAATCCTTGTTTCATTTTAACTAATATTTATTATATTTTTAATATTTAATTCAAATCAAATTTGACTGAATTTGTGTAAATAATGTCAAATGCCTTGTAGCTGAATTGATACCTCATCATGTACGAAGTGCTTGGGAGTTTAAGGGGGAAAGAGTTCAAGTTACGGGGTTAGTAATATATTGTAATTATTTCTAAAAAAAAAAATTGTGTAAATAATGATTAATTATTAGTCCTTAATAAAATAATTTCTAACCTTCAATTTTTTACCATTTTACTTAATTTTTTTTTTTTGTTACTTCTCTCACACATCCAATGATTAATAGTATTGCTATTGCACTGGATATCAATTTTAGGGGCTGTTTGGTATTGTTGTTTAAACAACAGTTTTTAGTGTTTAAACAATGATAACATTTTTTACACGTATTTTTATAACACTCAAACATGTAGTTCTACAATAGCGAAATCTGAACAACAATACTTAAACACTGCTAACAGACGGCCCTTCCATACTATGACAACATTTTTAATGGCAACATATTCTTATAATATTTTAGATATAAGTTATTTAGAATAGTTTTTTTTTTAAAGTAACCAATGGTGATTTTTTTTTTTTTTTTGGAGAAGGAATCGATGGTGAAATTCATTGTAAAAAAAAATTGATGATGTAATTTTAATTCTTATAAATTTAATAATATCTAATCTTTCTGTGATGTATAAAATTATAAAGTGTTTTGTTGTTGTTGTTTAGTAAAGAGTAGTGGAGAATAAAGTTTGTAGATTCAATTCAAAGCCAACTTTTTAAAAAGAAAACTCCATTTCGGTAGTAGTTTAAAGAATATTTAATTTGACAATTCACATCCATTATCCAATACCATTTCCCCCAAGTAGATAACAAAAATTAGAGTATAAAAGTAACTACATTAATAGAATATAGTGTCATTCTTATCATCTGACCAAATTTGTGATTAGTCAATTCATTAAAGTAATTGTATATTAATCACAACTTATCATTTCATTTTTAGCAACCAAAAAAATAAAATAATAATCATCATCAATTTTAGCTAAGGTGAAAATTGTATTGGAAAAGTGATATCTATATATTTTCAGTTAAGTTGAAAAGAGATATATATTTGTATATTTTATTTGCTCTTTGTATGTATTTAAGATTTGTAATATAATTGGTAAAAGCTGTATTAGAAAAGTGATATACTTGTATTTTATGTTAAGTTAAAAAAAAGTCATATATTTGTATATTTTATTTACTCTTTGTATATACTTATAATTTGTAATATAATTCTACAATCTAAATAAAATTGAAGAAAAAAAAGAGAAAATTTTATGATATTTCGATATATAAATTTTAGAGGCTCATAATTTTTAATTTTTATTCAATTTTAGTAAAAAGGAGATTCATTCAACGAGAAATTTTAGGGCACATACTTTTGCATAATTTTGTGCTATAACTCGTTATATGGCAAGTTGTAATTGGTTAGATTGTGTTAATGGGCTATATAAAGATACACTTTAATTAATTACAACTCACTACATGCCGAGTTGTGGCCAAAATTATGTAAAAGTGTGTATTCTTAACATTTCTCTTATTCAACTAAATAGAAAGTTCAAGACAGGGTCTATTAAAGTACAATCCATAATAGTTCGACAGGTAGTTATCCAAAATATAAGGAAGTTGAAAATTAGAATACGGCAAAAAATCAGTCAAGCTCACAATTTTGCACACCTTTATTGTAATATAAAAAAAATAGAGATGCTACGTTCACAATATTTTTACAATATTTTGACAACAAATTATAGATAGTTAGTTATTATTGGTTTAAATTTGAACCTAACATTAAGATTATTTTTTTGCCTCAACCATAATAACCAGTAACAACTTGCCACTTAAGATTTGTTGTAAAAATATTGTGAAAATATTGTAGACATATCATTTCTCATAAAAAATTATTTTAACTTCCTATTTTTGGAGAAATTACACTTTCCACCCTAAGCTATATATTTGATTACACTTTAAAATATAAACTTTTTGAATGTACGTTTTGTACCCTAAACTATAGTTATTGTTACACTTTACACCTCGACATCAATTTTTTTGTGTGTGAAAATTATACTTTTCCACCCTAAACTATACTTCTGACTACACTTTGTATTATAAACTTTTCGAAGGCACGTTTTGCACCATAAATTATAGTTATTGTTACACTTTACACCTCGACATCAATTTTTTTTTTGGAAATTATACTTTTCCACCTTAAATTATACCTCTGACTACACTTTCATTATAAACTTTTCGAATGCATGTTTTGCACCCCAAATTATAGTTATTGTTACACTTTACACCATGAAATCAAGTTTATCATTAATTTGGACAAAAAAAATTGGCATTATGTAAAAAAACTTAATTGCCCATCTTCTCAAAAATTTAAAAACAAAAGATAAATTACACTTTATCACCCTAAACTATACTTTTGATTACGCTTTGCACCCTAGACTGTGAACTTCCATCCAAATTTAGAGCAAATTTAATGTAAGGATACAAAGTGTAACACATGTATATTTAAAAAGTTTACAGTGCAAAGTGTAATATATGGTATAATTTAAGGTGGTTAAGTGTAATTTTTTATTTTTGTTAGGAGGAGAAAATTATTTTACAATTAAAAAAAAGATTTTAACATAAAAAACTTATATTAAAAAAAGGTGTGAGTGAGTGACACATGTAATTAACTAAAAAATTACAGACTAGTATTAAATTAAATAAATAAAGAAATAAAAAAGTGTACACAAAGATCCATTTTGGTAAGTTCGTAGGGACAGAAAATACAAAGACAGCCTATTCTCGAAATCTCGTAAATCGGGCCGGCTCAGTTCACGAACATCGAAGAACCTTAATTCTTCTTTCCTGTTTTACCCCTGCCTCTTTTACATTTTTATTTATTACACTCACATAAAAAAATTTATATAAAACATAATAATATATTATTATACTATATTATAGTACTTAGATTTACATGTTTCATTGTTTTTTGGACTATTATATATACATATATTATATATATATATATATTATATATATATTTTTCCATTTTATTTCGTTGCTCTGCTTCCTCTGCTTCACACAAGGACAGAGACAGAGAGAGAGAGAGAGATAGACAGAGAGAGAGAGAGGAAGAGAGAGTCTTAAAAAAAAAAAAAAAACTCCAAATTTCCATGGATGTTTCGATCTATGTCCTCCTCAGTATCAAACGAATCTCTTAGAAACAAACCCATGTAAGCAAATTTTCTTTATTTCACAGAAAGAATATCACATTTGTTTTTATAAAGAAGTTTTTGTTTGTTTTTTTGTTTTTGTTTTTGTTTTGGGGCTTATGAATGCGTGTTTCTGATTCGTTTCTTCAGCTGTAATCATATGATCTTTGATTTTTGTTAATGGGGTCCTGTTCTCTTTGTGCTGAGAGCTGTATTGGACCCTTAATTCACTGCAAAATTCTGGGTTTTTATTGATTTTTATTTTTTATATATTTTATTTGGGGGCTTGTTTGTGAGGTAAAATCATGGGTTTTTTATTTAATGTGTGGAGGACCAGGTTCAATGTTTGTGGATTGGGATCCATGTTGGATCTCTTGGTTTTTGTTTTTATAGTTATTGTTATCATTGTTGTTTGATTTAATATAATATTTCTGTTAAACTAATCTTGGATTTTGTGTTTTTTGTTTTTTTTTCTCCTTTTTATTTTTTTTATTTTAGTTCTTTTATGAGGGGTTGCTTGTTTGGAGGGGATTGAGGATTTAAGCACATTGCCTAGGACTTATAATGTTGGTACCTTGAGGTTGGGTTTCATGGGTTGAACTCAAAGAATAATGGGAAGCTCTAGTGAAGATGAAGAAAATCGATATTTTGATGCTCTAGAGGATATAGCATCAACATCAAATGTTAGTCCTGATGGCAATGAGATATATGAGTCTAATTCTAGTGTTAACATTCGAGTTTTGGATGGTTTTCCTTATGACATATGGATTCGGAGCCCGGGAAGTGTTAGGGAGCGTCGGAGCAAGTTTTTGGATTGGATGGGAATGAGTTTGGATCGCATTGCACATGGGAATTCACTAGATGTATGTAAGGATGTACAGGAAGAAGTGGTTGATAGGATTAGAGAGAATAGTGGGGCTGTGTTGAGGAACTCACGTTTTGAAGATGAGTTTTGTTCAAGTCGGTCTTCAATGACTTGTTGGTCTGAAGATGATATGGATTCTTATGAACCTTTTAGCTCAAAGGAGAACTTAGTAAGCCAAGATGGGAATATTGATAGGGAAGCAAGTTCAGACCAGTCAGTAAGGGCTGAAGTGTCTCGGAACACTTTTGGGTTATCCCTCTCATTTAAACGACTGAAAAAGAAGGATGTTGAGGGGACTAACAACTTGGTGGGGTCAGTGAGGACACCTAAGAGGGGTTGGTTAAGTAGATTGCGTTCCATGACGTGTGTTGTTGATAGTCAAGACGAAGCTAATCAACTGAGACCTGGTGACGAAGATGCAATTCTACAGTCTAGGGTTCAGAGAGTTAAGGTCCGGCAATGCAAGAAACGGTTGAAAGAACTCTCTGCTCTTTATATGGGGCAAGATATCCAGGCGCATGATGGTCCAATTTTGGCAATGAAATTTAGTCCCGATGGGCAGTATCTTGCAAGTGCTGGTGAAGATGGGATTGTGCGATTGTGGCAGGTGGTGGAGGATGAGAGATCTAATGAACTTGACATTCCAGAAATAGACCCATCCTGCTTATATTTCACAGTCAATCATCTCTCTGAATTGAAACCCCTCTTTGCTGATAAAGAGAAAATGTGTAAAGTGAGCAGCCCGAGGAAATCATCAGACACAGCATGCGTAGTTTTCCCCCCTAAAGTTTTCCGGATTTTGGAGAAACCATTGCACGAGTTCCGCGGGCACAGTGGTGATATATTGGATCTCTCATGGTCTAAGAATAATGTAAGTAAATTATTTGAGTGCCAATTTAATTTTATGGATTAAGTGTAAATGTTATTGATTTTCTTGAATGTGATGTTTATTTTGATGTAGTATCTGCTCTCATCATCAATCGACCATACTGTTCGTCTGTGGCAAGTGGGATGTGATCATTGCCTCAAAGTGTTTACACATAGTAATTATGGTGAGCTCCTTGATGTTTCATTGTTTCAACCTAAAATCTATTTTGTTAGTTAAGGAACCAGCCAGAGCTGGATAAATGTTGGGGCAGTGTCCCGATGTTATTGTTTTATTATGCTGGAGTTATTGTTGCTGATTTTTACATTATGCTGTGATGCAGTGACCTGTGTTCAGTTTAACCCTGTTGATGATAATTACTTCATCAGTGGTTCAATAGATGGAAAAGTTCGTATTTGGGCTATTCATGGTTGTCAAGTTGTTGACTGGACTGATGTAAGAGAAATTGTCACTGCAGTGTGCTATCGCCCTGATGGGCAGGTTTGGTGATTTTCTTGCTCTTTTGTCTTATAGATAGGATCATCAATAGTAAGTGATGCTATGTTAACGTCTCCTTGTTTCTGCCACAGGGGAGCATTGTTGGCTCTATGGATGGAATGTGCCGCTTTTACAATGTATCAGGTATGCTAGTTGATAAGTACTTGCACCCTGGCCATCCTTTTGCTTTGCTTCCTTTGTATAAGTTGCAGTTGTTTGAACAATTTTTTTTGTAGGATATTGACAAGTTGTGTGATAATCCCATCTGTGTGCTGTTTTTCTAATTTGTCATTATGTTTGAATGATACTATCTTAGCACTTCTCGGTATTACGTTAACATGATTTGTTGTTTATCACACACAAAAAAAAAATCAGTACAAAAAATGTGGTTGGGTAGTTTTTAGATTTAAAAGGGGTTTGTTTTATGCAAAGTAGCCTTTATGTATTGATGGAGATTCCAAATGTAGAAAACTTTGAGCTGTTTTCAGAAGTTCCAGTTAACAAGGTCTTGTTACTTTTTAGTCTATGAAATAGAAGAAAGTTTTGGTAGGCATGCATATGGAATCCTCAGAGCAAAGTAGCCCAGGCACTTTCTGAAAGATTGGAGATGCTCTTTTATGTTAACAGTGACAACAAGAAACTTAAGCTGCTTAAGATGAAGCTGATGTGAATTACATCGTTCTACCAAGAATAATTTTTTGCTTCAATTATATAGTTACCTTGGAATTTAAATAATATTATTAAGTTTTGAGGCAGTTTAATTCTTTTTGAAATGGAACTAGTGTAGTCTGTATCTCCTAGTCTGGAATTGTTGACTTTGACTGAAAATGTTATGATTGACACTGGCTTTATAATTATGTAGTTGAATCACTTTTTCACCTTGGATGTTATTTATAGGTTCAATTAATTCATTCTCTGTTTTTCTTGGATCAGATAATCACTTGCAATTTGATACCCAAGTATACTTACACAGTAAGAAGAAACCACCCTGCAAAAAGATAACTGGCTTCCAGGTAGTTTTTACTTGCCCACGTTTTTTTTTCTCCTTTCGGCTGTCTCTTTTATTTATCTTATTTTACTTTTTCATTTAAGAAGTGCAAACTTCCTAATCATATGATATTTCCTTCAGTTTTTTCCACACGACTCTAGCAAAATAATGGTAACCTGTGCTGATTCACAAGTCAGAATTCTTGATGGGCTCAATGTGATTGGCAAATACAAGGGTATGTTGTTGTTCCTTCATCTGTTTTCTTTGAATTAGTCTTAAATTCTAGTTTTTCTTGGTTTCTGATATTGAGGCCCTTTAGAGGCTGCTTTTGTCCTATGTAAGCTATGAATGATAGATTGGTGTATGTTAACAAATTTAAAATTCTATTTACTGTGGAATTTATGTTGGGAAACCTAAATTACCGTATGACATGATAGTGTACAAGCATTATGATATCTATCTCCTTGTTTTTTAGTGCTGCATTTAGTTCTGATCTAAATGAGGGCTTTGTTCTATTTTGCTTTCCCTTCTTAATGAAATTTTAAATTTTCTCTCTCTCTCTTTAGGCCTTCGCAATGCGGGAAACATTATATCTGCGTCTTTCACTTCAGATGGGAAACATATTGTTTCAGCTTCTGAGGATTCTAATGTATATTTATGGAACTGTAGTCAGGAAGAGTCTGCTTTCCCCCAACCCAAAAATATAAGATCTTTTGAGCACTTCTCTATGAATGCATCTGTGGCGATACCTTGGTGTGGTCTGAAATGTGGGAACTCAGAAAATAGAAGGCAATATCAAGTCTTGGATGAGAATCTGGCAGAAACTCCGTCCTTCGCTTCACCTGCTTCTTTTGTGCTGAACCAAGAATTCTTCTTAGAGTCTTTTCCCAAGGGATCTGCAACTTGGCCAGAGGAGAAGCTTCCCACTTCAAGCCCAACGGCCAAGTCAACTACATTAAATAAATCTCAATACAAGTTTCTGAAAAATTCTTGCCAGAATATACCCAGTTCTCATGTGTGGGGTCTGGTTATTGTGACTGCAGGCTGGGATGGACGGATCAAGTCATTCCACAATTATGGGTTACCAGTATCTGTCTGAAATCCTAGTGGCCTGGCAGATGGTTTCCACTTTCCAGAGAATCATAATTCGGATAGCTTTGTTTGGGCACTAAATAAGACCCTTCTTTGACTACCACATGCTGCATATCTAATGTTGGGAAAGCGGACAAGTGACTTTATGCTTGGTAGCATCAACCGTCACAACAGGTTCGGTTTCAAACATTTGGTAGGCATGTGTAGCATGGATGATTTTGAGAATTTTGTGTTTTTCCAGAGGGCCCCTTCTCAGATATCATTTGTTCTATTGCGGATTTAGTTCATGACAGGTGGCACCAGTTCCATGGTTGCAATATATAACCTGACCTGTAATCAGCAAATGGCTGAGGTTAGCTTATCTGGTTACTTTGCTCAATTTTGCTACCTGATTTGTTAGTCTCAGAAGTTTTGTCTGCCGGCCCAGCAAAAAGGTGTGAAGTCGTGTTAGGAGAGGCCAATTTGAGATGTTTATCCATGTATAATGCAGGTGCCTGTGGGGCCTTGTATAACCATTTTCCTTTGTTCTCTAAATACAAGGAGGATTCCTGAGCTGGTGGTTGGAGTTCATTTGGGAAAAAAAATGGTGGGGAACTTGGCCATGATAATGTCTTAGCTGCTTTCAATGATTGAATTGCTTGTCTGCCATTTGCAGTCACTCTCATGGTAGGGCCAGTCTTAACTGGAGCTGGCGGTGGGAGTGCATGGCCGGCCATTTTTTTGCAAATTGGATTTACAATTGCTGACCCAAGTGCTTGAATGCAATACATCGATGCCTGGTTTCGTAGGATGTTTCAGTCTAACTTGTCACTCTGCTTGAATGGTGATTACCTCTGTTGTTTTGCTAACAGAACTTGCAGATGTTACTCTCAATTTTTAGCCTAACCCCCCCACCTTGCCAGTGGTATTTATAAGCTCAAATAAAATTGCCTTTTGAGTTTAGTATAGCATATATGTAACTGTAATTTCCTCGTGTACATAGAACTTTTTCAGTAGTTCTTTACATGTTTACACTTGTAGCATAATGGTTAAAAGGCAATAAAAAAGTAAAAAGAATCAAGAATATTGGTTTTGCATTTCTGCTGCTTTGTATGGTGAATGATGGAATCTTTCAATTGGCACTAGGCTCTTTGGATTCCTCTTTCTAAGGGCATTCAAAATTGGCTTGAGTTATAGGTACTGTTGGGAACAAGAAAGAGCTGCCTAGAATGCCTCATAAAATCTTTGGTTTCAAATCCAAATTTATTAATTGTTACTTGCTGAGGGTACCTGTCTTGTGGGTATCTCCAAAAAGAAAAAGGAATACATATATATAATTGAAGTTATAGAGAGAGAGAGAGAGGGAGAGAAGTGGGTTCATGAAGAAAGGCTAGAAGATATAGCTCGAGAAATATGGTGATGCCTTCTTCTGAAGAGATTCACTTTTTATAAACTATTGAATTTGGCCACTTTTGCTTTTAATCTCTATTTTTATTGGCTTCTTGACGTTTTTGGTCTTGGATGTTTTTATTTGGTCTTCCATATCATTATTGGCTTCTTTTAATCAGGTTGAAATTTGCAAACAGTGTTTGCACAGATTGTTTTTGCATTTTTAAAATTTTTTTCATTTAAATTCAAACGCATTGTCCAATGCACTTGATAGAAGTTTTGTCCTTCCACAGGACAATAAAATTTGATGTGACCCAAAGAGTAAACTTAGGTCTATTTCTTTAAGTGTTGTACTTTAAAGTTCCCTAAATAAATTAAATATACGTCTGTTTTGACAATTGCATCATAAACAGTGTTCTTTTTTAAGAACAATAAAATCCAACACATTCAATTGTTTAAATTTAATTGGAGAATCTTAAGTACAATAATTAAGTTTGTTGTTTTCTTTTATTAATAATTTAACTCTAAGTGGATTTTGAACTACCATCTTATTATTATAGAACTGAGGAAAATGCGAGTTTAATTAAAGTAAATATTGAACATCAAAAAATTTTCTAAGATTTTTCTTGAAATATATATCACTTGAGGTATGTATATATATTTTTGGTACTTTATCTTACGGTTCTCAATTAAATTCAATTGCATAGTTTCATAATTTCTATAAAAAAAAAATGAGACTAAGGAAACTGATGTTAAGTTTGGCCTCAAAAAGATGATGTTCAAATGGGATGATCATCACCAAAGAAAGTGGTTAGCAACTCTTAAAAACAATCAAATTCATTGTGATTAATACTATTTCAGAACTAGCACAATGTATTGCAGAATAATGACGGCGCATAGAAGAAAAGAATCTACGTTATCAGAGTAAAAGCAAGCAAGACGCTTTGTTTGAAAAACAAAAAAAATGAAGTGACTGATTTTGATTGAAACAGCATGATGCCAGGCTTGCTTAGTCGTAAAAAAGTTACATGAAAAGAGCAAAATAATGAAGGATTGAAGACATTTAAAGGCGAAGGTACCAAAACTAGGGGACAGTAACAACAAACATATTGTCTGATTAGTTTTAAGGTACAAACATTAGTTGCTTGCAGGCTTAGCTGTTACAGTCTTACAGACTCTTTTCAATGTTTTCAATGTACCAAAAAGTAGTAATTTATTGGTGATTATAATTTATTAGACAGTGTACCTCTTTTTTCTTTGCTTTAATTTCTTGCTGTTGGGCTATACCTACCAATCTATAGAACAAAGTATGTGTTTAGGAACATTGATGCAAAGACTTGAAACTGTGATTTGTGAACATCCTTAAGGCAGGACAAGAAAGATGAGTCTTGATCAGCTTGACAAAGCTTATGTTTTATGAGATCTAAATGTCAATCCTCCGACAAAGTACCATATGACCAATACTGTCTCTTTCTAGCTTATAATCATAACCATTATTAACCTATTAATTTGTTGAAAATTTAAGTTTGTGTTTATTTTGTTGTACTTCCAAGAGAATCCTTCCCCCATATGGATGATAATATAAAAAGAAAAAAAGTTATACAACTTGTTGGGCATGAAAGGAGATGATAAAATATTAATCCTCATACAAAATTTGTGGGTCATTTAGTAGAAAGCATTGAGGCCCAGATAGTTCTATGTTAGTCTTGCAATCAAGATGTAGAAGAAGGCCCAATAAGCCCATACAACTAAAAGATCAAACTCAATGCAATTTGCACTTAGATTACACAAGCAAAGTAAGAAACATGGATAAATAATGCCAATTTATGGAAAAATAAGTCTAGTGACATTTTTTTTTCTTATACAATTTGTCGAAATGAAATGCTGTGATTGATGTAGAAAAAAATGGAGTTAATGGTAATTTTGCACTAATCATAACTTATCACCTTTGAAAATTGTGAAAAAAAATTATGTCCTCAGCATTTTTTTCCCCTTTAAAAAATAACATGATTCTTTCTTAAATGGTTTAAGACTACAAAGAATAAGTTATGACACAACCTTAGGAATTTGCTTCTTAGAAAAGTTGAATTATAATAAGCACACTAAGAGACTTGTAGCTTAATTGATATATTTTTTTATGTTTCCGATAGAAATGTCCAGAATTAAAATCTCTTGTTGCCCGTCAACTATTGAATTAAAAAAAAAATTCTTGATAAGAATATTGGGTAAAGCCCATCTTAGAAGCTTTTGACCACTTGGTAAAAAAGAGAAGTATGAATGTATGATTCACCAAACTATTTTACAGCCTTCATTAATGCTTCACAAAATAAAGGCCCATTCACCTATTTTAGGCCCCATGTTCTCCATATAATTGGAATTCTGAACTCTGAGCCTGAAGTGCCATGATAAATAAACAGTGGAATTATTAATTCATTCATCCAACTATTAGAAAATTTAAGTATTATTTTTATTTGTGTCAATGTTATCCTTCAACTTTTTTAAAAATCAAATGATTCCAAAAAAGTAAAATAAAATCAGGCTGTTTTCTTTACTAGGTCTCCTCTGTGTTAAAATCTTAACATAATTATATTATTTGACAGTAGTATTAAAACTGGGATGAAGTGTGTATCTAAGACTATCTTGACTAGTAGATCAGTCCAGTCATGCAGTCTCTACATGAGGATAAATTGGTGGAAATGAAGCAAGAAGACAAAAAAAAAAAAAAAAAATGATTCACTGATTACAATTCTCTCTTGGGGCTTTGTGAATTATTATATATAAAGTAAGAGGAGAATACATCATCAAACATTGAAAAAACACAATAATCTCAGGAATCCAATTCCTTGCAATCTTCAAAACCAGTGAGCCCCAACAAGTTCCAATCGAAACCAATAAGAGCATTATTGAAATTGACATATGCTTTGTGAAATGAAATTGATCATAACGTACATGTCCTCTACTTTTGTTGCTTTTTGCTCAAAATCCCCAATGTTGAATTCTTCTTTCACACTATTGTTTCTGGCACTTACCACTTGGGTGGTTCACAACAAATCTCCAATCAATTAGACCAAAGTAAGAACCTATAAAAGTCTTCCACCATGGCCAACTTAGCCTTCACAACACTAATGGGATAGATATATCAGATTAAGATTTGAGTCATACTATATTGTTCCACATAACTCTGTGTAGAAACTAGCAGTGTGGTAACACATGAGTTTGTTCTAGGACTTTAACTTTTTATGTCACAACTTTGTCACAACACTAATGTGACATACTGTAAGTAGTTTATTATTTTCACTTGAGATTATTATTTTTTTCTCTACCACTCACAGTCTCTCACTTTAGAGTTTTGTGACAAATAGTTATGAAAAAAAAAAGTTGTGGTCCTAAATATTCTCGGTGCCACACTGCTATTTAGGATAGCGTGCCTTGGCTTCTGCAGGTTGGGGCCCAAGAAATGCCCTTATAATAGCCAAGATTGCCAAGACCATGAAAACTAAGCCTATCATTGTTAGTACAACGCACATTGGAGGAGATATATTTTGTAGTGGGGAAGCAGCAACCAGTGTAGGTTGCAGTATCAGTAACATGAAAAAGAGAATAATCTTCACAATTTGCCCGCAAATGCTATGTCTATTACCCTATTCAAAAGAGAAAGATAATGTTACTAGCCATGAATAAATAAAATTATACAGAATAAAACAATCTTTTAAGTCTTTTGTCAGAAACTTTCATCTTTCCCCTGCAACTTGAAAAACTAGAATAACTCAGATTAATAAATAGGCTAAAATGCAAAACAGATCTTCTAAATTTTACTAGAATTTATTTCAACATTCTAAGTTTCATGTTTATTCAATTAAAGTTTCTTCCTCAAATTTCATTAATTATTATTTTTTAAATATTGAAAATATTTTTATATCATTAATTGCATTTTTTTAAATTAAAAAATATTTAAGAAAAAAATTAACAATTTGGACAATTAACCACAATATTTAACAAAATTTGATAGAGATGCTTTAATTGAATAAACTTGAAGCTTAAAGGATTGAAATGAATAAAAGCAAAATTAGATGACTGAAATGAATTCTAGTGAAACATAGAAGGTGAATTTTGTATTCTAACCTAAAAAATAATACTTACTCAATTTTCCCCATGAATAAATAAAATTATATAGAATAAAACAATCTTTTAAGTTTTTTGTCGGAAACTTTCATCTTTCCCAGAGTTTCTTGAAAAAGTAGAATAACTCAGGTTAAAAAATAGGCTAAAATGCAAAATAGATCTTCTAAATTTTACTAGAATTTATTTTAGCCTTCTAAGTTTCAAGTTTATTCAATTAAGGGTTTTTTTTTTCTCAAATTTCATTAATAATTTCTCAAGTTTAAATCATTAATTGCATTTTTTTTGAAATTAAAAAATATTGAAGAAAAAAATTAA
The DNA here is from genome assembly GCF_040712315.1 of Castanea sativa. Lineage (NCBI taxonomy): Eukaryota > Viridiplantae > Streptophyta > Magnoliopsida > Fagales > Fagaceae > Castanea > Castanea sativa. The sequence goes on from NC_134024.1 coordinate 7,040,008, forward strand.
CAGTTGGGACAATTAACCACAATATTTAACAAAAGTTGATGGAGATATTTTAATTGAATAAACTTGAAACTTAGAGGATTGAAATGAATAAAAGCAAAATTAGAGGACTGAAATGAATTCTAGTGAAACATAGAGAGTGAATTTTGTATTCTAGCCTAAAAAATAATACTTACTAAAATTTATCCATGAATAAATAAAATTATACAGAATAAAACAAGCTTTTAAGTCTTTTGTTAGAAACTTTCATCTTTTCCCCTGCAACTTGGAAAAAGAGAATAACTCAGATTAATAAAACAGATCTTCTAAATTTTACCAGAATTTATTTCAACCTTTTAAGTTTCAAGTTTATTCAATTAAGGCTTCTTCTTCAAATTTTATTAAGTATATTTTTAAATATTGAAAATATTTTTATATCATTAATTGGATTTTTTTTAAATTAAAAAATATTGAATAAAAAATTAACAATTTGGACAATTAACCACAATATTTAACAAAAGTTGATGGAAATGCTTTAATTGAATAAACTTGAAACTTAGAGGATTGAAATGAACGAAAGTAAAATTAGAGGACTGAAATGAATTCTGGTAAAACATAGAAGGTGGATTTTGCATTCTAGCCTAAAAAATAATACTTCCTAAATTTTCCAATGTCAAAGTTGTACTTGTACTTTTAGCTATAAATTTTGATCAATACTAGTTCATATAGGGAATATAAAGAAATATAGAAAATCATGACCTTGAGTCGCAAATTTGGAACAAATCGACGGAATGATCAAATATCTATTTGTATTTTAGAAAGCCCCAAATTTTCTAATAGGACATAATGGGCTCTTGCTTGAAATTTTTTCAGTTCATCATAAGAGTGGAGGAAATTTTATCTATAAACTCATGGGCAATAAGAACTGAGTTAACTAAATTGTTTCAAAGAAGATATACAATTCTACATATTCAATGTACACAAATTTTCAAAAAAAAAAAAAAAAAGAATACAATTCGACCATTTTTTTATTATATTTGAGATAGAATTATACTCTACCCTAATCCAATTGTACATGTGTGTGAAACTTACTCTTGAAAATTAGAGTCTCGACCCTTATCCCCCACACCTCACAACAGAGGAGTGGAAGAAATTTTATCTATAAACTCGCAGAGGGGAGGAATAAGAACTGAGTTAATTGAATGGTTTGCACTTACTTCAACGATGGAGCTAATTATGACTTGCAGATAGTCCCCAGTCATGTGGTTTCCCATAAGACAAATCGATGAAAAAGAAGCTGAGGAAGAAGAGGAGGATGATGATGATGATGAAGAACTCATGAATCCAGAGCAGCAGAGCACTCAAAGAGGCTTTTATTGGTTTTATATAGAATCGAACATTCATGCGTATCTGAAGCAATCAACTATTACATCTTGGATAGTTAGGAAAAGCAGAGTTGAATGGTGGAAAATTAAAATCCCAAGAATCAATTCCAATAGTCTTAAAAATCAAGTTTAATTAATTAATTCATTAATATAGGCTTGGCATAATTATTATTCTTGTTATCTGGTAGTGTGGTTAGTGAGACTGCTTGGAGATATTCCAATTGATAGGTTAGATTAGTATAACATGTAATTTAACTTATAAGTTTAAGCTTACGACTTTGAACTCAATTATGTTATATTAACAACTCATTCTTGTCAGTATTATTCTTATTCCAACAGGGTAAGTGACTATCCATACAATCACTAGAGATAGACCACCTTAATATTAATGTGAGGTTTATTTGTGTGAATCTAATATAATGGCAAGCCTCAATGGGAGGGTTTGAATGATAGGCTAGCTCTCCATTCTTACTTCTATACAATTTATTTGTTGTTCCATTATTACTTCTATACAAGTTATTCATGATCGGATTGATCATGATCATACGAGTATAAAATCTTGTAGAACATATAATTATATAAAATCTTTCAAAGTATCTGTCACTCTTTTAATCTGTGGCCATAACTTTTATACAAAACAGACATGAACTAAGATGGTATGCATTCAAAGCAACTTCAAACTAACAAACTTCAAACATCAAAGAATGACAAAACACATAAAGGATTTAAAAGATGCACATGTTCCACTATGACTTCTTTGATTAGGGATGAGAGGAATTTCTAAATGTATCCTTACTATGTTTTTATTTTTTTAGAAAATTTCCAAGATTTGGTTCCAAGTTTAAGTTCTTCATTCAATATATATACATTTATTATTCTTTTCATGTGGCAATAAATGGTATAATTGACATGTGGCAATAAATGGTATAATTGACAAACACAAAACTTAGGTGGTCTAAATTCAATCTCGAATGAGGGACAAGACCACAAGAGGATCTAATGGATTACCATTAGGAATAAGAATAACTTCTAATTGTAGTTTAGTTTTCTAGGAATTTTTTTTTTAAACAATCTTCTATGATTCTATTTTAGTTTCCTGAATTTGTTTTTTTTCTTTTCACTTGGGGATTGGAAAACCATCCATTATATTCCTTGATACTCGTTTGTATCAAGATGGAATAAGTGACTAATTGTTTCCCTTTCTTGTGTTTATTTTTTATTTTTATTTTTTATGTCTGATTAAAAATAACTTACCTAAGAAAAAGACATCTGTTTGAAGTATATTCCCAATTTGGTTCTGCTACTGCCCTGGTTGTCTCATCAGTAAAGTTTTTCTTTTCCAGTTTTGACTTGTATTTCATATAGAGCTATATAAAAAGAATTTTTGATAATGCTATAAAATGCTTAGTTCTTTTCATGTTAATTTAGGCCTTAAATTGCTTCTTTAAGTATATATAAAGTCTCAAAAAAAAAAAAATTTACTTAGTATTGTTGAGTCGTTCCACATCGGTAAGGTGTGATATTGAGAAGAGGTTTATCACTGGTTCTGCAACATTAACTGCCGCATGCAGTTTTGGTGTTGGCGTATGAATGTATTTCCTTATTTCATCTCCCTTCTCCTGTATATATACGTGTGTGTTTCTAAAAAAAAAAAAAAAGAAGAAGGTATATATAAAGTTATGAACATGATCAGTTATTGTTCAAGTTAAAACCATTTATTTGCCAAAAGTCTTGGAATCTCATTCATAAGGATAATTCTTTCATTTTCTGAAGTACGGAATATTTTATCAACCTTTTAAAAGTCTCTTCTTTTTTATTCATAAAGAGTGAGAGAAAAATATTGCCATATCTTTTTCTTGAGTCCAGATTTTCCTTCCTTGATATGAAATTCATGGAGAAAGTTAGGTGCAAGAAAAAAAGAATAAGAAAAAAGAACCAATTTATATTACTTCATTTTCCCTCCACTTTCTTGGTTTACCCAAACGATGAAAAATAATTTCATTTAATTTTTACTCATTTTTCTTTTTATCTTTTACATCAAACTCTTTTTTTTAGTATAGATCTGTTCCATGAAAAAATTAAGCTACTTGGTGTATCCTATAATATTTCCATGTAATTTTATTGAGTTTTTAAACCCGATTGTTGAATTACAAGTGAATTAAACTAAGTTATTCAGGTACTTCGATCTTGCCAATTTATAATCATGAGTAGGGCAATTCAAAATATGCAAAGGCAAATTAAATAATGTATCACCGATCCTACAAATTCATTCACAAGTATACAATAATATGGTGACAAAATGAAAAACTGATTAGGAACACTTCAAAAGAAAAACCACTTCACAGAAAACCTTAAATCCACTAAAAACATTTTCCTAAACTCTACAGACTTGTGAAAAAGATATTTAACCAAGTACATTAAGCACCTTAACTTAGGAATTAAAAAAATTTCAATATTTGACACATCACAATTTAAAATGTGATTTATTAGACTCCCAAAAAAATAAGAAGTGATTTATTGTAAATGTTTACATAATAAAAATGCCTTCAAAATCAAAAAAAGAAAAAGAAGAAGTAATTGTAGCACAATCAAGCTGTCCTGTCACCTGTGGTGTCCAGACAACTCCAATCCACAATCCTATATGTCATGCTACGTCAGAAAGATATTAAGGTATCTACCCACCCAAACCATCAACGGATAAGATACATGTCTGATCATAGACACAGAAAAGCTTCCAAATATTGAAAAAAAAAAATGGCTACTCTTTCAATTCCACTCTCCCCAAACAGTTTCTGTCTTCGAAGTTTTACACCCAAACGCCAAGTTTTTCCCATTCCACAATTCCACTCTTCCATCACAATCACTTGCTCTGGTAAGACTCCCACATTTCTTAAACCAAAATTCAAACTTTTATTTGTCTCATTCTTTTAACTTGTTTTGTTGATGTGTTTATAAGATTGAATTTTATTTTGATATTTGAATGAAACTGATGGAAGATTAATGATAACCAAGATATGAGTATACCCATTTGTATTTTTATACATATTTATAAATTTTATAAGATAAAAGTTTGAATTTTGGTTTAACTGGTTGACTCTGAATTATGAGGTTGTCTTGACTAGTAAAGAAAAGTTTGTGGTTATGATTAGTTCATGATGTTATATGGATATTTAGTTTGAATTCATTCAAATTGCTTATACAGAAAATCTCCAATATTTCTTTCATTTTAGTTTGATTCTGTTGATGCCCACTAAGTGAATTTTAATATTGTCAAGCTGATAGATGCTATTGATGTTTGGTGTGCTTGGGAGCAGCTAGAGATGGTTCTGAATCCAAAAGAAGCTTATTCCATCTCAAGGATATTAAGAATGTAGCTTGTGGTATTCTTGCTGTTTGGGCTTTGACTGCTACCTCACCTGTAATTGCTGCTAATCAGGTTCAGATCACACACTTATAACTATTTCATGAAACACTCAATTTTGTGATCCAGTTTTTTTTTTTTTTTTTTCATAAGCAATTACTAATGTGCATAGAGTAACTAGCTTGCTTCTTTGTTTTCTTGAAAGCGTTTTCATATCTGCCACATATACCTATAACACATTTAACTGAATTATGCCTAAAGGTTGGACTTGGACATTGCTTTGAAAATTGAGAAGCTGCGACTGAGTTATGGTTTGACACATGAAATTTAAATAATCAAGAAATTAAGATAAATTCATCAAGGGGCCTCACATGGACGAAGGCGTGTTAGCATTACACCTTGTGGCTTCCTAGATGGGTAAAAGTCTCCAGCAAGCCCTGGGTAGGCATGGATGTTTCATGCCAGTCTAGGTCAGAAGGGGGGTCCAGGATGCTCATCAGGGCTTGGCATACTTAAGTTGATTGGGAATACTTCATGGGGTGCGGTTTTGATGTATTGGTCAGGGGCAATGTTGTGGGGGTAATGCCCTAGGGAGGACATCAAGGCCACTGCCTTTCACATAGATGTCACTATGTCCTCAAGACTGATAAATTTGCCATTGTGTTTTGTGATGTTAGGATTATGAAACTTGTCACAATAGTGTCACAATCCCTGATACCTCATACCTAAAAACAATTGTCACTTCCAGTGATTAGCTAAAGGAAAAATGGTCTTTATCTATAAATATTTAGGCCTAGTAATCAATAAGTATAACTCGAGGAACTTAGACTCTTAGGACATTCCAAAAAGGGAAATGTCATTACTCCTTTCTACTTTGATATTCAAACATCCCATCGCCCATTGGCACCTGGTCCTGCAGCTTTACCCTCTTTGAGAATAGGGATTTACTAACATGTGCCCTTAGAGCATATATTAGTAAACCATTTTAGGAAACTTTTTATGGAAAAATGAAAAGTAATTAATTGTTTTGACAGTTTTTTCAATTCCTCATTAAAACTTTCCAAAAATGGACCCTTGACCATAACCTCTTTTGGACTTGACCAGGGAATCATGTTGAAATTTTTTTAATGACTTGCCATCAATCTCATACTCAGATGTGACTGTTTTGATTTCCTCCTACTTCCTTAACGGGGTCCATTGACCATTGTTCACATACCTATTATTAATGAATTCTCTAATTAAAAATTGATCCCCCTTGGCTTGATCCCCGAATCATTGTTCTGAGAACCATGGGGCGTCTTCTCCACTGAATCTACCACCTTAATCTACCAACTCCTCTTTCACAGTTATTTGGTAGAGGTAACCGCATGAAACCACCTTTTTATTTCATCCTTGAAAAAATATTCAATCTTAGAAGTGCGTGAAATTAGGAAGGAAATTTAGATGGCTAAGAGGCTATTATGAAAGAATTTCTGGAATGTTTGTGTTCTAATTGATAAAGATTGGACAATTATGTGACATGTTGATTGGGATGTTCAGCATTGCAATCTTTGCTTGGAATAATGAGCTATAAGGTGTGTTTGGATACTGCTTATTTTGCTGAAATTGAAAATTATTGTTGAAAGTATTGTAGATAAAGGTAAAAATCAGTTAAAATCAGGCTCATGAATAGTAGCAAAAATAAGCTGAATGGTGAAATAATTTTTACTTTTCATCCCTACCCAAACGCACACATAGTAGCCTTTTTTTTTTGGCTAAGCTACACAAGCACCCATTGTGTTTTGAATCTGGAACTTTACCCTCCAACTTGTTTTATGAGGGGAGAAGGTGCCATTTAAGCTAGGGAGAAACCATTCTTTTGTGAAGATAGAATTCAAAATGGGAACTCGTTTTTCTCCTCTCTATGATAGCTAATAGATTGCAGGTATGTTAACCCCACATAAAGTTGTTAGCTTTGTCTGTAATTATGAGAGATATTTGGCAGCAGATGGTTGGATAACAGGGAAGTCGAAAATGAAATGGTTGTTACATGATCTGTAGAGATGCATAATCAGTGATTGAGCTATTGCTTCATTCTCTGATGGTCTGGAATCTATTTACCTCTTTGTTTTCTTGACTTGAGAATAGTTGGGAGAAGACAAGTTTAGTTTTGTGTCTTCTCAATAGGTGTTGTATTTGGAGGGATGAAAATAGAAGGGTTTTTGACCCCTGAATTCTTCAAGTTTGAAGTTGAAGAGCATGATGCTCAAGTACTCGTTCACGTGGCTTGTTTTTGCTGATAGGGTCTTCTAATTTCTTTGTAGTTTCTGCAGCTGTGTGTCTTTTCTGGTTGGTCTCTTTGTGTGTTTGACATGCATGTTCTCTTTTTTTTTTAAAGACAAAACCACACAGTTTATCGGGTAACAAGAAGACTATGTAGATCATTCTTACCACAAAAACACTGACCTAAATTTCATGGAAGAATACAAGTTTACTTGTAAAGGACTTGACTTGAACAAATGTATTTCATGTTTGCCATGCAGAGGCTGCCTCCATTATCAACAGAGCCCAATCGATGTGAGAAAGCATTCGTTGGTAACACGATAGGTCAGGCAAATGGTGTTTATGACAAGCCGATTGATCTCCGATTCTGTGATTACACAAATGATAAATCCAACCTCAAGGGGAAGTCTCTCGCAGCAGCACTTATGTCAGATGCTAAGTTTGATGGTGCAGACATGACAGAAGTGGTGATGTCAAAGGCATATGCTGCTGGAGCTAGCTTCAAAGGTAATTTCCTATCTATAAATCATACTTTGAGTTTTGTTTTGTGAAATCATCCACTTATTTGTTGTTCATATGATTTATCAGTGCAAATCTTTTAGCTAAGGATATTTAGATAATTAGCTGGCATACACTATTACAAGCTTAACACTTCAATATTTATATTTTTTAAATGGGCATGATCTGAGGTACTTTGAGAAGAATGATTCTCTTTATTTGTTTTATACTTTCCCTCATATCATTTACAGGTACTTCCATTTACTTATTATTATTATTATTATTATTATTATTTTAAAAGGCATGCCCATGTACTTCCATCCCCTTGAATAAAGTTTAAACAATGACAGATCTAGATACTCTGGGGATGATCTGTTTGTGTTATGTGATGAACGTAGAGAATTCCATCTAAATCACATATATATGTATACACATGAATACTGTAAGAATTGTTGTGACATAGATCTGATACCATATTAGATTTTATGTTGGTATTAAGAGTGAAAGAGAGAAGAGAGAGAAAAAAAGAAAGAAAGCACAAGTACACAAAAATTAATGTGGTTCGATCTAATATTTTGTGGTTCGATCTAATAGCCTACATTCATAGCGGAAAGCCCTTGAGCGGCTACATCTTTATTGTTTTGAATTGTGTTATAACTAGTCTGTTGGCACGATATATAGAGAGACTAATCTTAGGCTAAACATAGACTACCCCTAGGATTACTTTACTTGCACCAGAACTACTAGTAGGTTCTGGTCTATTGAATTTAGACTAGTTGCAATGAGCTCATGTCTTGGACCTTGATTTCTATAACAAATCAATATATATATATATATATATATATATATATATATAAAAGTAGAGACATCATGTGAGAGTGCATGAGGTTCTGCCACGTGACACTCTAATATTACATTTAACTTTTTTTTACTTTTTTTCATTAAGTTTTTTTAACCGTTATCCAATAAATCATAGTAACTCATTTTTACTATTATATAAATTTAGCATTTTTTACCTCTTTTTATTATGTTTTGTTTACTGTTACCATAAAAGCAGAGACCTCATGTGAGAGTGCATGAGGTCCTGCCACGTGGCATTCTAATATTTCATTTAACCTTTTTTACCTTTTTTCATTAAGTTTTTTTTAACCCTTACCCAATAGATTATAGTAACTCATTTTTACTATTATATAAATTTAGCATTTTTTACCTCTTTTTATTATGTTTTTTTTACTGTTACCCAATAGATTATAGTAACTTCTTTTTATTGTCCTGTCATGTGGCATTCTAATATTGCATTTAACATTTTTTACCTTTTTTTATTAAGTCTTTTTAACTGTTACCCAATACATCATAGTAACTTATTTTTACTATTACATAAATTTAGCATTTTTTACCTCTTTTTATTAAGTTTTTTTACTGTTACCCAATAGATTATAGTAACTTTTTTTTACTATTATATAAAATATGGGTTGTTCTTGACAATTATACCCATTAGACCAAAATTAATTCACTATAAAATAAACTACCTTTTAAAAGTAGACCAAACCTTATGAAAAACTCAAGTCAATTCTTACTTTACATATTTTGACCCAAGTTTGACCATTCCCACGTGTGAATCAAAGCAAAAACTCTTACCCTCTTACAAACTCTCTTCTTCCTCCCCCACATATAGGTGATACTTTTAGAAAATCTCATCCTCATGAAATCATGTCTTCATTTTTCCCCAATTTCAATTCAATATGTGTTTGTCTATTAATAATGTTCTATGCAATTTATGTAGACTAATTCTCTGTCATTGACCAGTGCAACAAAAATATATATAAATCTTAAGATCCTTGAGGTTGCTGAAATAATTGACAAGTGCATATTTCTAAAATTTATAATAACAAAAAAGTCTAATAAATATCATATACTATCTCACAAAATGCCATTAATTTAATATTTTCTTTAAAAAAATTCAATGATAGGAATGGTAAAAAAAATGATTCTATACAAGAAATACCAAAAATACATGCAAAAAAAAAAAATTCATAGGAGGATTTATCTTTAAATATTATGAAGACAATAGTAAAGATAAAATGCATTGAATGAGATCCTACGAAACAGGTTTGTTAATCATTTCAATTTATACACATTATTTACATAAAAAAAAAAAAATCATACATCATATTATTTACATTAAAAAAATAATACATATTAATTTCAAAGTTTATTGCAAGATGTAAACTGCTACGGTATTGCAATAATAAGTAATATTGATACAACAATAGGTTGGTATTACATTTTATGCGTACTTTGTGAAAGGAATGTCAAACCACAAGCAAAATCATTTTGGTATGCAAAATGTGAAACAAAAATAAATCTTTCTATCCAAAAGTTAGAAGCACTCACACCAACTACATACCCTCCAAATATTTATAATATATTTATCTCACTATAACTACTATATATATATATATACAATTGCAAACTACTTCAGATACATGATTCAAATTAAAGTTTTTGATGCAACTATCAAAACAAATTTTGTGATTTTTGATTGAGATGCCGAGAAAATCCTAATTGAATCTACAAGATATTTTGCTGAAAAATAAACTGAGGTACAATAAATTATTGTAAAAATATTGATATTGGAGAACGAATTCCATGTGATTTGAAAAAAAAAAATTATGAAAAAAATGGATTTCTCTACTTCATTTGAATGAATTTAATCTAAATGGTGGTTTTGAAAATTACATAGTTGCTAAGATTTTTGATGCACATTCAAATGATAAAAAGGTATGGAAGAAAAAAAAATACACAATTCAATATGCTATATTAATTCTTTTTGCTGCACTATTCCAAAATTAACAAAAATAAAAATATTTAAAAAAAACTGTAACATCATTGAAATTTAATATAAATGCAAATACTATGAAAAATCTTAGTGACAAATTCCAAACTTTGTAAGATCCAATTAAGAATATCTCGATGTCAATTTATTAGTGATTAACACAAATGACACAACAAAAGGAAAAAAAATGAAGAAAGCTAAAAAATTGAACAAATATGGACGGACTAAACTTCAAACGTTGAAGATAGAGAAACTGATGATGATAACAAGCATTACTATACCTTAATAACAAAGATTGAAGAAAAAAAAAAGATTTTGTAATGAAGCTTTTTATTACATCATATAATAAAAATCAATAATATAGAATGAATTAATATGTTTTTATCAACTTTTATTATACAATATTACTCCAAGTGGTTTTAATTATTGCTCATTACTTGAACAAAATAATTATAATAGATATATGTGAGCAATTTATAATTGTTACTTTTTATAATGAACTCATTACTAACAAAGTTTTATAATAAATATGCTATAATATATGTCTAATATTTTTCAAAAACAAATTTACGTAAAACATTACAACAGTATTCGTGCATCGCACGGGAAACTTACTAGTATGTTCAATTGTAAGACAAAAAAAGACAGTTGAAATTGAAGGATCTTCCATTTCATTTGGAACTCTGTAACTACTATGAAGCTACTAATTCTATGTCTGGAATTAGAATAGAACTTTCTAAACAAGAAAAACACGGAGTCCCCATTCTTGTAATCTTGTCAGATTAAAAATTAAAAAAAAAGTACATATCTACATGCCTCATCGTGTTTTTTCTAAATATGTTCAATTGTAAGACACAAAAGACAGTGAAATGTAATGATCAAATAATATAAGGATTGGCCATTTCATTTGGAACTCTGCAACTACTATGAAGCTACTAATTCTTTGTCAGGAATTAGAATAGAACTTTCTAAACAAAAAAAATGCGAGGTCCCCATTCTTGTAATCTTGTCATTTTTAAGTAAGTTTTTTCTTTTAAAACATATCTACATGCCTCATTGTTCTTTTTCTAAGTATGATAATTTCATAACAATCTTAGCTTGGGGCAAAAGAGGGAGAATATAAACCGATATGATGAACTAATAGGTAATATATGATGCAGGAGGCTTGGAGAGAATATTATTTCCATTTAAAGTTCTATGAATGTCTTCAAAGCTGACTCACCTTTCACAAGTTGTCTCCTTTTTCTTGGTTAAGAGAATACTTAAAATTTAAAAACACTTATCTGGTCATAACTACTAAAACTAAAAGTCATCCGGGCAAGAATCCTTGAAATTAACCATTACTTTCAATACAAGAAATTAACCTATGAGGAGTTGCAAACCAAACCAGATGTCTCAGTAGCAAATTTTAAGACCATTGTCTGTGCTCTAATTTGAAGATACCAACTATACAAAATTGTATTATAAATTCATGTTGACTAATAGTGACCATAATTGTTTGTAGGTGTAGATTTCTCAAATGCAGTTTTGGATCGTGTTAACTTCGAGAAAGCTAATCTCAAAGGAGCTGTCTTTAGAAACACTGTATTGTCTGGCTCCACCTTTAATCAAGCTCAATTGGAAGATGCAGTTTTTGAGGACACCATTATTGGCTACATTGATCTTCAAAAGCTTTGTACTAATACTTCAATCGGTGCTGATGGAAGAGCTGAGTTAGGATGTCGATGACCTCATATTATCTTTCACACATTTCTTCTATCCCTTGAATAAACACACGTAGGCTACTATGTCACATGAAGAATTTTGTAATAGATACCCCATTAAATAATTATTGTTGTAAAGGAATTATATATGTGTTGATCATTGCTATTTCTTAGTATCTTGGTAATTTTTATTGATTTTTGACCTACAATTTAAGGAAGAAGGTATTATATGGCTTGAGTTTCTAAAAAAAAAAAAGGTATTATATGGTTTGCTGTTGTATTTCCTTTTACTTATCTATTTATACTTTGCTTTTACTATTATTTATTGAATGTCATTTCTTCATCATCTCCTATTGAAAGCTTGATGGGGTAACGAATAATATTTGGAAAAAAAAAAAAAATCCCTTCAATTAACACAAATAATAGTTTTGAATCACTTCTTGTAGACTATTAATCATATGAATATATAATTAGAAGGAACAAAGTTTTATGGGATAATTACACATTAACTTTACACACCTATGATTAAGATAAGTTTCACTTTGTCTACTGATGATTTGAAAAAGTATCACCTTTTCAATTGAAGGTAAGCTCCATTAAGAAAATTTAAATTCACCTCATAATTTTTTTTAGAAGAACACTTTTAAGTCATAAAACATAAAAGAAGATAAATTCAAAGACACTCTTTATGAATATTTTGTCTTACCATTGTGAAATGTTATATCATGATCCCCTTAAAATCGTAAAATCTTACATCTATGCTAATTTGTCAATAAAGTCTATATAATTTTATGAATTTACAAGGAATAACTCTTAAATAGGTTTATATCATTAGTATATCATTAGTTATATATATTTTGAGTAGTTTGCATGTCAAATTAGCGCATCTGGTGTAGTGGTATCATAGTACCCTCCCACGGTACTGACCAGGGTTCGATTCCCTGGATGCGCATACCATCATCTTTTTTGTTAAATATTAACTATTTTTTTAAAAAAATCATTAAATACTACTCCCTCCACCCATTGAGTTTGTCCTCTATTCTATTTTGGGATGTCCCAAAATATTATCTTGTTTCTAATAATAAAAGTCATTAATTTACTAATATTCCTATTATACCCCTATTTAATTTTCAAAACTACTCCATTTGAAAAGAAATTCAATTTTTTGATAAATTTATTTAAGGGTAGTTTTGGAAAACAATACATTTTTAAAAGTTAGACAAGACAATAAATGATGTTTTCTTAAAAAGTTTGACTTTTCAAACAGGACAAACTAAGTTGGACGGAATGAGTATTATTTTCCTACCTCATTACCTAATTAATACTAGCATAATTCAGTTTCTCTTTCCCCATTAATAGAGTTTCCACTCGATTAAAGGGAACAATGCCATTTTAAATAAATAATGTGCCATACTCATCATCTTAGTCATCTCCAATTTTGTTTTAATGAAAAAACGCTGTCTTGTTTCTCAAAAAAACAAAAAAAAATCTTAGTCATCTAGGACACCCCACCATAGCCAAACCTCCAATTTTAACAAAGAAGCAATTAAATGGTACATTGTACACCAGAACTTCAATCCACAAAGCAATATAGCAATTAAATATTAAATTTTAATTTAATAATTCTTACCGTAGTACCAAAACCAATATTGTATGTTTCTCTATGTTAGACCTATTACTTCTTACTTCTTATAGTAGTAGGACAAAGATCAGTAACAAAACTTGGTGACGAAATCGAACCTATTGTTCAAATTATATACCCTTTTTTTTGGGTTAAATATTAACTTTTTTTTTTTAAATCATTAAATACTATTACTTTCCTACTTTATTACCTAATTAATACTAGCATTATTTTGTCTCTCTTTTCCCATTAATAGAGCGAGTTTCCACTCGATTAAAGGGAACAATGCCATTTTAAATAAATAATGTGTCATACTCATCATCTTAGTCATCTCCAATTTTGTTTTAAAGAAAAAAACGCTGTCTTGTTTCTCAAAAAAAATAAAAAATAAAAAATCTTAGTCATCTCGGACACCCCACCATAGCCAAACCTCCAATTTTAACAAAGAAGCAATTAAATGGTACATTGTACACTAGAACTTCAATCCACAAAGCAATATAGCAATTACATATTAAATTTTAATTTAATAATTCTTACCGTAGTACCAAAACCAATATTGTATGTTTCTCTATGTTAAACCTATTACTTCTTACTTCTTATAGTAGTAGGACAAAGATCAGTAACAAAACTTAGTGACGAAATGGAACCTATTGTTCAAATTATAGTGCCGAAATGTTCATTGTGGAAAATTAAAGGCACTATTCCAGCTAGGTTTGTAACAATGGTTTAGTGCTTCGTTCCAGTTGGGGTTTATGAAGGGATAGTTCTCAATCTGCATAAAATAAAATAAAAATTCATATAAATTTCTGGTGTACTTCTTTGTTGAAACGGTTTTGGTTATTGAAAATGGCCGTGTATTTTAATCAAGTGGAAACCAATTAAATAAGGAGAGAGAAAAATTGCTACTATTAATTAGATCTTTTAAAGATCTACGGTGTAAAAAATGTGTAACTTGAACCTCTCTCTCTCTCCATATATATATATATATATATATATATATATATATATATATATATAATAGCATAACATATCTGTTTTGTCAAATATTTTTGGTCATTATCTTGCATTGATTGGGCCATAGACTGACTATGGTCCGATTCCTTAGATGCGTTTGTCAAACATTTTGGATCAGTGTTTTGCATTGATTATGTTTTGTCAAATATTTTTGCTCATTGTCTTGCATTGATTGGGCCATGGATTGACTAGGGTTCAATTCCATGGATGCGTTTGTCAAATATTTTGGGTTAGTGTCTTGCATTGATTATGTTTTGTTAGATATTTTTGGTCATTGTCTTGCATTGATTGGGCTATGAACTAACTAGGGTTTGATTCTCTGGATGCGTTTGTCAAATATTTTGGGTCAGTGTCTTGCATTGATTATGTTTTGTCAAATATTTTTGCTTATTGTCTTGCATTAATTAGACCATGGACTAACCAGTGTTCGATTCCCTAGATGTGTTTATCAAATATTTTGGGTCAGTGTCTTGTGTTAATTATGTTTTGTCAAATCAAGTATGTGCATCTGCCCATGCCCAATCAATGCAAGACACTGACCCAAAATATTTGACAAACACATCCAGGGAATCAAACCCTGGTCAGTCCATGGCCCAATCAATGCAAGACAATGACCAAAATTTTTTTCTTGCATTGATTGGGCCATGGACTGACCAGGGTTTGATTCCCTGGATGCATTTGTCAAATATTTTGGGTCAGTGTCTTGCAGTGATAATATTTTGGGTTAGTGTCTTGCATTGATTGGGCATGGGCTATATATATATATATATATATATATATATATATATATATATATATATATACATACGAGCAATGTTATGAGTAAGAAAGTGACTCACATTAAATGGGTCACGGACTGTATCATCTCCCTTCCTCCCCCTCTTGGGTCTTTGTTCCAAAGATCAAGATGGATCAACGCAAACCTCTCTTTTTCTTTATTGAATTTTATTTAAGAATATATATATATATATGTATATGTATATGTATATGTATATATATACTCTTAGATATAATTCAATTAAGAGAAAGAGAAAAGAGGGGCAAAGGCCGTTAGTCTTAGTCCATCTCGATCTTTGGGACAAAGACTTAAGAGGAGAGAGGAGATGACAAGGGGCTTGTCCACAAAAATAGTATAACGAGCAATGTTACGAGTAAGAAAGTGTCTTGCATTGAATGGGCTTTTGGGCTTTGTGTGTGTGTGTGTGTGTGTATATATATAATTCAATAAAGAGAAAAAGGAACGAGCAATGTAATGAGTAAGAAAATTTAAATGCCTAGGGTAAAAAAACAGAGTCCCAATACACAATGATGATGAATGAAAATCCACCAGTTGTTACGCGGTCCTCACCTTACTCGAAACAACACCTGCACAACAACAGACAAGACCAACAAAGGGCACCGGTGTGGTGCCGGCCAAAAACCCTCCGAAGGTCAAGTTAGAGTCTGTTTACAACCCTAGAATACCAGAGTCAAGTTAATTATGCGTACCTTGCTTTGTGAGGGTTTTGGGGTATTTATAGTAGCGTAGGGCCAAAATTCACACCTTAGTCAATAAGTTCTTTCCTTCTAGGAGAGTAACTCATGGATTTTGCGTATCTCTTAGAGTTCTTTTCCTTATAGGAATCTTCTTGACTAAGGCCAAACGTGTAGTGCAAGAACTTTCCTTATATGCACGTACATGGTGGACAAAACAAGCTATGGATGAAGGTTGGGTTACCCCTTCAGCTTTTGCTTCCTAAGGTCGTCAGCCTACGTATGTCTCCGGTAAGGTCGTCAGCCTACATATGTCTCCGGCAAGGTCGTCAGCTTAGGACCTTCAGCTTTGACTCCTTCATCTTTTCTTCCTTCAGCCCAACGCCGTAGACATGAGGTGTAGCCACGGACGTCAAAATGAGACGTTTTATTGACCAGAGCTGACGGGCTTGCTACTCCCGTCAGCCTTCGTAAGGTATTGGTAACTTGTAAAATCACCCTCATCAACTGCCCCCTACTCTGTGACCCCGTCAGCTATCGCTGACGGGTTATGGAGTTGACGTTATTAGGGGAACCATTCATGCGTGGTAATTCGTGCCATCTTCATTAAATGGTGGGACACATGGCTTGGACTGATTGGCCCCGTGTCTGGACGAGCGTGTCGCTTCATCTTTCGTGCCCCTTTCCCCTATATATATTTCATTCTTCCACTTATTTCCAACTTTTCACACATTGTTGATTTCGAGAGAAAGAGAATGTCACTGCTGATCTTTTCACTCCGTCAACCAGATTGCCGTCAGCTTCTTGAGACCGTCCTTTTACTCATAAGTCCCCTTTACTTTACCTTTTTATTTTTCTAGTAATGCCCTTTAGTGAAGTCGTTTGCCTAGGTTCTTAGAATAAAAACCCATCGTTTGTAGGTAGTCAGATGTCTAGGGAGACGACGAGTGATCAATCGTCGATCCGCGACGGAGCGGGTTACGACGAGGTCTTCCAATCAGGCCGTGATCCCACGGAGGGCCTATCCTGGTCGTCAGAAAGGGAAACATCAACTCCTTCTGACGGGGAAGTAGGGAGTTCTAGAGAAAGTGAGGTGAGCGAGGACGGTGGAGAAGAGAGGGTAGATGACAGAGTCCAGAGGATCAATGAAGAAAAAGGAAGTACCAGTGACGGGGGTGGGAGTGACGGTGACGAGGAAACCTTAGAGAGTACCTCGGGAGCTTCTGGTGATGATCATCCTTTCATCCTACCCCCAGAATGGTCTGTCAACAAGTTCCTTCCGACGATGTCGAAAAATGTTTTCAAAAGTTTGCGGTCCCGTTACCAAATACCAGACGATATCCCAATCCGCCTCCCCGAGGAAGGTGAGAGATGTTATTCGGGACGAACCGCGGATGTCGGCATGTATGATGCCATGTTCGCTGCTGGATTAAGGCTACCACTGATGGCGTTACACCGTCAGGTGGCTAATTTTCTGGGGATATCCGTCAGCCAGATTGCCCCTAACGCCTGGCGAACCTTTATTGGTGCCGAGATCCTATGGGGTCGTCTAAGTGGTGGGAACAGTCAATTAACCCTGGACGAGTTCTTTTGGTGCTACCACCTTCAGCATATCTCCTCGTCAAAGGGGGTGTATCATTTTGCAGTGAGGGAAAAAGAGTTAAAATTGGCGTCAGACATGCCCGATTCCAATAGGAAGTGGAAGGGCAGATATTTCTTTGTAGAGGGGACGAACTGGGTATGCCGTCAGGAGGAGTGGGAGTCAATGCCTAATGGCTTTTTTGACAACACCTGGGCTTATGTTAGGAACTCAGGTTGGTCCCGTCGGCTTTCTTACTTCGTCTACCTATTCGGTCCTTTAACCCATCTCTTTTTTATTTCAGCTAACAATCATCCACACATTACCGCGGAACAAGAGGATTTTATTCGTCAAGTGACGGCTATCCCATTGGAGGAGCGCAAGTGTCGGGACCTAATCACGCTAGATACCTTGCATTTATATTGTGGCGGTCTTGAGCCGACGGAGGAGGCTTGTAAACAAAACGCTTATTCTCGTCGGCGTGAGTATCTCCCAATTTCTTGTCTGCATCTTGATGCTATCTCTTTTTTAACCTTCTCTATCTTTTGCAGAAATGGAGTCTGCTAGGCAAAGAAAGCGGGCTACTGCTGCGGCCAAGAAAAAGGAGCAGGAGAAGACGAGGGGCGAGTTGACACCACCGTCTGCCTCGAAGCCCGTCGGGAGGACAGGAGCCAAGAGGAAGCCTGACGGTAAGGATGGTCGTCCCAAGAAAAGGGTTACTATGACTCCTGGGGACAGATCTTCAAAGAGGCCGTCACCTCCCAGGTTCTTCCATGGAGCAGGTAAAGGGCCGATGACCTCGTCAGGCCCTGTCACCCAAGGATCCGTGCGCCGCCTTTTAACCCACAAAGACTATGCTGTGGAGGTGACGGAGTCCTTTTTAAAGGATGAAGAGATGGATCCCTGTGCCGAGCAGGCTACTGACGAGATAGGGGTGTCCTGTTTGATCTCACTAGGGTATGCTTCTCTCTTTACTTTGGTGCCCGACTAGTTTCAATATTCTAACGCTGTTATTTCTTTGGCCATGCAGGCTATGGTTCACATGAAGGCTTTGTCAGAGAGGTGCTCTGCCAAGGAGGGTGTGATCACCTGTCTGCATGAGCGTATCAAGTACTTGGCTGACGGCTAAGCGCAGTACAAGGATGCGTACCGTGTCCTAGGTACGGAGCTGAAGGACTTGAAGGAGAAGCTGGCTGAGGAAAGTCGTCGATGGACACTGGAAGAAGAAGCCAAGCTGACGGCAGAAAAGGAGCTGAAGTCCATCCTAGTCCAGGTGGAAACAGCCAGGAGCGACGCTGTGGCGGAGTTTAAGGACTCGTCATCCTTCATAGACGCTTGTGCCGCCTACTATGATGACGGGTTTGAGGACTGCTTAAAACAAGTAAAATTCGTTTATCCTGACTTGGATTTATCCAAGATTTCCATGGATGAGTCTGTCACGTCAACCCCTGCAGGCGACACTGTCAATGAGGAAGGTGACGATGCTAACCAGAGGGATGACATCATCGTTCTTGCTCAGCTAGCCGCGGACCAGCCCGTCACTTTGACTCTAGCAAATTCTCATGGCAATGATCTAAGCGCCATTAGTCCTTCTATTCCTTGCGCCCAACCCTTTTTCGCCGAAGATGACGGAAGGCCTTAAGATCCGACTTCATGAACCTTAGCACTTTTTCCTTCTCCTTTTTTTTTTTTTTTTTTTTTTTTTTTTTTTTTAAAGGTGTAGATGAACTTTAATGCTTGACGCCCGTTTCTCTGGGCTTTGGTAAAGACATTGTTTGTGTTAATCTTAATATGTCGTTTTATATTTGAAGCATGTTTCTCTCTTTTTATATTTTATGTTAAAACTATTTGCTCGTGATGACCCCGTCAGCATATGGATGACGGCGTTGTTTCAACCTCCTTTTAGCTCAGACCTCGAGCTGTTTTTACCAATCCGTCAGCCTTATGGTCGACGACGTCTGATTAAAACTTAGCTGTATGCCCGTCAGCTTTTAATGTCGTCACCTTTCTTAGCTGATTCAGTACGACTTTTTTATTCGCCGTATATCCGTCACTTTTATGAGCAACGCCGTCAGCTTTCTTTTAGCCGATTAAATTATTTTGTGATGTTTGCCATATATCCGTTACTTTATATGTGACAGAATCAGCTTTTTCTCTTTGGTAGGCGACGGGTTCAACTTTTTTCTGCTGATTATTCATCAACTTCATGGATTCTAGTTTAAAGTTTATTTATTTTATAGGATGATCCCGTCATTTTGTTGACGTTACACTGATCCCGTCACTTTGTTGCCCATGTTCATTTAGTGATCAGGTCGTTCACTTTATGGACATAGCAATAAGGTCGTCCACTTTGTGGATTTTAGTGATAAGGTCATCCACTTTGTGGACTTTGCAATAAGGTCGTCCACTTTGTGGACTTGGCCATAAGGTCGTCCAGTTGTGGACTTGGCCATAAGGTCGTCCAGTTGTGGACTTGGCCATAAGGTCGTCCACTTTGTGGACTTGGCAATAAGGTCGTCCACTTTGTGGACTTGGCAATAAGGTCGTCCACTTTGTGGACTTGGCAATAAGGTCGTCCACTTTGTGGACTTGGCAATAAGGTCGTCCACTTGTGGACTTGGCCATAAGGTCGTCCACTTTGTAGACTTGGCCATAAGGTCGTCCACTTGTGGACTTGGCCATAAGGTCGTCCACTTTGTGGACTTGGCCATAAGGTTGTCCACTTTGTGGACTTGAGTGATAAGGTCGTCCACTTTGTGGACTTGAGTGATAAGGTCGTCCACTTTGTGGACTTTGCAATAAGGTCGTCCACTTTGTGGACTTGGCCATAAGGTCGTCCACTTTGTGGAATTGCTATCTCCTTGAAGACATAATAAGTTTACTAGTCGTTTTTGAATAAAATTCATTTTATTATGATGAATGCATAAGTAGAACTTTGTTCGAAAAAGAATAAACTTTCAGCCCTTTGGGCTTAAAATATATAGTAGACAAGAATAAACTAGGACAGATAATTAAAAACATAAACTGGCAATGAGGAGTAGTGTTCTGCTTGCTATCCTTTACTGGTAGTACTTTCTGAGATGCTCGGCGTTCCATGGGTGTCGTAGCCTCTGTCCGTCAAGTGTTTCTAAGTGATAGGTGCCCTTTCTTAGCCATGATGTAATCTTGTAGAGTCCTTCCCAGTTTGGGCCAAGCTTTCCTTGTGCAGGATCTCTGGTGGTGCTCATCACTTTCCTTAAAACGAGGTCTCCGACTTTGAAGTCTCGGCGCTTGACTCGGGAGTTGTAGTGCTTGGCCATGAGGTCCTGGTATCATGCGAGTCTCTGCTCAGCCATCGCCCTTACTTCATCAACTAGATCCAGCCGTAGACGTAGCTCTTGGTCATTTCTTCCCTCGTCATGATTGTCCACCCTGTAACTCGTGAGTCCTATCTCGGCTGGGATGACCGCTTCACTCTTGTATGTTAGCTGGAACAGAGTTTCTCTCGTGGGAGTCCTCACTGTCATTCTGTATGCCCATAGTGCGCTGGGCAGCTCCTCAGGCCATATGCCCTTTGCCCCCTCGAGCCAAGTCTTGATGATTTGAAGCAAGGATCGGTTCGTGACTTCAACTTCTCCGTTTGCTTGAGGATGGGCTGGGGGGGAATAGTGGTTCTTGATTCCTAGCTTTGAGCAGAAGGTCCGGAAGGAGTTGTTGTCAAATTGTTTACAGTTGTCCGAGATCAAGACTCTTGGAATTCCGTACCTGCAAATAATGTTTTTCCACACGAAATTCCATACATTCTTTTCAGTGATCGTGGCTAAGGCTTTAGCTTTGACCCATTTGGTGAAGTAATCGATGCCGACAACGAGAAACTTCAGCTGCTTTGCTGCTATTGGGAATGGTCCCATGATATCCAACCCCCACTAGGCGAATGGCCATGGGGCGGTTATGGGGGTCAATTCTTTTGCTGGCTATCTAATGATATTGCTAAACCTTTGACATTTGTCGCAAGCTTTTACATAAACCTGAGCGTCATTTTGCATTGTCGGCCAGTAGTATCCGGCTCGAATCAACTTATGTACTAATGACTGTGACCCTGAGTGGTTGCCGCATATCCCCTCGTGTACTTCTCTCATAACGTAGTCTGCTTCTTTGGGGCCTAAACATCTTAAGTACGGTCGAGAGAAGCCCCTCTTATACAGGACGTCCTTTATCAAAAGGAACCGTGCTGATTGGACCTTCAGCTTCCTTGCGGCATCCTTCCCGTCAGGTAGCGTACTATCTTTTAAGTAGGAGATCAGGAGGGTGGTCCAATTGTTTTTGGAACCAATCTCCCGTATATTGAGAACGTCTATTAGCGGTGAAGGTTGAATAAAATAGAGCACCTTGTCAATAGTTATCATAGACTCCGCAGACGCAGTTTTGGCAAGACGGTCGGCTTGCTCGTTTTCTCCTCTTAGGATTTAGACTATCTTGGCCTGCAGCCCATCTATCCTCCTCTTCGCTTGCTCCCAATACTTCTTCATTTTTTCGCCCTTGCACTCGTACTCGCCATTCACTTGGCTTGTAACGACCTGGGAGTCGCAGTGAATAACTACGTTCGCGGCCTTTACAGCTTTGGCAAGGTCTAAACTTGCTATCAGGGCTTCGTACTCAGCTTCATTATTAGTTGTAGGAAAATCGAGACGAATCATACATTTAATCTCGTCGCCTTCTGGAGATTTAAGCACGACCCCTAATCCACCAGCCTTCTTGTTGGACGACCCATCTGTAAAAACGTTCCATTGTGGATTTTCAGCCTCCTCGCCTTCTGCGCTGGTGAGTTCCGCAATAAAGTCGGCAACCACTTGTCCCTTGATGGTGGTGCAGGGGAGATATTGTATGTCAAATTCGCTCAACTCTATTGACCACAATGTCATTCGTCCGGCAGCTCTAGGGCTACCTATTGCTCACTGTAAAGGTTTGTCAGTTAGGACGACTATCGTATGGGCTTGGAAGTATGGCTTGAGTTTACGGGCTGCTGTGACCAGAGCGAAGGCGAGTTTTTCCATGGGGGGATATCTCTCTTCTGCACCATGCAACGCCTTGCTCGCATAGTACACGGGCCTTTGGACCTCGTTGTCTTCTCTAACTAAGGCTGCACTGACAGCAGCCGAGGAGACGGCCAAATAAAGAAATAGTTCTTCTCCTGGTTGTGAGGGACTTAGTAACGGCAGCGAAGAGAGGTAGACCTTTAAGTCTTTAAACGCTTGTTGACATTCGGCCGTCCATTCAAATGATTTTTTTAGTATGCGGAAGAATGGTAGACATCTATCTGTTGCCCTCGACACGAATCTATTAAGCGCGGTGACCCTGCCATTAAGGCCTTGTACTTCCTTCATGTTTTTAAGAGGCGCCATCCCCATTATGGCTCGAATCTTGTCTGGGTTGGCCTCGATGCCTCTTTGGGATACCATGTACCCTAAGAACTTTCCCGCCGTCACTCCAAAGGCACACTTGCTTGGATTGAGCTTCATGTTGTAGGAGCGAAAAGTGTCAAAGGTTTCTTTGAGATCCTCCAAATGATCTTCTTCCCTTCGACTTTTAACTAGCATGTCTTTGACATATACTTGGACGTTTCTTCCAATCTGTCGTGTAAACATCTTGTTCATGAGCCTCTGATAGGTTGCGCTAGTGTTTTTCAAGCCAAAAGGCATGACTTTGTAGCAAAAAAGGCATTGGCTTGTTACGAACGAAGACTTCTCTTGATCATCTTTGTCTATTCAGATCTAGTTATATCTGGAAAATGCATCCATGAAGCTCAGCAGCTGATGTTGGGCCGTAGAGTCCACCAGGATGTCGACCCGCGGGAGGGGGTAGCTATCCTTGGGGCATGCTTTGTTTAGGTCCGTGAAGTCGACACACATCCTCCATTTTCCGTTGTTCTTTTTGACCATTACAACGTTTGCCAATCAATCAGGGTAGTAAACTTCCCTGATAAATCCCGCCTCTTGTTGTTTGCGAACTTCTTCTGCTATTGCCTAATCTCTTTCTTGGGCGAAGATTTTTTTCTTTTGTCGGACGGGCGGGAAAGATGGTGACACGTTCAACCTGTGTAACATGATTGACGGGTCAATTCTTGGCATGTCTTCGTGGCTCCATGAGAACACGTCCCAGTTTTCTTTTAAGAAGGTCGCGAGTTCTTGACGTACCGTTAGGTCTGCCAGGGTGCCAATTTTGGTCGTTCGCTCCGGGTGGGATTCGTCAAGAGGTACGTCTTCGAGCCTCTCGATGGGCTCTGTCGCCACCCGACGTTCCTCTATTTTCATGGCCTGAATGTGGTTATCCATCTCTATCATGGCTACGTAACATTCGCGTGCGGATACTTGATCTCCTCTCAATTCTCCAATTCCATAATCAGTAGGGAATTTTATCATCAAATGATATATCGATGTTATGGCTTTCCATGAGTTGAGGGTTGGACGTCCTATGATGGCATTGTAGGCTGACGAGCAATCGACTACAAGGAATGCTACATTACTGGTGATCTGCTGTGGATAGTCTCCAATGGTTACTGCCAAAGTGACAACACCAAGTGGAAATACCCTCGATCCTCCAACGCCAACGAGCGGGGCGTTAGTCGGAACTAGTCGTTCCCTTTCAATTCCCATTTGTTGAAAAGCGAGGTAATAGAGGATGTCTGCTGAACTACCGTTGTCAACGAGGACTCGGTGTATGTTATAGTCTCCTACCTGTATGGTGACGACTAGCGCGTCGTCATGGGGATGGTGAAGACGCCGGGCGTTTTCTTCTGAGAATCCAATGGGGGGATTGTCAATCCGCGACGTTTTGGGCACGGAACTTGTCATCTGGATGTTCTGAACCATTCTGAGGTATGTCTTTCGAGCTTTCTTGGATGACCCGACGGTCATGGTGCCCCCTACAATCATCCTTATATCTCCTATGGGTTGCCTGGGATGATCATTGTCTCGTTGAGGGGCTTGATTTTGTGGCGGGTCTACCCTCTCCTTGTTGACGAACCTCTGTAGCCTTCCTCTTCTAATAAGAGCTTCTATTTGCTGTTTCAAGTCGTAACAATCAGCAGTGTCATGGCCATGATCTTGATGAAACCGGCAGTATTTGTCCCTTGGTCTCCTGTTGGGATCTCCTTTCAGTTTGCCAGGAGAGGCCAAAGTTTCTTCATCTTTAATCTGCATTAGTACCTGGTCGATAGGAGCGTTTAGGGGAGTGAAGTTCATGAATCTTCCCGTAGGCGGTTTGGGTCGTCGATCTTCCCGTCGTTCTCTAGTTCTAGCCACTTTTCGTCCTTTGTCCGGTTGTGTATCTTCCTACCTTTCCCTCTTTCTAGGTTTGTCCTCTCGAGTCAGTAAGGTGTCATCTGCGTTCATATACTTCGTTGCCCTGTAAAACACTTCGGACATAGTCTTTGGGTCATTCTTGTACAGAGAAAACAGGAATTTACCCTTTTGTAGCCCGTTTGTGAATGCTGCTACAAGTATCTTGTCATCTGCCTCGTCTATCGAAAGGGCTCCCTTGTTAAAGCGGGCTATGTATGACCTTAAAGTCTTGTCTTCTCGTTGCCTAATGTTCATCAGACACGCAGTAGACTTCTTATGCTGGTGACTCCCGATAAAGTGTGATACGAACTGTACGCCTAATTCCTTAAAGGTACTGATGGAATTAGGTGTCAGCCTACTGTACCAGTCCCTTGCAGGCCCTTTCAACGTGGTGAGAAAAGCCCTACACATGATGTCGTTCGGTACGCCCTGAAGATGCATTAGGGTCTTGAAAGATTCCAAGTGATCCAATGGGTCCTTGGATCCGTCGTAATTCTCCACCTGAGGCATGCGAAACTTTGGAGGAAGGGGGCATGAATTCACGAGCGCTGTGAAAGGCGAATCTGTCCTATGGACTAGGTCGTCCAGGTAGCTGGAGATTCGTCCTCTGAGGGCGTTCATCATCACATCCATACGTTCCCTCATCTCCTGCATCGCAGCTGCTATGTGAGTCGGCATGGTGTCTGAGGTGGATGGCCGGTTGGTCTCCTACCGCTCCGGTCTAGTCGGGGCGTTGCTACCCTCAAGCCCTTTCGCGTTCCTCCCCTCCGGACTGGCACCTTCTTGGTCTTCCTCTGGTGCGCTCGAGTGTGCATTCCTTTGCCGAAGTTGCTCTTCTAAATCATGATTCTGCTTGGTGAGGCGCTCGACCGTCACCGCAAGCGTTTGGACTTGCCTCTCTAGAGCTGTGGTGTGCGGTTTGTCGCCTTGATTGTTGGTTGTTGCCATCGATCGAGTGAGTACCATGCAACTTTTGTCTCAGGGATAGAGCAAAGGCTAAATAATTTCCCACAGACGGGACCAACTGATGATGAATGAAAATCCATTAGTTGTCACGCGGCCCTCACCTTACTCAAAACAACACTTGCACAACAACAGACAAGACCAACAAAGGGCACCGGTGTGGTGCCGGCTAAAAACCTTCCGAAGGTCAAGTTAGAGTCTGTTTACAACCCTAGAATACCAGAGTCGAGTTAATTATGCGTACCTTGCTTTGTGAGGGTTTTGGGGTATTTAGAGTAGCGTAGGGCCGAAATTCACGCCTTGGTCAAGAAGTTCTTTCCTTCTAGGAGAGTAACTCGTGAATTTTGCGTATCTCTTAGAGTTCTTTTCCTTATAGGAATCTTCTTGACTAAGGCCAAACATGTAGCGCAAGAACTTTCCTTATATGCACGTACATGGTGGACAAAACAAGCTATGGATGAAGGTTGGGTTACCCCTTCAGTTTTTGCTTCCTAAGGTCGTCAGCCTACGTATGTCTCCGGTAAGGTCGTCAGCCTACGTATGTCTCCGGTAAGGTCATCAGCTTAGGACCTTCAACTTTGACTCCTTCATCTTTTCTTCCTTCAGCCCAATGCCGTCAGACATGAGGTGTAGCCACGGACGTCAAAAGGAGACGTTTTATTGACCAGAGTTGACGGGCTTGCTACTCCCGTCAGCCTTCTTAAAGTATTGGTAACTTGTAAAATCACCCTCATCATACGAAAATGAATTGAGAATATAGGTTTGAATTCATCAAGGATACAAGCTAACTCTGGATTGGGGGATGAGGAAGACATAGCATTAACAATACGCTGGGATCACCATCAAACAGCTCATGGTTGAGCATGTGACGCATAGTTACTCTCAAGTCATGGGCCTCTATGTATAGTTACTCTCAAGGTCTCGGATCCATTCACATTCCAGTATGGCAGGCAGCACATGGAGATGCTTCTTCAAGTGTGATGATAATAATTTGAAGTGATACGAACCTGTAATTTCAAACAGTACATAGTTGAGCTTGTGATGCATAGTTACTCAAGTCTTGGGCTCTATATATGTATAGTTACTCTCAAGTTTTCTGGCTCATGCACATTCCATATGGCAGCACAGGTAGATGCTTCTTCAAGTGTGTTAAAGATTGAACCTGCACGTAAACCAAAATTATTGCCATCTCTTTTCGCCAAAAATTAAAAAAAATTATGGAACTTTCTTCAAAATGCCCGTACTTTGCATGTGGGACAAAAAGTAAATGATTCCCTGAACTATGATAAAGATTGGAAGTGACAAACCTGCACACTAAGCATGGTTATTGCATCTCCTTTCACCAAAAATGTAGAACTTTCTTCAAAATGTGGTTGCGTGATTAGCCCTATAGCAAACAAATCAAAGTCACAAGTGAGTAAATCAAGAAGTAGCTCAAACATCCTAATCAAACTTTGGTCTAAATAATATTATATGGTGAATATCCAAATCCCTTTACTTTGGTCCATGCATATAAATGTCTATTTAAGCACACAGTAGTGAGGTCCTGCTAGTTCTTGGTGCATAGCTAGATAGGGTATGGACATTTCATTGTAAAAGCTGTTTCCCAAAGTCAGGTAAGCAAAAAAAATAAGGTCGCTCAAACATCCTTATCAAAACTGTCATTTTTTTACATTTCTTCCTAAGATTCGAGAAGATATTGTGAATCCAAATCCCAAAAATAGTTACGTAAAAAATTATTGGTAAATGCTACCAAGGAGTAGTTTTAAGATAACAAGTTATCTCATAATTTTTTTGTTTTAATTTGAATGTAACAAATTGTAAGTAATTAATTATTAATTTTAATGTGACATATATACTTACAATTTTTTATTTACTAATCACACTTTGTCATATTATAGTGGTAGAAAAAAGTTGTAAAAAATCGTAGACTTTTCCCCTGCCAAGGCTTTTTTTTTTTTTTTTTTTTCACAACTCATTAATTATTAAGTCGGTGATTTATGATTGAATTAACACAATTTTGGTAAAGACGAGAAGAGAGCTATCTCTTAACTTCATTGGTTGCCGACTTCTCTTTTAGCTCTAGATTCCCACACCAACCCTCCGTGTCCAATCCAAATGACATGACATTACCTTTTGGACCACAACTTGATCCCTCTTAAAACAAAATACAGCTAGGATGTAATTCAGATTTCGTGATATTTTATATAGTTGTTTGCATTTTTTTTAAATATGCATGAATAAAAAAAGTGTATAAAAATATATATAATATTATTTGAAGGTTAAAAATTTTTTGGGGTTAATTTTTTTTATTCATGGTTCTTTTGCTGCTTTTATTAAAATACAAAAATAATAATATATGCCAATTCTAATTAACTCAACTTATTAGAAAATAAGAAAATCATAAGTTGAAACCATCTTAAAAAAATTATAATACGTATAATCATTAAGCTCTTCCCCCTCCCTTCGAAATTCCTCTTGGAAAAAAAATTAAATGATCGGTTCATTAATTATAGAGACAAGCTAGTTTTATTTTTCTTTTTATATTATAAAATTTGCTCTTATTTTGAATCATTGATTCTGATGTAATTTCTTTATTCATTTTAGTAGATAATTTAGTAATTTATATTAAAAATAAATTTTTAAAAAAAGCTTGAATGGAGATGCATGGTAATAGATGAATTTTTAAAAAAAAGATTATCATCAAGTGTAACTTTGATAAGAAATAATATATATATATATATATATATATATATATATATATATATATATATATATATATATATATATATATATATTGTACAAGTCTATCATCAAATTAGATAAATTTTGTGTACTCAATTAGAAATTAACAAGAAATTGATAAGTTCTAAACTTTTTAGTGAATATATGTGTGGAGGGTAAAAGCTATTAAATAAATGTTTGGGTTTTGGGCCTGATCGGTCAGTACCAGTCTGTTTTGATCAGTGTCTTTAGGCCCACAAGTCAATCTGTACTGTAGTAGTCCGAGGAGTTGTCCGAGGAGGAGTGTCTCCTTGGTCAGGTCCAGCAATGACCCTGGGACTTGCTAAGTGGGTTAGAGACAGAACTCTGGAAGAACTAGTGGGTAAGAGGGTGATCTAAGCACCCTTTAGAAGCAGAGACATGTGAGAAATATCTAAGGAAAAAGCTGCTACCACCACATTAAAGGCCCTGCATCTACCTCCTTGGCCGCATTAATGGGGAAATGACCTCTGAACAGTAGGATTCAGCCTCCCTGCTATTATTTGAAGATTTCAAGAAGGTGGTGGATGGGACAAGTATCCAAGGGGAAGATTTGTATGAAACGTGGATGAACCAGTGAAGAAGAAGTATATAAGGAAACAAGGGAGGAAAGAGAAGGGGGATCTGCACTTTCTGCTGAGAAAAATAGGAACTAAGAATTGTAAACGTTGGCATAGAAAAAGAATTTTTATACAAATCGTCCTTGGCTTACGTCCGAGGAGGTCTCTTTGTCATATTCGTTTACCATTCGCATAGATTGTGGCACTCTAGTCTGTCAGTAAAACTTCCAACATCCTGAACCTAGATTTCAAATCCATACTCTACAAATTTAATTGTATAAGGCTCATTAGGCCTAAGTCCAACACTTGTTTTTGGGTCTGGGTACAATTGTGCACTTACAATTGGCGCCGTCTGTGGGAAATCTAGCGTTGAAGGAATTGGAGCATCATGGCAGGCTTAGGTTCGCATCATGCAGAATCTTAGGGATCACAGTCCGAAGATCTTTTTAAGCGTCTTGAGTGCCGGAGGGATCGAGAGAGAAGTGTTCATATCGTGTATCCTGGTGCGAGTCATACGCGTGGCGGAGGCAGTGCCACCCATGAGGATGATGTCAAGGCCATGCAGAGGGAGATTGAGCACCTCAAGAAGAAGCTACGCCGTGTCAGACAAAGGCGGGCTTCACTCCTATCCAATCCTTCTTCAGGGGAATCCCGAGGAAGCAGTTACGGTTCAAGGTCCAGGACTCCCCCCAGCGAAACCTTCTCTTGCGAAGAGGATGACCTACCGGGTCGTAAGCATAGGAAGCTTCCCTCCAGGGGCTTGGGGAACGACGCTATGAGCCGAGCGTTACACCAACTCTCCAAATCGCCCTTCTCACGCAGGATTGAGAATGGAAGGCTCCCTAAGCGGTTCACCCAGCCCACCTTCACCATTTATAATGGCCGGACGGACCCGGTGGAACATGTGAGCCACTTTAATCAGAGAATGGTGGTGAATTCTTATAACAAGACCTTGATGTGCAAAGTCTTTCCTTCTAGCCTGGGACATGTTGCTATGAGATGGTTTAATAGGCTGAAGTTGGGGTCTGTCGGTTCGTTCAGGGAACTTACTAGGGCATTCACGTCTCGGTTCATTACATGCAGCAGAGTTCCTCGACCGTTGGACTCGCTATTATCTATGGTCATGAGGGAGGGTGAGACATTGAAAGCATACTCCAACAGGTATTGAGAGATGTTCAATGAGATAGATGGAGATTTTGATAAGGTGGTGATTAATACTTTTAAAGTGGGCCTTCCCACTGATCATGATTTAAGGAAATCCTTGACCAGGGTAAGGCGAAGGTTATCCCGCAGGAGAGAATGAATTTCAGGTCAGACAGGTACCATAACAATAAGCTGAGGAGAGATTACTCTAGGCAATCTGGTCCAGCCACTCCTCAAGTAGTTAATACTGTATTCCGAGAACCAGTGCACCAACTGCTGGAAAAGGTCCGTAAGGAACCCTACTTCAAATGGCCTAGTAAGATGGCGGGGGACCCTACGAAGCGGAATCAGAACCTTTTTTGCCAGTACCATCAAGATGTGGGCATACTACCGAGAATTGCCGGACCCTCTGGAACCATCTGGAGCAGCTTGTTAGCGAGGGGAAGTTGAAGCAACACTTGTACCAACCTAACGGGTAAGGCAGTCAGTCAGGTTCAAATAATCAGAAGAACAACTCATCTTGGCTGTCCTTGGGAACGATTAACGTCATCTTCGCTGCACCTGGCAGGACTGGTTCCTGTCCTACTAGGGTGATGGCAGTGTCACACTCCCAGGCCGAGGAGTCAGACTCGAAGCCGAAGAGGATCAGAGGGAGTGTGCTTATCTTAGGATTCTCTAATGAGGATAAGGTTGGGATTATTCAACCCCATGATGACGCCCTGGTGGTCACGTTGAGGATAGGGAATTACGTCGTCAGAAGGGTGATGATCGATCAGGGTAGCGGTGCGGATATTATGTACCCCGACTTATTCAAGGGGCTTAAGTTGAAACTGGAGGATCTCACTCCTTATGACTCGCCATTAATAAGTTTTGAAGGGAAGACTGTTATACCAAAGGGACAGATTCAATTGCTTGTACAGTCTGGCTCGGAAATGGTCGAGGTAGATTTTATTGTGGTTGACGCATATTTCCCATACACGGCCATCCTTGCCAGACCTTGGCTGCACGCTTTGGGTGCTGTCTCTTCGACTTTGCATGTTAAAGTAAAATTCCCCTCGGGGGGATTCATCGAAGAAATTATTGGCAGCCAGTCAGTGGCCATGCAATGCATATCAGCTGTAGTACTACATCAAGCCAAATCAGAGTCCTCGGCCTCGGCTAGGAAAGACTTATAGCAATTAACAACTTTAGCTGCGCCCGATGTGGTGACAGCGAAGGAGGCCATGTGTGAAGATCTGGAGAGGTTTCTCATAGCCGATGACCCCAAAAGGTTCTTTCAAGTTGCTATACGGTTACCACACCAAGAGAAGATGGAATTGGTGAAGTTTTTGAAGGACAATATCGATGTCTTTGCCTGGGATCCCTATGAGGCTCCGGAGGTTGACCCAAGCTTCATTTGCCATCATTTGAACGTCAACCCTGCCGTTGTTCCTAGGAGGCAGCCACCTTGGCGTTCCTCCAAAGAGCATTTCGAGGCTGTTAAAGAAGAAGTGCTCAAGCTTAAAAGGACTGGGGTTATTAAAGAAGTTTTCTACCCAGAGTGGTTGGCGCATACAGTTGTGGTGAAAAAGAAGAACGAAAAGTGGAGAGTATGTGTGGACTTCACAGACCTGAACAAAGCCTGCCCAAAGGACTCGTTCCCGATGCCACGCATCGATCAGCTTGTGGATGCTACGGTTGGGCATCCTCGGATGAGTTTTTTAGATGCTTTCCAGGATTATCACCAAATACCATTGGCGTTTGGTGATCAGGAGAAGACTGCTTTCATCACTCCAATAGGGAACTATCATTATAAAGTGATGACGTTCGGATTGAAAAATGCCGGGGCTACTTACCAAAGGATGATGACCAGAATGTTTGAGTCGCAACTTAGAAAGACCATTGAGGTATATGTGGATGATATGGTAGTGAAGAGTAAGACAGTACCTATGCATGTGAAAGATTTGGACGACACCTTTCAAATACTTAGAAAGTACAAGCTGCGCCTTGACGCCTCAAAGTGTTTTTTTGGGGTGGGTTCCGGAAAGTTCCTAGGCTACATGGTGACTCATAGAGGAATAGAGGTGAATCCGACACAGGTCAGAGCCATTCAGAGCTTGCAACCACCTCGGAATCCAAAGGAAGTTCAGAAGTTGACCGGGATGATCGCTGCTCTTAGCAGATTTATCTCTCGATCAGCTGACAGGTGCATGCCTTTTTTCCAACTGTTAAATAAATGGAAAGGATTCCAGTGAAGTGTGCTTTAGTTTTCCAGCGACTTAAGGAATATCTTTCTCGGCCACCCATTATGTCTCGGCCGGAGGTTGATGAAATCCTGTTTGCATACCTAGTTGTGGCCGTCCATGCAGTTAGCCTGGTCCTTATAAGGGACGACGACGAGGTACAAAGACCGGTCTATTATGTCAGCAAATCCTTGAATGAAGCTGAGGTGCGTTATCTGCCTTTAGAGAAAGCACTTCTGGCTGTAGTCCATGCCACGCGGAAGCTTCCTCACTATTAACAGTCCCACACCATTGTGGTTTTCACCCAACTGCCTCTCAAGTCAGTGTTACGCAGTGCTGACTACTCGGGAAGGGTAGCTAAGTGGGAAACTATTTTGGGAGCTTTTGATATCAAATACATGCCACGCACCTCGGTGAAGGGCCAGGTTCTCGCGGATTTGGTGGCAAAGTTCGCTGAACCATTGTTGAAAGAAACTGCAAAGGAATCACACATGGATGAAAAATCAGTTGGCATGATCATGGACAAAGGACCTCTGATTTGGAAAGTGTTTGTTGATGGGGTAGCCAACCAGAGGGGGTCTGGTGTTGGACTTGTTTTGGTATCACCTGAGGGAATCGTCTTCGAAAAATCATTGAGATTAGCGTTCTTGGCGACATCCTCTGCTCAGTGTTTGCCTAGGATTATCCTCGTTGAAGACTTGCTAAAACCAACTCTGACCACTAATAAGGCCTGGACCTAGTTGGATTGACCCTGTGATATCTTTTCTAAAAAGTGATATTCTTCCCGAGGACAAGTCTGAAGCAGATAAGATTCGTCGAAAGGCGCCTCGTTTCTGGTTGTCCGAGGATCAGAAATTGTATAAATGCTCCTTCTCCGGACCATATTTGCTATGTGTACATCTTGAGGCAACGGAGGCACTTTTGGAAGAATTGCATGAGGGAATCTGCGGAAGCCATACTGGGGGAAGGTCCTTAGCCCATAGAGCTCTGACTCAGGGATATTGGTGGCCTAATATGCAGAGGGAAGCTCAAGATTACGCGAGAAAGTGTGAGCAATGCCAAAGGTTCGCTTCCATCATTCATCAGCCTGGGGGGGTCCTTAATCCTTTGTCCAGTCCTTGGCCATTCGTTCAATGGGGACTGGATATAGTTGGGCCTTTTTCGAGGGCTGTGGGAAACAAAAGGTGGCTACTCGTGGGAACCAACTACTTCACCAAATGGGTCGAAGCTGAGCCCTTAGCAAATATTAGGGATATCGACTCCAAGAAATTTATCTGGAAGAATATTATCACTAGGTTTGGGGTACCTCACACACTTATTTCAGATAATGGCGTCCAATTTGATAATAGAGTTTTTAGGAAATATTGTGGTGACATGGGCATCACAAACAGATACTCCACCCCAGCTTATCCTCAGGGAAATGGGCAGGCCGAGGTCGTTAATAAAGTCATAGTCAGTGGACTTAAGAAAAGGCTCGATGATGCGAAGGGTAGATGGGTAGAGGAGTTACCACATGTTTTATGAACGTATCGGACTACGCCACGCAGATCCACTGGAGAAACACCCTTCTCCATGACCTATGGGGCCGAGGCGGTGATACCTTTAGAATCTGGTTTCCCCACGCTAAGGACAAGTTCTTTTAGCCCAAAAAATAACGATGGCCTCCTTGAAAAAAGCCTGGATCTGGTTGAGGAGCGGCGAGTGGCCGCTATGGTCCAAATGGCTTACTATCAGCAGAAACTTAAACGAGGATATGATGCTCATGTGAAGCTAAGGCCACTAGCGCCTGGAGATCTGGTGTTGAGGAAAGTTATGGGTACTGCAAAAAACCCAGCATGGGGAAAGCTAGCACCAAATTGGGAAGGACCCTATCGGATCATCTCTGTAGCTGGCATAGGATCATATCGATTAGCTGAACTAGATGAAAAAATTGTACAACGCCCTTGGAATGTAAACAACCTACGAAGGTATTATTATTAATAAAAAGTACTCTTATCTTTCATTGTTCAAATTATCAATATGTACTTGGGTTTATCTCTCACAATTTTCAAGTATCAAACAGAAACTTGGTCATGCATGGTCCTCGGACCACATACCTTGTGGAAATTGATATCTTATCAAGTGTCAAACAGAAACTTGGTCATGCATGGTCCTCGGATCACATACCTTGTGGAAATTGATATCTTATCAAGTGTCAAACAGAAACTTGGTCATGGAAGGTCCTCAGACCACATACCTTGTGGAAATTGATATCTTATCATTTGTTAAACAGAACCTTAGTTATGTCGGGTCCACAGACCTTCTATTTTGGGAAAATTAGCATTTCAAGTTACTATTTCCAAGTATCAAACAAAAACTTGGTCATGCATGGTCCTCGGACCACATACCTTGTGAAAATTGATATCTTATCAAGTGTCAAACAGAAACTTGGTCATGGATGGTCCTTGGACCACATACCTTGTGAAAATTGATATCTTATCATTTGTTAAATAGAACCTTAGTTATGTCGGGTCCACAGACCTTCTACTTTGGGAAAATTAGCATTTCAAGTTACTATTTCCAAGTATCAAACAGAAACTTGGTCATGCATGGTCCTCGGACCACATACCTTGTGAAAATTGATATCTTATCAAGTGTCAAACAGAAACTTGGTCATGGATGGTCCTCAGACCACATACCTTGTGGAAATTGATATCTTATCATTTGTTAAACAGAACCTTAGTTATGTCGGGTCCACAGACCTTCTACTTTAGAGAAATTAACATTTCAAGTTACTGTTTCCAAGTATCAAACAGAAACTTGGTCATGCATGGTCCTCGAACCACATATCTTGTGGAAATTGATATCTTGTCAAGTGTCAAATAGGAACTTGGTCATGGATGGTCCTCGGACCACATATCTTGTGGAAATTGATATCTTATCATTTGTTAAGCAGAACCTTAGTTATGTCGAGTCCACAGACCTTCTACTTTGGGGAAATTAGCATTTCAAGTTACTATTTCTAAGTGTCAAATAGAAACTTGGTCATGCATGGTCCTCGGACCACATACATTGTGAAAATTGATATCTTATCAAGTGTCAAACAGAAACTTGGTCATGGATGGTTCTCGGACCACATACCTTGTGGAAATTGATATCTTATCATTTGTTAAACAGAATCTTAGTTATATCGGGTCCACAAACCTTCTACTTTGGAGAAATTAGCATTTCAAGTTACTATTTCTAAGTGTCAAACAGAAACTTGGTCATGCATGGTCCTCGGACCACATACCTTGTGGAAATTGATATCTTATCAAGTGTCAAACAGAAACTTGGTCATGGATGGTCCTCGGACCACATACCTTGTGAAAATTGATATCTTATCAAGTGTCAAACAGAAACTTGGTCATGGATGGTCCTCGGACCACATACCTTGGGAAAATTGATATCTTATCATTTGTAAAATAGAACCTTAGTTATGTCGGGTCCACAAACCTTCTACTTTGGGGAAATTAGCATTTCAAGTTACTATTTCTAAGTGTCAAACAGAAACTTGGTCATGCATAGTCCTCGGACCACATACCTTGTAAAAATTGATATTTTATCAAGTGTCAAATAGAAACTTGGTCATGGATGGTCCTCAGACCACATACCTTGTGGAAATTGATATCTTATCATTTGTAAAATAGAACCTTAGTTATGTCGGGTCCACAGACCTTCTACTTTGGGGAATTTATATTTCAAGTTACTGTTTCTAAGTATTAACTAGAAACTTAGACATGTATGGTTCTCAGACCACATGCCTTGTAAAAAATTGACATCCTACTTGTTGTTGAAAGGAAGTTTGATTATGCTGGGTCCTTGAACCCTCTACTTTGAGAACATTGGCAAAAACCATATCACATTAGTATTGAGGTGTTGATGAAACACTTGGATTACTTTATGCCCCAAATTAAATTCTAAGTTAAGTTTTTTATTGTATATTGCTGTGTCACATATGTTATGCTCTTGAGGCATGATTTGCAAAGTATAAGCTAAGTATGTGTACTTCTATTTAAAGTCATAACAAATTGACATATTACAAGTGGAGTTAGCTGTTCCATTCATTCATTTTTGTGTTGATGGGTATTTTTATACTAAAAATTGCAAGTCAAATGAAATTAAGCCAGACAGTTTCTCATTAATTACTGTTAATGTACATTCAAAGCAAAAAATTTAAAAATTTGTTACATAACAAAAAGAGAAGTCCTATCTAGCCTACACCCTAAGCCTTTGAAGAGGGGTTCTGCTTGGACGTGCTGGCAGCCTCTGTACGTTTCAGCTCTATTTCAAATGAGGACTGTGCTTGTTTTCCCTTGTCTGTTGCCACTGATGGAGGGACATTAGGCTCGGCGCTTTGGCTCGTAGTCTTCTCGGCACCTTCACCCTGTTCCTTCTCTTTATTGGAACTCGTAGGTTCTGTAGGAGTAGGAATGGGCTTTGGGATCATAAGAGGGAGCATGGAAGATGTTGTCTCAGGGGCAGGGGCGACAAGAGGAAGTTTTTCTATCACCTGGATGTCTAGGGGGAGCCAAATGTTTTCAGGCTTCCTCAACTCGGAAGTTGAGGGAATCCCTGCCACATTTAAGGCTTCCTCCCACACCTATTGGCAGTACTCTCGGCACAGCCTGGCGAACTCCTCAATTAGCTGGTTTTCTGTCGCCACCACCCCTTCCTCGTAAGCAATTTTCTTCACGGCCTCCATAGAGTCCTTGAAGGTACGAGCCTCGTCCTTCATCCTGGCAAGCTCCTTCTTCAGGTCGGAGTTTTCTTGTTGAGTTTTGGACAAGTCTTCATCCTTTTGACGAAGAAGCTTGCGTTGCCCCTCCACCTGGGTCCTCATCGTCTTCAAGCTAGCCTCAGCACCGTCCTTTTCCCTCTTCAGCTCCGCCAGCTGTGTGGTTAGCTTCTCATTATGCGCAAGAGCTTGGCCTAAGGACTTCTCGGTCTCCTGCCTAAGCTCCAGTTCAAGTCCATCCTTCTTCTGAGAATCTTCCACCCATTTCTTGGCAGCGAAGACTTCTTGGATGGCCTGTGGTGAAATATGAAAATGAATGCACTATTACAAACGCAAGTATCAAGTACATAACAACATTTCTTACGATAAGGTGTAATGAAAAATAAGGTGAGGATAAGACTCAAATACTCACCAGGGCCAAGTCCTTTTTTAGTGAAAGGAACAGATGTGGCTGGTTCATTTTGTCCAGGGCGTCCATGTCCTTGGGCAGAAGAAGGGGACGTTCCAAGGCGTCGGACATATGGAGAGCATGGCCTTGCTGGAACGCCCGGATACTAGACTGGCAAGAGATTGGTGCCCCATCCAATTTAAGCTCGAGAGACCAGGTAGCCGGTGCACGACGTACCTCGTCAAGGTCCCTGTTCTCCCCTCTTTCTACTGAAGAGGCACGTCCTTTGCCTTCGCTAGGCTTTTGTTGTTGTTATTGTTGTTGTTGTTGTTGTTGTTGTTGTTGTTGCTTCAGCTTCTTCTGCCTCTCCGCATCTGCCTCCTCGGCCTCACTCTTCCTCTTCTTCTTGGAATTTGGAACAGGAGGCTTACGGTCGGAGGGAGGAGGGGGTGGTAGCAAGGACGGAGGGACCTGCGACCCACCCGTTCCCTTTTTGGAGACTCTCGTGCCCCTCTTGTGCATCAGCTGCCGTAAAGCGTCCATGTCTTCTTCTTCTTCAGAGCTAGAGTCAGGCTGGGCAATCACCAGACCTTGTATCCCCGAAGTCTCGGCGAGCGCGTGTTCCTCGTCCGAGAGAACAACAAGTGGATCTCCTCGAGGCCTTTCAACGTCCTCGAGTTGAAATTGGTCTATCTCCTCATCCAACGATTGTTGCGAGGACGCTTGCTCTTCTCGGACGGCAGTTGTCTAGGAGTGTGCCGAGAGAGGAATCAAGGCGATAAGGCGTGTGTACAGAATGATGGAGGGGTCGTCGGGGAGTTCGCGGTTGGAAAGGAAGCTGGGTTTTGCCACGTCTATCCTTCTACGTCGTTTATCTCCCGCAATGATCGCGTTGTCAATTTCTTGGAAGTCCACTGATATGGGGTCGTATCCCAGTATCAGGTGGGCAGCTCTCACTTGTAGGTCCTTACTGACGAATACTTCGGAGCGGAGGACACGGTTTAAGTCAGCAACGTTGCAAAGGCTGAGGCGTGGGCGTACGTGTTGTTTATCTGTGAGAAAAAGCATCCGAGAAGACAAGCATGGTCAGAATAGTGATAAACATCAAGACAAGGAGTAATAATGTGCAATAAAAATTAAAGGCGGTAAAGGCAACGGGATTGAATCATGGGTTAAGAAATCTAACTCCTAAGGAGTCACACCTGGCTCTCCCCATTCGACTGGGTAGTAAGGACCGTCATACCAGTTTCCTGAGGCGATGAGGTAGTCGTCCTTCATGCCTTTGTTGGATTTAGGAAGATAGGAAATCAGCCTAACTATGCTAGACCGGGATTTAATGTAATATCCTATATTTTTGAATTTATGGCACTCGTACATATAGACAACGTCGTGCCATGTGAGGTTCAGACCCATTTGCTCGTTCAGAGCATCGACGCAACCTAAGACTCTAAACATGTTTGGTGTGCATTGGTCTGGGCATAACCTATGGTTGCGAAGGTATTCACTGGTCACGTTTTTCATGGGAAGAGTCATCCCACCTTCTATGAAGGCGATCATGGGAATGAGGACTTCTCCCTCTCTTCTAGCATTACCTACGGCTTCTATTGGGCAATATCTTAGACCTACGTCATTGAGAATCTGGTATTTGGCCCTAAAACCCTCCATACTGGCGTCAGTATCTACTAAACACTTAAATCTACCCATTTGGGAGAAGCGAAAATGAGAGTTTTAAGAAGAAAGGAGGTTTAGATGGTGGCCGAGGACAGAAGCCAAGAAGGAATGAGTAAAGAAAGTAAGAACTTACGAGAGTTGGTTATGCGATTCTTCACGAGCTTCTGGAGAGAAAAGGTAATGATTGACACTTAGACACGATTGATTTCTGAAGAAAATGAAGGCGCGAATTTCCAGGCGTTTTTGACGTGCGGGAGGCGGCCTCGAAATTAAAATTGTCCCGCTTAAATTTTTAGAGCTAATCTGGGCCGTTGGATGCGCATCCTATCGTTGAACGTGGGGAACAGGATGTAACTTGCGGTCATAAATGCGCGCGTACCGGGATTCGAAGCGTTAGAGGCGTTTTCAGGGAGCGAAAGGACCTATACACGTGTGACGGCTTGCAAAGCGTGTGGAAGGTATGCTGGTCGGATACGAGGGAAAAATAAAGTTTTGAGGGGCTATTGTAGGGGGTAAAAGCTATTGAATAAATGTTTGGGCTTTGGGCCTGATCGGTTAGTACCAGTCTTTTTTGATCAGGACCTCTAGGCCCACAAGTCAATCCGCACTGTAATAGTCCGAGGAGTTGTCCTAGGAGGAGTGTCTCCTCAGACAGGTCCAGCAATGACCCTGGGACTTGCTAAGTGGGTTTGAGGCAGAACTCTGGAAGAACTAGTGGGTAAGAGGGTGATCTGAGCACCCTTTAGAAGCAGAGACATGTGAGAAATATCTAAGGAAAAAGTTGCTACCACTACATTAAATGCCCTGCATCTACCTCCCTGGCCGCATTAATGGGGAAATGACCTCTGAACAGTAGGATTCAGTCTCCCTGCTATTATTTGAAGACTTCAAGAAGGTGGTGGATAGGACAAGTATCCAAGGGGAAGATTTGTATGAAACGTGGATGAACCAGTGAAGAAGAAGTATATAAGGAAACGTGAGAGGAAAGAGAAGGGGGATCTGCACTTTCTGCTGAGAAAAATAGGAACTAAGAATTGTAAACGTTGGCATAGAAAGAGAATTTTTATACAAATCGTCCTCGGCTTATGTCCGAGGAGGTCCCTTTGTCATATTCGTTTACCATTTGCATAGATTGTGGCACTCTAGTCTGTTAGTAAAACTTCCAACATCCAGAACCTAGATTTCAAATCCATACTCTACAAATTTAATTGTATAAGGCTCATTGGGCATGAGCCCAACACTTGTTTTTGGGTCTTAGTACAATTGTGCACTTATAATATGTACATTAAAATTGATAATTTTTTGCATGTAATATATTTAAAAATTATGACTCACTTTATTTTTATTTTTATTAATATTAATATTATTATTATTATATGCGCTTTTGTGTGCTTGCAAGGTTTGCCTTGATTAATATTTCAGTACCATATTTCAATCCTCCAAATAAAAATTCCTAACTATGTCCATGTGTGTTTTGATATATATGTGCGGATGCTTAGATTAGAATTTGGGGTAATGGTGAAGATGCTCAATGGCAAAATGGTTAACTATTGTCATTATGAGTATGAGATGTTTAGCAGTAATGCTTATTTTTCTATGGAGGATATTAATATTAAGGTTATTAACGTGTGAGTCCGGACAATTAAATAAATAAAATAAAGAAGAATTTTATGGCTAATTTTTTTTTTTTTTTTTTTTGAGAATGAATTTTATGGCTAAATAATTTGGTAGAAAGTACTAAAGAAGAGGGTAATTAATTTTTAATTATAAAAAGGTGAGGGGGACTTCATAATTAATTATCCCACCCATAACGGAGGAAAAAGTGCAATTAATTCCTCCGTACTTTCAATTCAAAAATCAATGCAAATGGATAAAAATTTCATCTTCTACATTCATTATCCCAGGAAATTCTTTGATTCGATTTTACTTCTTCCTGTACATTAGTGAGATAATTTGACACAATTTTATACTATAATTCGCCACAATATAATTTGTGATTAATTAAAGTATAATGGTGGGTTCTACGAGAATATATTTTTACAAATTACAATTCATCATATAGCGAATTGGGACATAAAATTCTACCAAATTATGTATCTTACCGTTACTTGCATTTCTACTGCATTGTGCAAAAGTTTCCAAGGAGCCGCAAATTGGGGTGGCGAAAGTTACTGTGGTCAGGATTTGAATTCCATGCAATAATTGCATGGTGCAATTACCGTGTAGTCTTTAGATGTAAAAGTTTGAAATATATTAAGGTGAAAAATGGAAAGGTTAAAAAGTTTTTTGATTCGAGAACTGAGATTAAAAATTATTTTTTAATTTTCAATATTACATTGTTTCATTACTACATGCTGAGTTATTGCACCATATCTGAATCCCAAAAATATGATTTTGCTACCCATTATTTCAAAATAACAATGATCGTCTTAACTTCATCATTATTTCTTTCTATTTATAAGACTGTTAGATGCAAGTGGTGGCAGAAGAATTGCAAAAACCTCGGTCCACCTATGAGCCATTATCAAGCAAATGATTATTATTTTTTTGACTGAGTTCCAAATGATTATTGAATAGTTAATGAACAGAAGAATGCACTTTGTTTTTGGGTAAGCACCAAACCACAAAACCTCGACCCAAAGTCAATTCACCATTATTAAGCAAAAAGTATATACTCTCGGTCCACCTGTCAGCCATTATCAAAAGAGTCTGTTTAGTTGGAGGAGTGAAAAAGTGAGAAGATAGAAAATTGTGAGAGAATAGAAAAGTGAGAGGATAGAAAAAAATTAGTTTTCTCCTATTTGTGTTTGGTTGGGTGGGTGGAAAAGTGGAGACATAGAAAACTTATTCGTTTGGTTGAAAAGAAAAATAAGAGGATGGAAAAGTGAAATTGGTATAAATTTACAATTATGTTCACATTAAATAAAACAAAAAGCAACACATTTTTTAAACAAAAAAAAAATTGTGTATATGCAAACAAAAAAGTAACACAATTTTTTAGCAAAATAATTGTGTATGTGCAAGTGAATTGAAAAAAAAAAAAAAAAGTAAGAACAACCGTCATATATATATATATATATATATATATATATATATATATATATATATATATATATATATATTTCATCCTTCCATTTTATCTAAAGGTTCTTCAAGTTTTTTAACTGTCCTTACCCAATATGACTAAATAAAAATTGTCAAATATGATTATGTGGATTTATTAAATATCAAAATCTGTAATCAATTATTTATTTTCATATTTTAGGGTTTACTCTTAAAAGATTCTTCTCACACTCTTTATAAGGGATTTGAGATTGAATATCTTTTTCTCCAAAACAATGTCTTGATTTAATAATAAAATAGATCACTATGGAAAATTAAATGAAAATTCACAAGATATCAAACTAAATTATCTCTAAGCTTATAAGATAACTTATAATCTTATGCATAGTAGAAAAGTTAACCTATTTCCAAATGAATGTTTCTTGAGATATTTAGTGCATGGATGGCAAATTTAATAACTACTAAGTCCACAATTTTCAAATTATTTTAAAAGAAGGAAAACTATGACAATTTTAAAAATATAGAATGAGAATTTTGCTCTATCTACATAATTGAAATTGCAAAACTATTAAATATATATATACCTTCTCTCAAAGGGTTGGAAAATACTTAGTAGTTCCAGAGTAGTGCATTAGACTCTTATATGGGGTGGACCCCACAACCCATGTGAGATTTTGGAGCATTGTTCCAGGACATCAAAGGATTACCCCAAAGAGCCTGTCTTTAATTAAGTCTAGTAATCTACTATGGGAG
This sequence comes from Castanea sativa, assembly GCF_040712315.1. NCBI lineage: Eukaryota > Viridiplantae > Streptophyta > Magnoliopsida > Fagales > Fagaceae > Castanea > Castanea sativa. The sequence continues at coordinate 7,083,317 of NC_134024.1, forward strand.
AATCTCTTCAATCCGAAATATCACTATTTAAGGAATTCACTTTCATGTGAGAATGCTCCGAGAGAATCAAAGTATTACCCAAAATGGTTTGTCTTTAATTAAGTCTAGTAATCTATTATGGGAGAATCTCTTCGATCCGAAATATCACTATCTGTGGGGTCCACTCTCATGCGAGGATGCTTCAGGACAATCAAAGTATTATCCAAAATTGTTTGTCTTTAATTATGTCTAGTAATCTACTATGGGAGAATCTCTTCGATCCAAAATATCACTATCTATGGAGCTCATTCTCATGTGAAAATGCTCTGAAACAATCAACATATTACCCAAAATAGGTTGTCTTTAATTAAGTCTAGCAATCTACCATGGGTGAATTCCTTTGATTCAAAATTTCACTATCTCTAAAAAAAAGTCTCAATCGGAGATTCTGAAGCAATGCTTCTGGCCTATCTAATTATTACCCCCAAAAAGTTTTGTCTTTCGGTCTAGTAATGTAGTACACTTATATCATATCCCTATTTAATGTGGGGCGCAATGCCACATTTTTTTTTATAGTCAAATATCACGAAATTTCATTAAATGGGGCAGAAGCCCATTGAAAATACATCCATACTAAGTTACAAACTTGGTTCTCAATTATGGGGGGAGTGTTCTCCACCCAAATAATACAATCCAACACAGATTTAGCATGCCTGGCCAGCTGAGCTGATGAGCTGCCTCATTACTGCACCTACTTCCATACAAAGATTTCCATCCCTTGAAACTTTGGAGCAAAGAACCTTCCATAACTTTTTGGATAGAACTCGGGGGTTGGATTAAACCAGAGATTACAGACATAACAGTCAGAGGCGCAATGCCATATGTACATATCTAAGTATTCATACACTATCAAAAAAAAAAAAAAAATACACTGGAGGATGGAGCACTCCTCATTTTAGGTATAATGGGAATTCTTCCGATATTTGTTTCAACTTTTACGTACAACTCTATAAAAAAGTGTGGTTACTATTGTAAATTAAATTTATATATTCTGTCATTCTAACCGTTGAAAGATTGGCTTGATTTAAAGTCTTAATTCTCATTTGTAAACATAATTGTATTCAATAATATTTTGTGGATGACTACCGCGCACCCATGGTGCGGTGGTCACTTCACTAGTATAAATGCTTGTGGAGTGTGGGGGCCAAGGGCCGGGGTTTAAGTTTTTAGGAGGGAGCTTTACACACATATACACTTAAATTAAGTTAGAGTATAAATTTTATCTTGTATAAAAAAAAAAATATTTTATGGATGTTTCAAATTCTAATATTGGTTTCAAATCACTTTAACTCAAATTCTAATATTGGTTTCAAATCAATTTGACTTGTCTTAATAATTCGTTTCAATTATTATTTATTTATTTAAAAAAAAACAACAGATAGTAATCAAACTACAGAAATTTGAAGAACAATGTGACACAATTATGAATATGGGGTAGGTGGAGCAAGTAAGCACATGTTGTTTCTAACCTGTAATTTGTACTTTAGCTCGAGTTGGCTACAACGTGGACCTTTTTTTTTTAATGAAGTTGTAGTCTGTCTAAAGCTTAGAACATATAAACAAACTCTTTTATGACAAAGAAGCTGCGTAATCATTAATCATTAATTATTTCTACGTCCGTGCAATATCTAAAATACCAAATCTCCTGAAATGTCCCCACAAATTCTTAGTTATTCAAACAATAATAAAAACAATCAAACTCCTAATACCAAAATTTTAACCATGTTTGTCATATGTATTATTTTTCATCCTTCCATTCTATCAAAAGGTCTTCAATTTTTTTTTTTTTTTACACAATAGGACTCAATTAAATTGGAAATATGATTATGTGGATTTATGAAATATACAAAACCTTCAATCAAATATTTATATTTTCATATTTTTGGGTTTACTTTTAAAAAATTATTTTCACACTCTTTATATATATATATATATATATATATATTAAAACTCAACTTCTCCACAGAGTGATTCTAATTAGCGTCTCTCTCTCTCTCTAAACACGTTAAAGATGTAATAAATATTGAATAATCTTCTCTCTCTAAACATGATTGTAATAAATAAGGTATAAACAGAGAAAAAAAAAGTTTTTGAATTGAATTAATTTAGATGGTGTGACAAGCAATAAATGTTTAATAATGACATAGACAATTGGATTTTTTAACCATTAGATCTAAAAGAAATCTACAGTCTAAAAAATGTGTAATTTTTGTAAAATTACACCATGTGTGTGTATCTATTTTGGAAGTTTAACTTATAATTTTCTTGTAAATTCTAATCAAATCAAGTAGTAAAATCATTTGTCCTCAAATAAAGGGTTTGAAATTCAATATCCTCTTGACCAAAAACACTATAGTAATGTCTTGATTGAATAATAAAACAAATCATTATGGAAAAAATTATGTGAAAAATCATGAGATCTCTAAGCTATCTCTTAACTTATAAACTTATGCATAGTAGAAAATCATTGTCCTATGTCCAAATTAATGTTTCATGAGGTATTTTGTGCATGAGTTGCAAATTTAATAACTATTATTTATTAAAAAAAATCCACATTTTATAATTTATTTGAAAAGAGAAATATTATGAGAATTTTAAAAATCATAACTTCACGCTAATTTATCAAATGTAGAATGATAATTTTGCTCTATCTACATAATTGAAATTGAGAACTATTATTATATTTTATAAGTATATATATACCTTTTTACAATAGGTTGGAAAATACTTAAGTAGTCCTAGACGTTGGAGCACAACTCCGAAACTACCTAAGTTGTATACAGGGACGGAACCAAGATTCGAACCTGAGGGGAGCCAAAGCTTAAAACAAATTTTTTATGAAAATAAAAACTAACATCTATTTCATATTCAACAAAATACTACATATAAAATAAGTGTTTCTTAAATATTTGATATTATAAAAATGTCAACAAAGTATAACATATAAAATAAGTGTTTCTTAAACATTTTAACACATTTATCAAAATGGAATTCGACGCTATTTCAGAGGAGATCTAAAAATATATATATTTAAGGGCAAATCTTAATTTTTCAAATTACATATGTATACCAGTTTTTTTTTTTTTTTTTTCAATTGGGGGCTATTAAGACCAAAATTTAAAATTTCATCACATGTATATACACTAGTTTTTTTTGGGGGGGAGGGGGTGCCCTAGTGTAGGTCCGTCCTTGGTTGTATAATTCCAAACAAGTTGTCTAGTATTCCGAGACTACTTATGCATTACCTAAAAAAAAGGTTTGTCTGGCGTTCAATAATCTAGTGCTCTTGATCCAGTAAAATACTGATGTTATACTATCCATACAATGAAACGCTCCACCCCATTTTCGGCCAAAGGGGAATTCTTCCTTGACTTGTTTTCAGTACAAATTTATAACGTGTGGTTAGTATTGTACAGTGAATTTAGGCTATGTGCCATTTGTTTTATACCGTGGTCAGTGCCGTATGTATCATTCTGACCTTTTTTTTTTTTTTTTTTTTTTGCAATGACTTTTTTTTTTTTATAGAGAATAGAAATTTTACTTTAGATTAATTTAAGTATAAATATATATATATATATATATATATATATGTATGTATGTATGTGTGTGAAATTCATTCTTGAAAACTTAAACTTTAATTTTTTTATTCTACATCTCACAAATATTTGTACTTAAAGAATAATCGTTACGGGCGATAATAAAATTATTCTGACCATTCAAAGAGATTGGCTTTCTTAAAGTCTTAATTTTCGGCTGTAATAGGTGCAAACATATTTTTATTCAACAAACCCATTAATATATAGTGGATGTTTCAGATTCTATCATGGTTTCAAGTCACTTTGTCATGTCTTGGTCATTCTTTCTTTTTTAATTTAATTTATGTCCACAACAGATAGTAATCAAATTCCAGAGATATGGAACAATGAGACACAATAAAATGTCATGTAGAAGTAATATTTTATATTCGTATGTCAGCTTGTTGACATGATTATAGGCGGTAGCCTTGTAGGTGTCAGAACAGTTGATTATGAGATATTAAAATAATTATTAACAAAAGTCTGCGCAATTTATCAAAATTTACGTCTAATAAAAAGATATTATTGAATATAAGAATGAAAAAAAGTGTTTTTTTTTTAAACTTAATTTATAAAATAAATTTTGTCATAAAGTTAAAAGAGACAAAGAAAGTTTTACAATATATATTTTTTCAAAATTATTAGATGTATTATGATTAATGTACGACAAATGCAATACTAATGACTTTTTTAACAAAAATGGTGCTTCATTCATTATAAATGATAAAAATTGCGTTCATGACATTGATGTTTTCTTTGTTGACTAGTATAAAATTAGTAGTGCAGTAGTTCTATTTGCGTCTTTATTTGTTCGTTTCTCTTGGTTGTTGAGACAGAACCATCTTTAGCTGCCATTCTATCTGCAACTACAATTCCTTCTGTTGAGAACTCTTTAAACCGACTGTCAATGCCAACCATGCCCTCCACTATAAAATTCTCAATCAGTCCAAAATTTTTTTTAATTACCCACAATACCCTTAGCACACAATGGTCCTTAGTTAAATATGATGTAGGAAATGTCAAAATGCTAGTTAATTGTTTTGTCATTTTCTTGAAGGGTAAAAAAAAATTGATGGGTCTTTTTTAGTTTTTTCTTTTAAATAATTCAATAGTCAGAGAGAGAGAGATTTAAACTTTTGATATTTCAAGAAATGTCAACTTGTAAAACTACAAGACACGAGTTTTTTATTTATTTGAAGTTTTCGATGCACGAAAATATGGCAATTTGGTAATCTAGCATTGTGTCTCTTGCATGTATATATATGTATGGTCTGCATATCGAAACACTTTGACAGGCAGGGCATATATACAGTCTGTCTAGGTAGTGTTGCGAGAGAGACAGATTGAGAGTTGAACTGTTGAATAATCCTCTTTTGTAATGCTTCTTGCTCAAATGAGTATTCCAGCCACAGTTGCACATTCTATATAGTAGTCTTTTCTCTCTATGACTATGACTATGGTGCTACATGGTGCTGAGATGCTCATTTGGGCAAGCAATGTTACAAGTGGAAGTTTTTGCACCATGGGTCATCATCTCGTCTCTCTCGGCTACCAGAAATTTGATCAGCCTGTGTCAGATAAGTTTTTTTTTTTTCCCCTTATATGTTTTTTTTTTTCCTGCTAGCCAAACAAACAAGAGTTGTAGTCAATATAGAGTTATTGCCAGGGAAGAGGTTTCTTTGGTTTTTCTACATAACTAACATTTTCATTTCATGTGGTACTAGTAATCAAATTTTGTGTAGCCCTTTGGAGTTATTTCTGAAAAGATCATATATATATATATATATATATTTCTGTCATTTAAATCCAAAAAAGAAGAGAAATGAAAAGAAAAGATGATATATAACTAAAGAGGTATAGGTTAAATGAGTTCATAACCAAGGTAAGGGTTGTGAAAATCCTTATCAACCATTTGGTTGATTTGTAGACTCTGAACTTTGGGAGGCATTTTTGTGATATTCTCTTCTGAAATTATTAATTTATTTTTGGTGAAAGCGAAAATTTATTAATGCAGATCAAGAAGTACAAAGTTCAGAAAGTGAACATAAGAAAGAGGACCACACAAAACTATCGCTAGAAGTACTGCCCAGTGTTAACCGTCAACACATTCGATTTCTATATATATGGAAGGTACAATTGGTTCATCAAAAAAAAAAAAAAAAATACAATTGAATCAACCATCTAGCTAACCCATCAGTACAACTACATGCAAGTAAACACAGTGAGATACTAGATCTTCAACCATAACAATTTAAAATTTTATATTTATTTACCTTTAAAAAAAATTTTGGAACTATCTTGAATTTTTTTATGTCAATAAAATTAAATTTTAGTCTATAATTTAAGCAACTTAACAATATATCGGGGTTTTTCAAGCAAAAAGGAAAAACTCAAAAAAAAAATTGAACTAAAATCTTTAAAAAAAATTTATAATAAAATGACTACAGGCTGGGTAGTGGCTTGATTCATTCGAATAAGCACACTGCCCAATACAACACAATTTTCTCATTTTTAATTATTTTTTCTTGTTCTTAATCACACACGTCTTCTGTCTCCTCAATTTTTACATTTCATACTTTTAAATTTTATCACATCTTCATCTACACTTTTACATCTACGTTTTGCATTCCTCCTTATTTATAACTTATGTGCCTTCTACCAATACCGGTGCTGCAATGCCTCTTCTCAAGTTTTGAGTCTCAAATTTCTTAATACGATTTTTTTTTAGCTGTACATGTACCTTTGTTCATTTCATTTATTTATTTTTTTTTTTTCCTTTTGAGGTTTTTTGGTTTATAGAATGCAAATTTGATTTGGATTTAAGAACAAATTTTTTTTTAAGTACAAATTACTTCATGCCGGCCGAATCTTGAATTTCGGCCAGTATTTACCGAAACACCCGAAATAAATCGGAATGTCCTGAAATTTTTTCCGAACTGGAATAGGGTGGGTTACTGTTCCGATTTGTTTATTGGCACGGTATTTGACGGAACGGAATGGAATTAACAATGTTGAATCAAACCTAATTACCTAAAAGCTAAAAAGAAATAAGATTGTGTAATTTATGCTTCTTAAGGAACATCTTAAACAAAATTTCTGGAGCCGCTACTGTAACTTCTTGTTGGAATTTCATTAATCATTTAATCAGATTAACAATCTGATAATGACTTGACTCCGATTCTTCTCGTTGAGCTATGTGGCATGGAAACCACAGCTTCTTTTTGTCTGGTCTCAAAAATCCCAAGAAACTCACAAGAATGAAACTTGGAAAGTGATATGGGATTGGGGGGTTTTCTCGCAAACCACAAAACCAAGCTGGAAAAAAATTGTATTAGGATTTTCTTAGAGTTATAAGGATAATTCCTTTTAGGGTACCTAAACTCTTATTTATATATTTGAAATTAGTGGATTGAATTTTGTTATATCATTAAATAAATACTAAAATGATGATAGTTAACGCTTTTTTTTTTAATACAAGATAGAATTTTTACTCTAGTCTAATCTAAGTTATATGTGTGTAAGCTCACTCTTGGAGACTTGAACTTCGGCCCTTGCTCCCCACATGCCACAAGCACTTATACTTATGGAGTAACCATAGTACCAAGAGTGAGAGGTGATACATTTTTTAAAAATAAATGCTGATGAAGTGATAAAATTCAATCTATTCATTTCAAAATGAATAGATATAATTTTAGGGACTCGATGATAGAGTTACACTAGGGACTCTTTAAATTCATAATAAGTAATTATTTGTTTTTGATTTGATAACCTTTTGATAAAAAAAAAAAGGTTTAGAATGGGATTAATTCTCTTCAAATGCTTTCACTCCAAAATCGAAATGTTGAATTTTAGTGCTTATTCACCCCCTCCTTCCACCAAAATTAGAAATACAATCTAAATTTAAGTCCCAAAATTTTGGAGTCAATTGCATTTATTATAAGATAAAATGTTAGTCCAAAAGTGCAACTACCACAACCTTAGTTCCACATCCACTATGCAAGGAAGGAGCCATGTCAAAAAAGAATAAATCACCATAAGAAAAGGAAAATAATCAAAATTAAAAACGGATTAGCTTCTATTAATTATAATCTTGATGGGATTGAAATAATTCAAGGCTAAAATATTGATTTCATTCCTAAATTTTGCACAAAGGTCCTTTTACATGCATAAAATTTGTATGATGCTCCAATTTATATCTTTCCATCCACCTTTTATATTACATGGACCAATTTCTTATTTAAAAAAAGCCCTTAGGTACACATGGCACCAATCATGTAGTGACATACGTACTGACACCCCAATTAGTACTCATGCAAGGGTCTCTCTCAATTTAAAATTAAAATTGGAAATAAGATTTTGCACATAATTTCAGTTGCATTTTAAGATGTGTGTAAAATAATTTGTGTGCAACAAATATAACCATGCAACAATATTAAATAGTCAACATCAATATCAAATGAATGATAAAAGTTAATTAATAAATTAATTGTTTTAAGATCAGAGATAAAAAGCTAAAACTTAGCTTTTACATATATATATATATATATATATATATATATATATATATATATATATATAAAAGTATTACAACTACCATTCTAACCTATAAAAATAAATCTGATCGATGCTTACTATCAAACTAAATCTTGACTCGAGTTAGGATTTACCAAGTCTAAATTTCAGTTAACATAGTATATTGACTTGAACCTAATTAAGTAAGATAAAATACAATATAAGGAAAATTTAGAGTGTCCATTTCCATACATTTGTAAGTTAGACAAAATTTCGTTACAAAATTGGTTGTAGCCCTTACTCAATAAAATAAACATTATTACATATTTTGGAAATCTAACTGTTGAATTGGATACTTTTTACGCTCAATTGGATATTATTTATTGTATGATCTATAAGTTTATATTTTATGCATAATTTTAAATTACAAAAATTTGCAATTTAAACAATTTATTGATGACACAGTTATTGATCTTTAATTTTCTAAAAATTTTGCAAGTATGGAGAATATAAGAAGAAGATGTGATCCAACGGTGGATTTGTTAAAATCCACCTCAATAAAAAGATATTGAATAATGTTGTAATTTTATAGCTAAACTTTGACCTTATAAGTTTCTCTCGCTTTATATACATTTAAGCTTGGTGCTTGTTAAGGGTGTGTTTGGATACCGCTTATTTGCAAAATAATTTTTAAATGTGTGAATAGTGCTGTGAGACCTAAATTTACCTAGAAATCTGTTAAAAATGAGTTTGGTGGTATGTGAACAGTATCACTAGGGCCCACTAAAAAAATGTGATCGCGCGGATTGGCAAAAGGTCAATCCAAACGCACAATAAGTACAAAAAAAGACAAAAAAAATTGTCAGAAAAAGTTAAAAAAAAAACAGTAAATAGTACCTACAAAACTGAAAAAATGACATAAGCTGCAAGGAAAAACAAAACAAAAATTTTGTCCAAGAAAAGTAAAAAATACTGTGGTTACACAACCCAAATTATATATATAAAATTTGGCTTCGAGTTAGGATTTAACAATTCTAGGGCTAAGTTTTGAACTAAAACTAAGACATCCTTACATGGGATGAGACTTAGGACATGTACATTTTCCTTTTGAATTAATGCGTACTGTACGTTTGTTTCAGTATGTACATACAAGGGCCAAGTCCATGTGCTACATGTACTCTCCCTTGTGTTAATTCCAAAAAAATAAGTCACATTTATATACATTTAAGCTTGGTGCTTGTTAAGGGTGTGTTTGGATACCACTTATTTGCAAAATAATTTTTAAATGTGTGAATAGTGTTGTGGGACCTAAATTTACCTAGAAATCTGTGAAAAATGAGTTTGGTGGTATGTGAACAGTACCACTGGGGCCCACTAAAAAAATGTGATCGCGCGGATTGGCAAAAGGTCAATCCAAACGCACACTAAGTACAAAAAAAGACAAAAAAAATTGTCAGAAAAAGTTAAAAAAAAAAAAAGTAAATAGTACCTACAAAACTGAAAAAATGACATAAGCTGCAAAGAAAAACAAAAAAACAAAACAAAAATTTTGTCCAAGAAAAGTAAAAAATACAGTGGTTACACAACCCAAATTATATATATATATATATATATATATATAATTTGGCTTCGAGTTAGGATTTAATAATTCTAGGGCTAAGTTTTGAACTGAAACTAAGACATCCTTACATGGGATGAGACTTAGGACTTGTACATTTTCCTTTTGAATTAATGCGTACTGTACGTTTGTTTCAGTATGTACATACAAGGGCCAAGTCCATGTGCTACATGTACTCTCCCTTGTGTTGTGTCCAAAAAAATAAGTCACATGTATACAGTATACATTCTATTCTACTATTTATATGTCTTTAAATGTATGCAGAGGCAGAGCTATGTGTACCACTACATTAAATGTTCTGCACCTAACCAACTGGCCATATGTATATGAAAATGACGTATGAACAGTGATATTTAGTTTTACAGCTACACACAAAGTTTCCAGGAGGGTTTTGATAGGGCAAGCATTTAGGAGATCACCTACATAATCAACAAATGAAAGCTAGGATCAGAAAGAGTAAGACTATATAAAGGAATAGCCTCTATGAAAAATGGAGCATGTAATTAGAGAGAAAAGAAAAGGACTATTTGTACTTAGAAAAAGCTTGGGTAAATACAAGAACATTTCATTCTCGAACTAAACCGAGTGTTATTCCCTTCAAATTGTGTTTTTTTTTATCTTTCTGGCATGAATCCAATCTATTGTGGCCTAGACTTGATTTACCGAATCTTTTACCTGTAAAATCTACTCTCTAATAAATATATTATTTTGGGTTTGTTGGGCTATCATCCATTTTCGTTGGGTTGAGGGTCTAATTCTAGTCCTTACAAGTATAAGAGTGTGTTTGGATATCGCTTATTTGCAAAATAATTTTTAAATGTGTGAATAGTGCTGTGGGACCTAAATTTACCTAGAAATCTGTGAAAAATGAGTTTGGTGGTATTTGAACAGTACCACTGGGGCCCACTAAAAAAATGTGATCGCGCGGATTGGCAAAAGGTCAATCCAAACGCACACTAAGTACAAAAGAAGACAAAAATAATTGTCAGGAAAAGTTTAAAAAAAACAGTAAATAGTACCTACAAAACTGAAAAAATGACATAAGCTGCAAAGAAAAACAAAAAAAACAAAACAAAAATTTTGTCTAAGAAAAGTAAAAAATACTGTGGTTACACAACCCAAATTATATATATATATATATATATATATATATATATATATATATATATATATATATATATATAATTTGGCTTCGAGTTAGGATTTAACAATTCTGGGGCTAAGTTTTGAACTGAAACTAAGACATCCTTACATGGGATGAGACTTAGGACATGTACATTTTCCTTTTGAATTAATGCGTACTGTACGTTTGTTTCAATATGTACATACAAGGGCCAAGTCCATGTGCTACATGTACTCTCCCTTGTGTTGTGTCCAAAAAAATAAGTCACATTTATATACATTTAAGCTTGGTGCTTGTTAAGGGTGTGTTTGGATACCGCTTATTTGCAAAATAATTTTTAAATGTGTGAGTAGTGCTGTGGGACCTAAATTTACCTAGAAATCTGTGAAAAATAAGTTTGGTGGTATGTGAACAGTACCACTGGGGCCCACTAAAAAAATGTGATCGCGCGGATTGGCAAAAGGTCAATCCAAACGCACACTAAGTACAAAAAAAGACAAAAAAAAATTGTCAGAAAAAGTTAAAAAAAAAAACAGTAAATAGTACCTACAAAATTGAAAAAATGACATAAGCTGCAAAGAAAAACAAAAAAAACAAAACAAAAATTTTGTCCAAGAAAAGTAAAAAATATTGTGGTTACACAACCCAAATTATATATATAAAATTTGGCTTCGAGTTAGGATTTAACAATTCTAGGGCTAAGTTTTGAACTAAAACTAAGACATCCTTACATGGGATGAGACTTAGGACATGTACATTTTCCTTTTGAATTAATGCGTACTGTACGTTTGTTTCAGTATGTACATACAAGGGCCAAGTCCATGTGCTACATGTACTCTCCCTTGTGTTGTGTCCAAAAAAATAAGTCACATGTATACACTATACGTTCTATTCTACTATTTATATGTCTTTAAATGTATGCAGAGGCAGAGCTATGTGTACCACTACATTAAATGTTCTACACCTAACCAACTGGCCATATGTATGTGAAAATGACGTATGAACAGTGATATTTAGTTTTATAGCTACACACAAAGTTTCCAGGAGGGTTCTGATAGGGCAAGCATTTAGGAGATCACCTACATAATCAACAAGTGGAAGCTAGGATCAGAAAGAGTAAGACTATATAAGGGAATGGCCTCTATGAAAAATGGGGCATGTAATTAGAGAGAAAAGAAAAGAACTATTTGTACTTAGAAAAAGCTTGAGTAAATATAAGAACATTTCATTCTCGAACTAAACCGAGTGTTATTCCCTTCAAATTGTGTTTTTTTATCTTTCTGGCATGAATCCAATCTATTGTGGCCTAGACTTGATTTACTGAATCTTTTACCTGTAAAATCTACTCTCTAATAAATATATTGTTTTGGGTTTGTTAGGCTATCATCCATTTTCGTTGGGTTGAGGGTCTAATTCTAGTCCTTACAAGTATAATTTTAATTACAATTTATTTATTAATTTTTAGCTTAGATTGGTGAAGGAGTAAAAAAATTTTGGTCCTAGTGTTTACTGTATATGAAAAAAAAAAATCAAATAGCTTATGAATAAGTTCGAGCTTCTTTAATAAAAAAAATAAACTATAATCTGGTTTGGTAATGGACTCAAGCTTAAGTCGTATTCAAAATAATAAACAAATTTTAATAACATAAAGATGGAAGGATAGGCTGCTGAGTTCAAAATTGACTAGCTGTGCAAATATTGATCAATTATCAGTAAAAAATAAAAATACACTTTATCTTTTACCAAGACGAATGATTTATCAAGTGTGATATATTAGAATAACGTTGACAATGTTAATATTTAATAATAATAATAGTTTGAATTACCAAAAGTAATTCATATTTATGGCCATTTACATTTCCTTTGAAAAGACATCTTCTCCTCAAACCTTCCAATGCATATATATCAGCAATTGTATAGTTGTATTGCATTAAAATATTTGTTTGCACTTGACTATTGTTTTTTTTTTTTTTAAAGAAAAAGACAAAGTGGGTTTATGTTTTTATGGTGAGCCTGTAGTGTGTACTTGACAATCGATATTAATGAATTCAAAATTTAGGGAGGTTGAGACTGATGGATCTCTGCTCCCACGTTGTCGAATCATGGTCTCTTGATTGTGATCATTGGTATGGACAAAATATTTTGATTATGAGTTGGCAATGTTATGATGACTTTCTGTCCTAGAGGAAAAATGATATCATGTATGTGATATATGTATCACATATTCATATATGTACCAACTCGGTCTTGAGAGTTATTGTAGCAAGTGAAAAAAAAAAAAAAAAATCAACCTCCAAACCTTTACATATATAAGTAGTTTAAAATAATATATATATCAACCTCCTTTTAAATATAAGAAAACAGCAATTACAGTTAAATTTTTGTAGAAAAAAAAAGTCCCCTATTAAGCTTTGTGATAAAATAATTGATACGTTGAAATTCCTAATTTTACAATCTAGATACTTATTATTTTTGTAGTCTACTTTTCCTTTGTTAGGCGATAGTATTTCCCTATTTTCCTTTGGCTTGCAATCCATGTTTTGTTCATAATATATATGATTTAATTAAATGTTGCAAATATGTAATTCGGTAAAACAGAAATTTAATTGTATCTACTATTCTTGACATATATAAAACTTAGGAGGATTGTCAATTTTTTGCAAAATTTCCGGAAGTCACTATTGTTTCTTTATGCACAAGCAATAAGTGTAATTTAATAAAACAAAAAACTTATAAGAAAATTATTCTTTAGAATATGTTTATGACAATTCCCTTTCCACCATTTTAAGCAAAGATTATTCCCAACAAAAGCAAGATCTGTCTTTAGCCTAAGCACATAGCTTTAGCAACTAGCAGATTCTCAGTTTCAAGTATGAACTACTTGCTTATACTAAAAAAAAGGAAAAATTAGAATACTAAAACACTTAATTTGACTAGACATTTGTTGACAAAATTTCCTCCCAAACTGCAAAAAGATTATGATAGAACAGATTCAAAGTGTCATCTAAAGCAAGCACAAAAGATAAAGCTCTCTCATAGCACACTTTCAACCATTAGAACCAAAATCTTCCCCAATCACAAAGCAAAGCATCTCAAGGTTACTTCTTCAGCAATGGCTGCTTCCATTGTACCATTCATCATCATCTTCACCTCCACACTAGAGTCATGGACAACGCCATTGCCATCATTTTTGCTTCAATGGTCAGCCAAATCTTGCTTCTCCTTGCATCAACTCTGTTCCAAGGTACGTCCATACACAAACATTAGGCCTATATTCAAAAGTTTGGCATTTTTGGCCTTTACACTTAGCTTTAACTTTGTACACTTTGATTTGAACTATAATACTAAGAAAAGTCTAAAAATTCAACTATGTTGTTTTCAGGTGTGCAAGGATCCATTGGGGTCAACTTTGGCACAGTGGCAAATGATCTTCCTCCAGCACCCCAAGTTGCACATTTCCTTGTAGAATCCACCATTATCGACCGCATCAGGCTCTTCGATTCCAACCCTGAAATATTGCAAGCCTTTGCTCACACAGGAATTGAGGTCACAATCACTGTCCCTAATGACCAAATCCCCCACCTAACCAAGCTAAGCTTTGCTGAACAATGGGTTAAAACCAATGTCCAAGCTTATACACCAGCCACCAATATAGTCCGAATTTTAGTAGGCAATGAAGTATTATCCACAGCTAATAAATTGTTCATTGCAAGCCTTGTCCCAGCCATGCAGACCCTTCACACAGCACTTGTGGCGGCCTCTTTGGACCCAAAAATTAAGGTTTCTACACCCCACTCTTTGGGCATTTTATCAACCTCAAGCCCACCATCCACTGGAAAATTTAGACAAGGCTATGACACCCATGTGTTTAAACCATTGTTTAACTTCCTTAGATCCACCAATGCACCTTTCATGGTAAATCCATATCCATATTTCGGGTATTCAGGTGACACATTGGATTATGCACTTTTTAGGCCCAATCCAGGGGTTCTTGATGAGAACACTAAGCTTACATACACAAACATGTTGGATGCACAATTGGATGCAGTTTTTTCAGCCATGAAACTGCTGGGCTTTGAGGACCTCGAAATAGTTATTGCGGAAACGGGTTGGCCTTCGGAGGGAGATTCGGGCCAAGTTGGCGTTAGCCCAGAGAATGCTGCTGAATACAATGGAAATCTTATGAGACATGTCAACTCAGGTGCTGGGACACCTCTCATGCCCAACAGGACATTTGAGACATTCATTTTTGCTCTATTCAACGAAAATCTCAAGCCCGGCCCAATAGGCGAGAGGAACTTCGGGTTGTTTCGGCCCGATATGACGCCCGTCTATGATATAGGGATCATGCAGCCCACGGTAGCTGCCGCAGCCGATAATCACCATAAAACATTTTTGCTAATCATCATTATGCTAATTCTTGATTGGTTTGTGGACTTGGCTCTGGCAGGGTAGATCATCCGTTCCTATGAACCCAAGCCCATATGAGAGCCCAGGCCCAGCGGTTCCACCAATCGGCCAAAGCCCAACTTTGCAGCCAGTTGAAGGAAAAAGATGGTGTCTGCCTAAATCAGGGGTTGATCAAGATGCTTTGCAAAGGAATATTGATTATGTTTGTGGGCTGGGCTTGGACTGTGGGCCGATCCAAGAAGGAGGGATGTGTTTTGATCCAAATACAGTTCGGGCCCATGCAGCTTATGCTATGAATTTGTACTATCAAGTAATGGGAAGTTATGAGTATGATTGTGATTTTGAACATTCTGGAGTCCTCACAGATGTGGATCCGAGTAAGTCTCATATATACTCCTCCTTCTTCTTCCTTATTTATTTAAATTTAAATTTTTTTTTTTTATTATAAATTTGTATTTATTTTTTTGAAGGCATTGATTTCATTTATCTTTTATTTTGAACAGGCTATGGAAGGTGCAAATATTGAGAATGAGCTGAATTGCAAAGGATACTCGCTAGAGATTGACCATTGCTACAAGTCAATGCAGGCTTTTAAAGCTATTATAGTATTATTATTATTATTATCTCCTTTTCTTTTTTGAGGATAGAATAAGTGATTAGTAATATGTGTTTCTAGACATGGACACGTAGTGTTAGTCAAAATTCATAGCAGCTTGATCGATTTTCACTGGCTTATTATAGATAGTCATCAATGTTAAAGGAAGATAATTCATTAAACAAAATTTTACTTTCTGATTTTATTTTTTGAAACTTCAACAAACAATGGATGTGCTTTGCAGCAATCTAGTATGTTACCAGTATTTTTTTTAGTGCAATTGCTTGGCATAAACTCTCTCTCTCTCTCTCTCTCTCTCTCTCTCTATGGATATATAATAATAAATTTTGTTAAGAAAGAGGAGATATATAATAAGATTAAGCCATCTCCATTCATCAGACTACAAATCCAACAACCAAAGGGGATGAAGAATATAATTCATGCAACTGAAATATTATTGATTCATGATTCATTAAATTTATCCAACCACAGGAGAATGCTCTTTGGAAATTACATGAATGACTGGGCTGTTTGCTTAAAGCTAGCTTATTTGCTTAAAATCATTTACATGCGTTCAAAATAAGTCAAGTTAGCTACTTAGCTAGCTTATTTGCTTAATGTTACTCATTTTATCTCATATTTTAGCAAATAATATAACCAAACATAAAGCCCCATAATATATGTGTCCTTTTGGCAACAACTTATTTGACTTTTTATTTACTATTTTTTTTATTAGAGGTGGGTTAAATTATACTTATACTTAGAAAAAAAATGAGGTTTTTAAAAGTTATACAAAAACAACATAAGTTAGAAGTTACACAAAAAATATTGGTGGCAAATGAATAGTGGCATCTCTACCTTAGAGCATTCACAAATCACAATTGGCCTTGCAAATGGCATATGTAAGCAAACTTTAGCATTAAAGTACTAAAAGGCCCCAACATTTGGTCTTGTATTGGTTTGGTATCCTAAAAAAATTTAGAATTGTGCTACAATTGTGATGGTACTATAGCACAATTGTAAAAAGAAATAATATTTTTTTATTCATTCCTCTCTCCTCCCACTCTCTGTCTCACGTCTCAATCTCTATCTCTCTCTCTCCTTGTCTCATTTCTAGCTTTTATTTATGTTTTGAAATATATTATTTTATTGTGTAGATACATTATTTTAATGTGTTGCATTGTAAAATAAAAATTGGGATGTTGGGTGTATTGTAAAATAGTATGATATAATTGATAAAATAGTTTTTTGATATGGTAAAATAGAATAGGATAGAATTTCCAGATGGGAATGCTCTTATAGTTATAGTGGGTATGTATCCAACCTCCAAGGTTCAATCTCCAACATATTCATCTTGTAACAACTTATTCCCTAGATGGACTATATAATAAAATATATGTGGATGATAATTTGTATTGCCATGCAATTGGTTGCAATGACCTCCTTAAAATTGGTTGCCTATAGTTCGATTGCGGTAATTAATGATTTGGAACAAATCTCTTACTTACTACAGCATTTCAAATTACCACAAAAAAAAAAAAAAGACATCTTAAAGAGAAGAAGAAAATAACCAAGATATTATTAGATCTTACTTTCAATAGCTTTGCTATTGCACGGATTTCCAACTAGAATACATTTAAAAAGAGCAAATTAAACCAAACACTTGAATGTATTAATTAGACCAATAGTAGCAAGACAACTGCAACCTTAATGGTCTGTTTGGATGGAGGGAGGAAGGAGGGAGAGTGGAGGGGAGTAGAGTAGAGTTGGCCAAAAATAAGCTAATTTTGTGCTAAATCTACTTTACTCTACTCTACTCTCCTCCCTCCCCTTCAATCTAAACGGACCATAGCCTTCCAAGTTTTAAGCTTTTGCACATCAACTTATGACTCAAAATGCCAATGGCCTTGTAGCCAAGTGGCACCAGGGTTCCTTTGTGACTTGTTGCTCGAGGGTTCTATCCCCGCACTTACCTAGCAAAAAAAAAAAAAACTTATGACTCGAAATCACCTATAAGCCAACGTGGTAACTACCAAGCTACTATTGTCCATACATCTCATATTGATGGCAAAGGTCAAAGAGAAAGTGATCTCAAAATGGCAAGAACCACATAGTGATGCCCAGACTAATTATCACCCACATAGTGATCAACCAAGTGTCATTATTAAAGATGACAAGAACCACTGCCCCCATGTTGATTTATTAACTTCTGTAAAGGGTTATATGCATGGTTGTCAAAATCGCGATTTGAATCGTAAAATTGCATGATTTTACGATCTCACCTTACCAAAAAGTTTAAAATCGTAGCAGGATCACAAAAATGGTAGGATCATATGTATGATCATGTAGGATCGTAGGATTGTATGGGATCCTACCGATCCTACCATTTGGCTTGATTTTTTATTTTATTTTTATTTTTTTAAGTGGGATTCATTTGGGTAAGATAATCCACCTAACCCACAAGTCCAACGGGTTATTAATAGCCCAATAATGAATTGAAGTCCTAAATTTAACCCTATGTCAACATAAAATCTCAAAAAAAACCTATGGTAGTAAAGTTTAACGTTTTCAAAAACAAAACCTAAAATATTTAGAAACACTAAGCTCTAGCACCTCTATCTCGCGCCTCCTCAGTCCTCTGTCAAAAATCCAACACCTTTCAGCCCTCTTAATGGTGAGCCACTTCTGCCTTTATGCATTCTTAAGTTTAACGTTTTAAAAAACAAAACCTAAAATATTTAGAAACATTCATATTAGAAGAACCTTAGAATGAGAATTCTCTTTTGGATTTCACATTTGTAATTAGCTAGTTTACCTTAGATTGAGAATTCTCTTTTGGATTACATATTGCAAATTTGTAGTTAGTTAGTTTTTATATGCTAATTAGCCTAACTTATTTTGGATTTGGATAGAATTTGGAAAACATTTTCCATGTGTAGATAATACTTTAGTACTTAGTTGCTAATTAAACATGTACTGAACTTTTTAGATAAATTATGTCAAAAGTTATATATATTTTGTTTCGTTAGAATGACATAAGGACGATGTAGTGCGTGCAAATTACATTTTATTATGCAATTTTTTTAATGGGTAGATTCATATTTTAAGTGATTATATAACATACAAAGTCACTATCAATAGGTTTTTTGCTTAAAATCTAAAAATAGGTAGGATCTTACGATCCACGATTCGATTTTACGATCCACGATCCTACCTACCTTCCACAATCCTACGTAGGATCCCCATTTTAACAACCTTGGTTATATGGGTGGAAAGTAGACCCCCGACAAACATAGAACTCATCTTGTAATTAGACAATACCAAATACTCTTTGACATACTCCCCTTTCATAGCACTACTCATATATTAAGATTTGGACTCATTATTCATGTGAGAGAATGTAGTAAAGATTATTATATTACTCCGAAAATACTTATAATTTGTATATTAAATAATTATCACACACTTTCTCAGTGTGCATATGACAATCGATTATGAGCTTACTTTTTGCTTAAATTATCTACTATTTGCAGATTCCACAATATTTTTTTTTCTCAAATTCATTTCAAATAATCTAAAGATTATTATATTACTCTGAAAATACTTATTGTAAGGACACAATTCGAGCCTGGACCCACAATTAGAAGGAGATGGGTCTGAAAAACCTTTTTACAATGAAATATGTAGAGAGTTGGCTTGAAATCTAGATTCTAATAATATTTAGCTGACAAAAGATGATGGTCTTTGATCACAATGACATATATGAGGAACTGTTTATATGAATATGAAATAAATCTTCTCCTCGGATACAAGCCGAGGAAGACTTATATTACTGTTTCCCAAGATAGATTACAAGTATGGATAGTCAAGTTAACAATGTATTTTCTCTCTATTTTTCTCTACCAAAAGAATCCTCTCTCTTACCGAAGGTCCCTTCTCCCTTTTATACTCTCTTCTTCTTCTTTCCCTTCTCACCTTCCACCTCATGATTAGACCGCTGGTTTAGATACTTGTCCCATCCACCTTCCCTGAAATCTTTGGAGATAGGGGCCAAGTTTCAAGCTTGATATTCAGGTCTCACTTCCCCATTAATGTGGCTAGAATATCAGTTGCAGAGCATTTAATGCGGGGGCGGTAATAACAGCTTTATCTTAAATATTCCACCGCCCTTCTTCTTACGTGTACTATGTCTTCCCCATCCTATAAGAATTTCTAGAACATAGCATGTGGATATCAAACAACCATTCTCCTACCTCAGCTTCACCTCACTGAGGACACAATCTTCCTTGGACATATTTATTCAGACATTATCTCTTCTTTACCTAGTATTTTCTTATGAGTTAGTATTCATACACTCTAGGATCATTCCACGTCCTCGAACTGGGCTTCTAGCCCAAAAAATACTCTTGGGGCACCCTACATATATTCCTAGGCCCAATGACCCTACATTTATAATTTGTATATTCAATAATTACTGCACACTTGCTATTATTACACACTTTTTCAGTGTGCAT
This sequence comes from Castanea sativa, assembly GCF_040712315.1. Lineage (NCBI taxonomy): Eukaryota > Viridiplantae > Streptophyta > Magnoliopsida > Fagales > Fagaceae > Castanea > Castanea sativa. Next base: position 7,103,703 of record NC_134024.1, read on the forward strand.
AAGACAATCGATTATAAGCTTAACTTTTGGTTAAATTATCCACTATTTGCAAATTCCACAATATATTTTACTTTCTAATTTTATTTTTTGAAACTTCAACAAACAATGGATGTGCTTTGTAGCAATCTAGTATGTTACCAGTTTTTTTTAGTGCAATTGCTTGGCATAAACTCTCTCTCTCTCTCTCTCTCTCTCTCTCTAGATATATAATGATAAATTTTGTTAAGAAAGAGGAGATATATAATAAGATTAAGCCATCTCCATTCATCAGACTACAAATCCAAAAACGAAAGGGGATGAAGAATATTATTCATGCAACTGAAATATTATTGATTCATGATTCATTAAATTTATCCAACCACAGGAGAATGCTCTTTGGAAATTACATGAATGATTGGGCTATTTGCTTAAAATCATTTACATGCGTTCAAAATAAGTCAAGTTAGCTACTTAGCTAGCTTATTTGCTTAATGTTACTCATTTTATCTCATATTTTAGCAAATAATCTAGCCAAACATCAAGCGCCATATTATATGTGTCATTTTGACAACAATTTATTTGACTTCTTATTTACTGTTTTTTATTAAAGGTGGGTTAAATTATATTTAGAAAAAAAAATGAGGTTTTAAAAAGTTATACAAAAACAACATAAGTTAGAAGTTAAACAAAAAATATTGGTGGCAAATGAATAGTGGCATCTCTACCTTAGAGTATTCACAATTGGCCTTGCAAATAGCATATGTAAGCAAATTTTAACATTAAAGTACTAAAAGGCCCTAGCATTTGGCCTTGTATTGGTCTGGTATCCTAAAAATATTTAGAATTGTGCTACAATACCATCACAATTTTGTGATGGTACTATAGCACAATTGTAAAAGGAAATAATATTTTTTTATTCATTCTTCTCTCCTCCCACTCTCTGTCTCATGTCTCAATCTCTATCACTCTCTCCATGTCTCATTTTTGGCTTTTATTTATGTATTGAAATATATTATTTTAATGTGTTGCATTGTAAAATAAATTATTGGGATGTTGGATGTATTGTAAAATAGTATGATATAATTGATAAAATAGCTTTTTGAGATAGTAAAATAGAATATGATATAATTTCTAGATTGGAATGCTCTTATGGTGGGTATATATCCAACCTTCATGGTTCAGTCTCCAACATATTCATCTTGTAACAACTTATTCCCTAGATGGACTATATAATAAGATATATGTGGATGATAGTTTGCATTGGCATGCAATTGGTTGCAATGACCTCCTTAAAATTGGTTGCCTATAGTTCGATTGTGGTAATTAATGATTTGGAACAAATCTCTTACTTACTACAACATTTCAAATTACCACAAAAAAAGACATATTGAAGAGAAGAAGAAAATAACTAAGATATTATTAGATCTTACTTTCAATAGCTTTGCTATTGCACGGATTTCCAACTAGAATACATTTAAAAAGAGCAAATTAAACCAAACACTTGAATGTATTTGAATGCATTAATTAGCCCAATGGCAGCAAGACAACTGCAACCTTAATGGCTTGTTCGGATGGAGGGAGGAAGGAGGGGGAGTAGAGGGGAGTAGAGTAGAGTTAGATAAAAATATGCTAATTTTGTGCTAAATCTATTCTACTTTACTCTACTCTCCCTCCCTCTCTCCCTCCCTCCCTCAATTCATACGGACCATAACCTTCCAAGTTTTATCACATCAACTTATGACTCGAAATGACCTATAAGCCAACGTGGTAACTACCAAGCTACTACTGTCCATACACCTCATATTGATGGCAAAGGTCAAAGAGAAAGTGATCTCAGAATGGCAAGAACCACATAGTGATGCCTAGACTAATTATCACCCACATAGTGATCAACCAAGTGTCATTATCAAAGATGACAAGGATCACCGCCCCCATGTTGATTTATTACCTAGTGTAAAGGGTTACATGGGTGCGAAGTAGACCCCCCACAAACATAGAACTCATCTTCTAATTATACAATACCAAATACTCTTTGACACACATCCCTAGCACTACTCATATATTAAGATTAGTACTCACCATTCATGTAAGATGATGTAGTAAAGATTATCATATTACTCCAAAAATACTTATAATTTGTATGTTCAATAATTACTAAGCACTTTCTTAGTGTGCATATGACAATCGATTATAAGTTAATTTTTTGCTTAAATTATCTATTATTTACAGATTCTACAATATTTTTTTTCCTCAAATTCATTTCAAATAACTTTTTGTCTCACATTATCTAATTAAACTACAAAAAACAATTAATTTCCAAACCAGCAAAAAAGTACATACGATCCAAGACGACAATACGAGATATATATTTCGCAAAAAATTTATTTATTTTTAAAAAAATATTTTCCCAATTTATATATATACACATGCAGATCACTATCATACGACTGGCGCAGGAGATATTTATTTTATCCCTCCTTTAAAAGACCCAAAAAAGAAAAAGAAAAAAAAGTACATATATATAGTCAATCAATACTGTGCGTCCTCTTTCCACCTGGCGCAAACAAAAAAAAAAACACAACACACACACCTCTCTCTCGTCTCCCTCTGTATTTCACATTTGTCATCTCTCTCTCTTTCTCTGAAAATTTTTTAGCTCTTTGTTTCTGACTCTCTCTCTCTCTAACATATGATCCATTTCTAGGGTTTTGAAAACCCCCCTCCATTCCGTTCAATTAGGGGTTTTTTTATAACAGAAATCGAATTTTCCGTATAGCCATGGCTGATTGGCAACAACTCGTCCAATCCGTAGTCCTCGGTCTCATTTTCTCATACCTTCTCGCCAAGCTCATCTCCATAGTCATCTCTTTCAAAGACGACAACCTCTCGATCTCTCGCTCCGCCGAGCCCAAGATACCCGAACCCGAACCCGAACCCGAGACCCTCGACCACGACGGCAGTGGTTCTAGCCCCCCGGCCCACGATTCCCACGATTCTTACTCCATGGTCGCCGAGCAAGGCAGCGTCGGGAACGACAGCGTTTACGGCGACGATGTCGGTGATGACGACGACGACGATGACGACGACGACGACGATTATGATGATTGGGAGGGAGTGGAGAGTACGGAATTGGACGAGACGTTCAGCGCCGCCACGGCGTTCGTGGCGGCGGCGGCGGCCGATCGGGTGTCGGAGAAGGTGTCGAACGAGTTGCAGTTGAAGCTTTATGGGTTTTACAAGATTGCCACTGAAGGTCCCTGTAGTGCGCCTCAGCCTTCCGCTTTGAAAATGACGGCTCGAGCTAAATGGTATTGAATTTCTTTTTTTGTTGCACTGTCATTGTCACTCTTTTGATTAATGGGTCTTGTGGGTTTTATGTGGAATGTGAATGTGATTGATTGCCTAAGCTTGGTAATGAGGTTAGTATTATGTGGGTTTTGGGTATTTGACTAAAGTCACTGGGGGGGGGGGGGGGTGTTGTAGTTAGTATTAAGTAACAAAGTTGGTTATGTTTGTGAAAGGTTATAGATGAATTTGAAGAAAATTGTATGTGAATTTTGATGTTGGATCTTTAGGAATTCTTAGCTGTTGTCGAATTAGAAAGTAAAGAATGTAATGGATATGACTATGACATGTATTTTTACTAGGAAATATGTTTGCTTTTGGGGTAGAACTTTGTGTGTGTGTGTGTGTGTGTGTTCAGTTGACAAATGTACAAGTCAATGTCTTAGTTACAAATAAATTTGCCTCAAGTGACACTCTCGAACGAGTTAGATCATAACTATAGTTCTATATACGTGGTGTTGTGAGTAAAATTTCAATTACTCATAACCAGAGTTGTTCATGTGGAGTCTGTCATATGATGTATTGAGAATCTGATTGCTTTTTGGTAAAGCTTCAAAAACAAGTGAATGATTTTGTGTGGGTTTTAATTATCTCAATTAGTAAAAGTCTCTTGTCATTGAATAAGGACTTGTGATTGAATACCTTAACCAAAAGAAAACCTATTGGTAACGAGCAATCATCAAGGAGCATACGCCATAGGTTCAACTCCTAACATGTCTATCCAAAAAAAAGATTGTTTGCTTGCATGAATTGTCCAGATTTTGTTTCTTTGGTTTGATCAAATTTCAGCTTTTATTTGGATACATTGTTTTTCTTTTCTTATCATCCACTTGTGATAATTTCTTTTTTAAAAAAGATCTGTTTAACAGCTGTCACCTCTGGTTACCAATACTACACACACACACACACACACACATACCAACAGTGTCAGTTTTAATGTATACGTTATAAGGGGGAAAAAGATACTGAAATAAGCACATTAGTATCTAGAGTTGCAATTGTTCAGACTTTACTTTCAATTGCGCACATTATATTTATTTAGGGTCCATGAAATTGTTTCCACTTTAAGACTTCCTGGTTGAGTGTGTGAAATATATTGTCCTGGCTAATGTGTGTTAGGCAAGCATGGCAGAAATTGGGTGCTATGCCTGCAGAAGAAGCTATGCAGAAGTACATTGATATTGTTACAGATTTGTATCCTACTTGGGCAGATGGTGCAACTTTGGTGAGAATATTTTTGTTTTTCTGACTGGCTGTTTCTTTAGTCTTCTGTACATGTACTTACTTTCTCCGTGATGTTCTCCTTTTTTTTTCTTTTTTTTTTAATAACTCTTTCCTGGTTTATTAACTCATGTATAATCAGAAGAGCAAAGGTAGAGGAGGTGATGCATCAAATACAGATGCTAAAGGACCAATGGGACCAGTTTTCAGCACTTTTGTTTATGAGGAGGAATCTGGAAATGAGTTGTAAGGTTCTTACAACATCTTAATATACAAGTCCAGTGTTCTCATTTAGAGCCTTAATTAGTTGAGCATGAAGGTGGTTTCATGGCCTTTTAAGTGATTCTGTATTTATTTGAAAAAAAAAAACCATGTAGAGTGTGTGTGCATGTATGTCTTTTTCTTGGCTCTGATCATGCTTAGTTGGAGGCTGATCATATGCTGAATTTAAAAATCCCATCTGCAACTGCATGCATGCTCATGCACAATCCTCAAGAGGATAACAGCTAGTCAAGATAAATATAGGTGGTGTTGAGAGCTTTCCATGATTGGGTGCTGCAGTTAGCTCTATACGTAACAGGGATGACTAATTTCTTGGAAGAGTAATTATTAGGGCTTTTTCTCAATTCTCAGTGGTCTTTTTTTAGTTACTATGATTTGAAGGTTGACAAGACTCCAGGTCAAAGGTCATGTTTAGATTTTCTGCCCACCTTATTGCATGACCTGTTGCAACAAATTATATATGGTTGACTGATTATTAGATGAGGAGATCAGGAATTTTTAATAGACACTTTGGCCTATGTGCTCTAGCTTAAACGACACTTCTTTCTTATAAGAAAGGGTGGAGGATGGGGTTGTGGTTTCAAAACCCATTCTCAGGTGTAACTTACCAATACTGGACCACTGGGTGTATTTATAAATAACAACCACCACCTACCAGGTGCATATTTGAACGTAATTGGATGCAGAACAATTTCAACAATTTCCTATAAACTTACCAAAACATAATGTCCCTCTTGGAATGAGTTGGGTTTTCCATTCTTGGTATCTGACCTGATTATGGATGGCTGATTTGTGGATGTTGGTCTATGACTTGTCTGGTTGTAAGTTGTAACTTTATAGTGTGGAGAGAGGGCCTTTAATAATTTTTTTGATGGATTCTTAGTGAGATCTTAAAACTAACTTCCTGTTGTCAATTTTACTTAATGGTTTTATGATAGCTAATTTTTCTTTGGAGCTCATTGCAGGTTATATTGTATTTTTTGGGACCCATGGAAGAGGCTTTGTCTGACTGTTATAAGTCAAAACTTTTCTGTTTGTCTTGACCCGGGAATCAGTGATTTAGCATAACTATCATGAATCATGTTCTTAAAAAAAAAAAAACTATCACGAATAATGTCTGTCTGCACTTTTGTTTTGTTCTTGGTTAGCAACAATCAACTTTGGCTTAAATGACAATTCCTAGTCCCATTAGAATGGGTGTTGAGTGAGGTCATGGATTTAAAAATTGTGTAACTTACCAATAGAAACAAAGTTTGTTCTACTAATAAAGGTTTTAATAGGTTGCTTTCTTGCTTATGAGAGAAAAATAAAGTAGTATTATGCTCCATTAGCTAGGTTTAAAATCCTAATGTATGGTGCATAATAAGCTAATAAGATGTCTATGGATGTGCCTGTTTGAGCCATACTATACTTCCTCTTAGCATTACAAAGCATTTATTTATTTAACAAAATTCATAAATTATATTAATTATTCCTTGATAACAGATTCTTTCACTAAGAGATGCCATTTGTTGGAAGAATAAATTATTGATAACAGTGTTAAGGGCATTTCTTTCTTTCTTTTGGCTGAGATAAATGTTGCTTGTTTTATTTTCAGGAAAATGGATGCTATTCATGCCTTTGCTAGGGAAGGAGAAGTGGATAATTTGCTTAAGTGTATTGAAGGTGGTGTCTCAGTAAATCTGAAAGGTTTGGTTCTTTTTAGCTGTCCCCATGTCTATTATGTAAACATCATTGTTGGATTTAGAATAGATGTTGAGATCCTATAGGTGTTTCTGCAATGTCTTTATGATGCAGTCATGGAAGATTAATTTTTTATTATTTTGCAAATTTGTCTATTTGAGATATTTTATGGGGGCCCATGTGTGGAATCCAATTAAAGTAAAATTGATTTGGTTATAAAGGACTAGTCCCTTTCTATTTTCTATTTTCTTTTTCTCTTTCTTGGGATACTGTTCATACAACCTTGAACACTATAAATGTCTCATTTCTTTCTTTCTTATAAGTTATAACCCTAAGTCAAGACCTTCCTCTTTTTATATCAAAACCCTAAATCCAACACAACTACATGCAGAAAAATTGGGGATTTTCCCTATGTCACTTAAAAATATTTTGGGTAATTAAAACAGCCCAGGGTGCTTGTTAACAGCTCAGCCTTGGCTCTTCAGAAGTGTGTTTCACCCACTTAATGAGCGGAGCCAAGGTCAAGCTTATTTTATGAGCTTGATTGCTTAAGAAGCCAAAGCTAGGGCAAAGTTAGGTTTGGTTCTCTTAGGCTTGTGCATAATTAAGGTAGGCATAATTGATAAGTGAAACTGGCTGATAAAGTAACCTTTCTAGTAACTTGGAATAATGTTTCTGGATTAGTGATGGCAGGAGTCTTGGATGTTCACAAATTTTCATGTTAGGTTGGACTGACTGGCAAGCTCTCACAGCTTGAGAACAGACCCAAGTTCACTGAAGCATTATTTAACCAAATCTAGAAAACATTAGCTTATTTTAGATCAACATCAATCTTGACATAAGTTCAAACAAGCTGATTTCAACTCCGTTTCCAATATATGGATTGGTTGTTTTAAGTTAGCATAATTTTTTCTTGTATGAGTACATGAATAGGCTTATCGTTATACTTATACGTGCATTTTTCTTTCTTTCTTCCTTTATCCCCCACCCCCCAATATTTATACACAGAAACTTGTTATGATAATGAAATTTCACTTGAATGATCTATAATAGCTTAAATCAGAGAATTGATTTGTTGTACTGCCGCAAATTCATTAAGCTTTATATACACAAGATGCATGTATCATTTTCTGTTCTTGAAGTGTATTATGTACTCATTGTGTAATAAAATGAGGAGTTCAAAGGATTTTATTTTATTTTTAAATGTACTCTTCCTTCCAAAGATAATCAAATCTTATGTTGCCTTCTCAGTTTGCCTAAATTTGTTGCAGATAGTGAGGGTCGTACCCCATTGCATTGGGCTGTAGATCGTGGACACCTTAACATCACCGAATTGCTTCTTACCAGGAATGCTGATGTAAATGCAAAGGTAGTTTGAAATGCTACATATTTCGTTTTACTAGGCAACAGAGACCTAAAATCTACCCCACACTACCCCTTTTTTACCTGAGCCAAGTCCAAGGGTTGCATAGATAGTTTATATGATCATTTTTTGCATTTTGGATTTCTTTCTTGCTCTCAATACTGTTCATCTCAAGCATCACCTTAAAAGATTCTTCCATGCGTGTTATTTCTTCCCCTTTCAACTTTCATTTTTGTTGTTAAAATTGTCTCTATTACTCTATTGGAAGGACAATGATGGCCAAACCCCATTGCATTATGCTGTTGTGTGTGAGAGAGAAGCCATTGCCGAATGTCTTGTGAAGCAAAATGCAGGTACAGATTTAAAGGACAATGACGGCGACTCCCCTTCTGATCTCTGTAAGGCAACCTGGCCTTGGATGCAAAGTGTGGGGAAGCAGATTGACTGATGGTTTATTAGTCTTAGGTTATCCTGCTGAAGTCATTTTTGGCAAATTCTTAGTTGATGTATATGTTTATGTATTAACCCTTCATACTTTTTACCTCTTCCAAATATATTAAGTTAGCAATTAAGGTTTTTTCTACCCAATTTTTTGTTTCTTACTAACATTAAACTAAAACAATTGTGAAGAATGAATTTAAGGGGTAAAACAGCATGCATATGGAATAGTGAAATTGATTTATGGTCTGATTACTTGTGCATTAGTTTCAAATGTGGGCATGAGATACTGCAAAAATATAAATCCTAGAATAGGGGAGTTGTTAGAGCATTCCCATCAACTTCTTTAAAAAAAAAAAGTTTTTTCTGTATCACTGGAGTCCATTTTATTTATTTTACTACACATCATACGTCCTATTATTTATTTTGCATTACATCTCATTAAGATAATCTATTTTCTACCTACAATATTACAGAACTCAACACAATTGCTAATGAGGAGAGAGAATGGCAGGAGAGATGGTGAATAAAATAAGAGGTCATTGTAATTTACCCACTTGTTATTTAGCCTGTTTTAATAGTGCTTATTAATGGTTTGAAAAATGTCACTTAACCCACTTGAGTCCATTTCTGTTAGATGTTTATAATCCACATCATTACTTTTAACTGTTAAAAACAGTAAAACATAACAAAAACAAACATGTGAAGATCTTAAGAGTAGTTCAACAATAACACAAAAAGAAGAGATCCCACCGCCTATTGTTGTATTCATCAAATCACACAACTTTTTCTGCAAACTCAACTCAAAACTTTACAGATCGTAAACCCTTTTCCCCTATTGACTAGATTTTGTCACTTTGAATCAAAACCAGGCTTTAATTCTCAGGACCCATCACCAAAAAATGCTAAAAAAATCAATGTTGCAATTTTCTGGGATTTGGACAATAAAGCACCAAACTTATTCCCACCATAAGAGGCTGCTGTTAAGCAAAAGGCTGAGGCAGCATCTTTTGGGGTTGTTAGATACACAGTGGCTCATGTAAATAGCCATGCATTTAGGTATGTCCCTCAAGTTGTTAGGGAGCAAGCTAAAGTGAGGAAGTGTTGAATCAGTTGGAGAATAAGGGAATGATTAAGACAGTTGAGCAATATCTTTTTTGGGTTTGCCCGAGGAAATTTTATACAAATGAGAAATTTGTGAATCATTTTGAGCAAATTCATGAGCATGAGCTGGTTAAAAGGTTGAATCAGAGTCGGCAAGGGGGAAGAGAAGGGTGAAGTTGGTGGCTGAGTATTCCATGAAGATAGAGAAGTATAAGAATGCTGCAAGGGATGTCTTGACTCCCAAGTTAGGGTATGGTTTGGCGAATGAGTTGAAGTGGCAGGGTTTTGGGTTGAAATTGTGTCGGATAAACCACAAGCGGCAGATTTTGCATTGAAGAATCATATGGTGGATGTCATGGATAGGAGGAGAGTTGAATGTATGATGCTTGTATCGGATGATTCATCATTGGATTTTGTGGATGTTTTGAAGGAGGCAAAGTTAAGGTGTTTGAAGACGGTTGTGGTGGGAGATATGAATGATGGGGCTTTGAAGAGGGTTGTGGATGCAGGTTTTTCATGTAGAGAAGTTTTGATGGGGAAGGCTAAGAAGGAGGCAGAATTGTTGGGAAATGGAAGGACCGTGATGTTTTTAAGAGATTGGAGTGGACATACAACCCTGAGGTGGAGAAAAAGGTATATGATTTTGATGATGAAATTGTTAAGGAGAGGGAGGATGGGGATTTTGAAGGTATTGTAATTGGGGTAGTTGATTCTTCACAATCATTGAAAAGAATGGAATTTTGACGTACAATCCTAAGTTGAGGAATAATGTATGTGATTTTGAGGACGAGGCTATTGAGGAGACTGAGGATGGGGATTTGATGGTATTGTTAGTGGGGGAAATGATTTCATGCGAAAGGAAGGCAACAGTACTTGGTCGAATTAGGATTCTAATGCCCAATGTAATTTCTTCACAATCTTGTGGGTGACTGATTGATATTTTGTATCTTAGAGTTTGTTGTGGTAAAATTATCTCATGTCAATCATTTATCAGATACAATATTAAATGGATGAGTTTGATTCTCTCAGGAAAAATGAATCCCAGTCCTTTTATGTGTGCAGATGAGCCCTACCTCCAAAGATCACCTTTGCTAATTGGAAATAGGCACTCCCTGAAGAAGGGGATGATTTTATGACTCCCACCATATATATTTTTCTAGCAAAGGCAACCTGACTTGTTAAAATTAACACTACAAAGAAAAGTGAAACATAAAAATCAACTGCCTGTACTTCAATTGCTGAGAAACAACTTTTATGTGAGTTATTTTCCCCAATAAGGGATGCAAAAATCCTATGCTTCTAATATAGGATCACTCTATACAAATCACCTTCTCAAAATTGAACTGAAGGAAAGGAAGCACAAGGGAGTTAAAACCCACACTGTGTTTCCTTCCACCCTACTAAACCAAAAACCAAATAGAATTATACCACCTTGTTTATCCTATTCCTCAAATCTCTTTGAATTGCTTAAAAGATTTAGAGTTCATCATGCGAATCATCATCTTCTCCTCCATCTGATTCACTGCCAGGGGCTCCACCAGACCGCTGATAGACGGCAGTTATAATTGGGTTGCAAACAGCCTCTACCTCTTTCAGCCTCTCCTCATAATCCTCTTTCTCAGCACTCTGATTGTCATCCAACCACTCAAGTGCCTCTTTAACTGCTGTCTCAATCTTCTCCTTCTCATCAGACTCTAACTTGTCCGCGAGTTTGTCCTTGTCATTGATCTGGTTCTTCATGTTGTAGATATAGGTTTCCAAGCTGTTTCTGGCATCAATCTTCTCCTTGACCTTCTTGTCTTCCTCGGCAAACTCCTCGGCCTCCTGCACCATCCGATCAATCTCCTCTTGACTCAGCCGACCCTTGTCATTGGTGATTGTGATCTTCTCTGATTTCCCTGAGGCCTTATCTTCAGCTTTCACGTTTAGAATACCATTGGCATCTACCTCAAATGTGACTTCAATCTGAGGTGTTCCTCTGCTCAAAGAAACAAGCCAATTCTAGTAAGTTGAAGCACACAAAACTTTAATAGAATGGAAGCATATTCAAAAGGGGCATGGGAAAACAACCTTGGAGCTGGAGCAATTCCAGTCAAATCAAAATTCCCAAGCAGTCTGCAGTCTTTTGTGAGACTCCTTTCTCCTTCAAAAACCTGTTGGAGAGAATCAACTTGGCATCAGCACAGATGCAATAGGAATTAATCAAACTTACACATAAAAGCCAGTTTGCACACTGACTTTCAAGATTAGTATGGATAGATGATTTCTTCCCATTCATTATGCTAACTAAACAGTAAACACTAATGCAAAAATATTTTGTACCTGGATAGTGACAGTTGTCTGCTGATCCTGGTAAGTTGTGAAGACTTGGGATTTCTTGCTTGGAATAACAGTGTTCCTAGGAATCAATTTTGTCATCACTCCACCAACAGTTTCGATACCAAGGGTAAGTGGGGCCACATCCAAGAGAAGGATATCTGAATACAATTAACAGATAATAGTAGTCAGTGGACCAGCCATATTCCTAAAATATTCATGACTTATAATTGCTAGGAAAAAGTACCTTTGGTTTCATCACCACCCTCTCCACTCAAAATGCCTCCTTGTACAGCAGCACCATAAGCAACAGCCTCATCTGGGTTCACACCCTTGTTGGGCTCCTTACCATCAAAAAAGTCCTTAAGAAGTTGCTGAACCTTTGGAATCCTGGTGCTTCCACCAACAAGTACAATTTCATCAATCTGGCGCTTCTCCAATCCAGCATCTTCCATGGCCTTCTTAACAGGTCCCATGGTCTTTCTGAATAAATCGTTGTTCAACTCTTCAAATCGCGCTCTGGTAAGTGGTTCAGAGAAATCCACACCATCAAAGAGGGATTCAATCTCCACACGAACCTGGTGCTGGCTGCTCAAGGCTCTTTTGGCACGCTCAGCTTCTCTCCTCAGCTTCCCAAGAGCTCTATTGTCCTTGCTGATATCCTTGCTGTGCTTCTTCTTAATCAATTTGATGAAATAATCCATAACTCTGTGATCAAAGTCCTCACCTATAAGAGAAATGAATGTGTGAATTAAACTTCTTATCCTTTCCCAAATTAAATTGTTCTCTACCCAATTCACAGAATCCGCCATTCTTCTAATAGAAAGCAAAGGCACAAGCAACATAACATTAACAATGAAAGGAAGTTACCTCCTAAATGAGTATCTCCATTTGTTGCAAGAACCTCAAAAACACCGTTGTCAATTGTCAAAACACTAACATCAAATGTTCCACCTCCAAGGTCAAAGACAAGGATGTTCTTCTCACCACCCTTCTTGTCCAAACCATAGGCAATGGCTGCAGCAGTTGGTTCATTTATAATTCTTGCGACGTTCAGTCCGGCAATAACACCAGCATCCTTGGTAGCCTGCCTTTGGGCATCATTGAAGTAAGCTGTAGGGTTCATGAATTGAGTATATTAGTCAATCATACATTAATCATAGTTTGCTTCCTAGAACAACTTGGAATATGAAACCAAAACAAGAAATTTCACTTTACCAGGAACTGTCACAACAGCATCCTTAATTTTCTTCCCAAGGAATGCCTCAGCTGTCTCCTTCATCTTTGTTAGAACCATAGCACTTATCTCCTCAGGACTAAAAACTTTAGTCTCCCCATCCTTGACCTTTACTTGTATGTAGGGTTTTCCATCCTTGTTCACAATCTTGTATGGAACAAGTTTCATGTCCTTCTGTACCTCCTTGTCATCAAACCTGCAATAGGCACAATATAAACCGTTGAGGAACACTATTCTCACACACATTTTATCTACAAGAGAGATAGACAGAGTGAAAGACACATTACTTTCTTCCGACAAGTCTTTTGACATCGAAGATGGTCCTCTCGGCATTGACAGGCCCCTGATTCTTAGCTGCCTCGCCGATCAATCTCTCACTATCAGTGAATGCAACCCATGAAGGGGTGATTCGGTTACCTTGGTCATTCGCTATGATTTCAACATGTCCATTCTTATAAACACCAACACAAGAATAAGTTGTGCCAAGGTCTATCCCAATCACTGTTCCTAACTTGTTTGCCTCCTCTTTCGCAATAGAAAATGCAAATAAACTCCCTGTTAACAAAAAAATCAGATTTAATTACATCTCATTCCCCTGTCTTTTGGGAAAATTAGATGATCCAACTAAAGTATAAATCTAGTAACAAATTTTTTTTCACAACAACTAACTGATCAATACATTATAAAGAGTGAAGTTACTCCAATCAAAACTTACCACCTTAGAAGAAAAATTTGAAATTTTCTAGTGCCCCAACATGGCTTTTCAACTAAAGGGTGCAGAGTAAGGCACCAAATCATCAAACTCAATCAAATCAAATCATAATCAAATAATTAAAGCATCTCCAGCCATGAAAACAAGATAGATGCTATCCTAAACTAAGTAGCATTTTAGCTCAACCACTCAAAACTTTCGATCTATAATATTTAATCATCTCAAAACACATAAAATGAAAAGACCCAGTTTCAATTTCTAAGTGCATTCAAACAAATCACAATAAACATATAATTAACATAACAACAATTGATCTTCTTCTCTACAAACACTTCCAATAGTAAACATACCAATAGTGTTGATCTTCTTCTCTATCAAAATTTATGCTTTTTGTCTTTTGTTCAGAATAAAACATAGTGCAAAAACAAAAGACACAAAATTTAATAGTACTATAACAATAGTTATTCTCCTTCTCCATCAAAATTTAAGCTTTTTGTTTTGGTTCTGAATAAACCATCATGAAAAATAAGACCCAAAAACGCATTTTTCTTTCTTTCTCAGTCGCCCAAAAAACAAGCCTCAAACAAAGTACAAGAGGAAGTGAAAAAACACAAAGACTCACCAAACAAAACGATGCCCAGAAAGATCAGAGAAGCGCGTAGTCTAAACGCACTGTCCATCACGTAAAAAGCTCCAACCTTTAAAAATTTTTCTTATAGAACTACTTGAAATATGGTAGTATGTGACGATGTTGTTGTTGTTGTGTTTGTGAGTTCGAAGTTTATTTATATGGGACTTTCCGTAACTGTCGGGGGCGGGTTTGAGTTTGTGTATTCAGAGAGAGCGTCATTGATGATGACGTGGACCAATGGAGTTTAGGATTTGTGTTGTCGAGCCAATGAGATTTAGTGTTTTGTGTTGGGTTAATCTTGGCCCTTCATTTTCCCACGTCTTTGAGGTCTTCCAGGTCTTTGGTCAAAAACAATACAACATTGACATATAAAATTATAAAATTATAGAGTGTCATTCACGGTTAGATTCGCATTATTATAAAATTATAATACAATAAAGTTTTGTTGTATAAAATAAGCATTTTTGTTGAAAATCTAACCATTATTTTTCTTTATACTTTTAATACATTGGTTAAATTTTGTGTCAATTATATATTATTTATTATATAATATAAGTATATATTTTATGTATAATTTTAAATTACAAAAATTGTCAATTTAAACAATTTATTAATAACATAACTATTGATTTTTAATTTTCTAGAAATTTTACAACTCAATATCTTTTTATTGGAGGTAGATTTTGACAAATCTACTATTAGATTATATTTTCTTTTTATATCCTCTATACTTGCAAAATTTCTAAGATCAGTAATTATGTCATCAATAAATTGTTTAAATTGTAAGTTTTTATAGTTCAAAATTATGTATAAAATATTATTTTATATATTATATAGTAAATAATATCTGATTGGCACAAAATTTGACATGTGTATTAAGAGCGTAAAGAACATGCAATCAAACAGTTAGGTTTTCGAAATATATGCAATAATGTTGATGATATTGAGTAAGGTTATAATCTTAAGTTACAATCAATTTTGTAGCTAAATTTTGTCCATTATAATAATAAAAATTTATCTTATTTTATGGAGAAATGTTAATGGATGCTCTAAGGTTTAACCGTTATAAGAAAAGTTTTATGAGAAAAGAGAAAAAAAAAAATTAATATATTGATAGATTTTTCTATTTCCCTTAAAAATTGTGTTAAAACTTTCCTAAAATAGTTTGTTAACAATTGCCCTAAAGGTGATTGTTAACATGACCCTATGTTATATATAAGATAGATTTTTTTCAAAGCAAAAAAAAAAAATGTTATATGACAAAAAGGCTATCATATATAAGATTAAAAAAAAAAACTAAAAGTTATAGTAGATGAACAAAACAATTTAAGTGAATAATGCCTATAAAAAAAAAGTGAATAATGAAATTTATTTTTTAATTAATTTAAAATTTTAAACGTTTAATAATAGAATTTTAATTGAAATATTAATTGGGTCATGCTAACGAGTGCCCTTAAAGCATTGGTTAACAATTCATTTTAGGAAATTTTTGACACCACTTTTATGGAAAATGAAAAAAACTATCAAAACATTAACTGTTTTTTTTTTCCATAAAAATTTTCATTAAATGGATTATTAACCAATGCCCTGAAAGCATTCATTAGTATTTTCCATATTAATTTAAATTTATTGTAACTTTGGCAAGAGATATTTATCTAGAGTTTAATTAGCTTAATTAATAATAGAACTTTAAGTAGAGCATAGTTAAATTAATAAATTTGATGATGTATATGTGCTATGGTTTGTGAGGATACTTTTATTATACATGTCGTATAAAGAGAGTGTATCCACTTATCATAAATGTTATTTATATAACCCAACTTTTATTATATAGTATAATGTTAGTAATATGTCTATGGATTAATTAAAAATTTATATGTGATGTGGGATGAAAACGCTCAGACCGTCTCTGGACGGTCATCACCTCGGCAGCCGTCCAGGAGTTATCCTTAGGACGAGGGTAACAGACAAGGCCGTTCTGAGGATGATAGCGAAGCTACATCCTTCATCCATGGGATGCGCACAGCCTGCCCCGAGAGGACTCGTCCACATAAAACTTCGTGGACGAGGATGCTACACTTGGAATTATCAGGCACACTCGATGAAAGAATTCCAGGACGAGGAGATCATACTTAGGAGAATCTTCGAATATAATGTGACAATCTCTTATCCCACGCATAACTGTCATGTATCCATTGTGAAATAGAAGTGTAACTCCTAAATGGTTATGGCAGTTACGTTTAACCCTCCTTGAATCCAGGAGAGGTTCCAATTTCGATAACCGTCTATGAGGCGCTATATAAAGACTGATTCAGACAAGGCAAAGGTATGTGAATTTTACTCCAAAAAAGTTGGAACTCCAAAAATATAGAGAGAAAAACTAACTTTACCATCGGAGGGTTTTTGGCCGGCAGCCCCGGTCGCCTTTAATTGGCTTCTCTTTTTTCTTCAGGCCGCAGAGAGAGCGAGTGGTCCTATCAAGTCCGAAGCATCCAGCCTATTGATCTTCTTAGCATCATCAGTTGGCGCCGTCTGTGGGAAATTACAGTGTTCTTTTCGTTCGATTATTTGTTCTGTTTTCAACGATTAGCCATTCCTAGACAAAAGGCTGAATGGTTCGAACAAGATCAAGGGCTACAAGCCCAGGCCACCAGGAGAGTAGGGATGCTTCTAGCAACCCCCTTCGCGATCGTAGGTCAGCGCCTATCGTGCAACCACCCTCCATTCAACATATACAATCCATGGCCGCCGCTATGGCGGAACTGACACGTCAAAACCAGGAGTTGAATAGGGAGATCAACCTCAGGAGGCAGCGCCAAGATGGGCACGCGGATAGACGGGCACCGAGTCAGGAAGGTGGAGGAGAAAATGTCGAGTCCGAAGATCAAACAATGGGTACCGCTTCAAGAAGGGTGCCACACTTGGAAAAAGAGATGGACCAAATGAGAAAAGCCATGGATAAAATGAGGGAAAACATAAGGCGAGCGAACCCAGTGGATGATATGGTTCACCGAACGGA